>NW_011494961.1:3561025-3562343 GCF_000754665.1 Bison bison bison
AGATCCAACCAGTCCATTGAGAAGGAGATCAGCCCTGGGATTTCTTTGCAAGGAATGATGCTAAAGCTGAAACTCCAGTACTTTGGCCACCTGATGCGAAGAGTTGGCTCATTGGAAAAGACTCTGATGCTGGGAGGGATTGAGGGCAGGAGGAGAAAGGGGTGACAGAGGATGACATGGCTGGATGGCATCACTGACTTGATGGACGTGAGTCTGAGTGAACTCTGGGAGTTGGTGATGGACAGGGAGGCCTGGCGTGCTGAGATTCACGGGGTCGCAAAGAGTTGGACACAACTGAGCAACTGAACTGAACTGATAGGTCCTCTTGAATGAAAGGGTTAGATGTTAAAAAAATGAGATTGCTCTCTGGTTGGAAAGGTGTAAGTTTAAAAGCACGGGACTCATAGACATGAGAAAGGAAAATGATTGGGCTACCTAGAGAGAGAACTTACCTATTTTAATTTTTAAAGCCAAAATAAAACTAACAAAATATTTGTAAAATGTACCTAAAATTAATTTATATTGAGACAATAAGATTGGAAAGTGGAAAAAATAGGTAAAGGACCTGATCTGACCATTAGCAAAAGAGGAAATATAAATGACAAACTAAATGAGATCCTACTGATGCCCGCTAATCAAGTGCAGATCTGAGCGTAGGAGGTTCTCTGCCCCTCAGATGAGCAGGAACAAAACCCCTGCTGACCACAGAGGGCAGGACACCAGTGGCTTTCCCACCGTTGACGGGGTATAATGGGGACACTTCCATGGTGGTGGGTCACAATTACTATATACCAGAAATTTTATAAAGGTCCAGATTACTACTTTAACCCTGTATTTCTAGTTATAAAAATTTAACAGGAGCATGGATTTTGAATTTTAAACAGGGACAAAAATTGTGAACAAAAGATACTGCCTCTAGGAGATGAAACTGTGGGCTTTTTTTTTTTTTTTTGCTTCTTTCCAAATTTTATATAAGAAGATATTTTTTATCAGTTACAAATAGATAACCAAATATAAAGTATGGAAGACAGTAACTGAATATAAGAACTAAATTAATCCCAGGACTGCCTCTTATAAATTTAATGTGTGTTAAATTTAATGCAATGGCACCCCACTCCAGCATTCTTGCCTGGAAAATCCCATGGACGGAGGAGCCTGGAAGGCTGCAGTCCATGGGGTCGCTAGGAGTCCGACATGACTGAGCGACTTCACTTTCACTCTTCACTTTCATGCATTGGAGAAGGAAATGGCAACCCACTCCAGTGTTCTTGCCTGGAGAATCCCAGGGACGGGGGAGCCTGGTGGGCTGCCGTCTATG
>NW_011494961.1:3562443-3576089 GCF_000754665.1 Bison bison bison
GGGCTGCCGTCTATGGGGTCGCACAGAGTCAGACACAACTGAAGCGACTTAGCAGCAGCAGTAGCACCAGTAAGAGTATATTTAGAATGAAATAAATAGTAAAAAATGGATTTTAAAACATATTATTTGTTGTTGGAAAATTAAACAGGTGAATAGTTGTTAAAGAGTTGTTTAGAATCCTGCACCATAGGACCAGCTCTCTTTTATTCTTTTGGTTGATATAACTTTGTTAGACCCATATGATTCATCAAACATACACTTAAAGAAAATATGTCGATAGCTTTCCCCTGTGGAATAGTGGAGTTTGCTGGCCAGGCCATAGTGGCGAAATACAGCACCTGCTGCATTCTCAGACACTTTAAAATAGGGTGTTTTAAATAATTCAGTTCCTCAGCTCACTAATTCCTTTTCCTACCTTCTGGCTTGATTTTGTATACTCAGGTCCAGTAGTTAACCCAGAGCACCTTCCATATGGGGATGGTAGGATGTATTGGTAAAGCTGTCAGCTGGTCTTTAGAACACCTGTTTGAAGTGTGCACCCCCACGGGTCAAGGAGCAGTATGTGACTCTTATTAGTCCAAAGCCTGTGATAGGAGAGAGAGATACATTCATTACTTACTTACGTAGAAACAGAGAGAAAGAACACGTTAACAGGTTTTCAACTATGTTGAAAACTCAGTGGTTGGGTAAAAAGAGCTATCATAGTAGTGATCCTCAGATGATTTTGGTGCTGATATAAAGTAATAAAAAATTTTGATTCAGTAATGTTGACAGCCAAAAGTCTATTTATAGGGAATGTAATAACCCCTGGCAGAAAACAAGCCCCGTTACCACGGGAACGCTGTTCTTGCCATTTTGCTTCTTAGAGATATTTAACTTTGAGCTTTAATACCTGCCCACCAGGAAGTCTGAGGTGTTTAAAGTTTAAAATCTCTACCCACTCCCACCCTATCTGCACCTGAGGCTTTCTTTACCACAATGAATAAACCACTGTGATATCTTACTTTAAAGAGTATTTTCTACTTTAAAACTATTCTTTAAAAGAATCAGTTCCAAAATTCTACGAGCTGTACTTTTAAGAACCATAATGATCTTTTTAAAACTTGTATTCTTGTTAAAAACATTTTAACTTTTCGTCGCCCACATGGGGAATTTCTGTAGGAAATTAGATGAAGCCTCACTAAATTAACGGTCCCAAATCCTTCAGTATGCATTCTTTTTATCTAAGTTTGTGAACTACTAAATTCTTGAAATCCAGGTCGCCTACCCCTCCACATACCTGGAAAACAGAAAGCGCAGCTTAAATTCTCTCTTAAATCTTCCCTTTCTCACATATGACCTGGGTTCCAGGCACTTTGTGTTTATTTCCACTCCAGTATTAACTGTTGTGTTTCTTTCAAAGAATATTTGCTATATAGTAGGTATTTAACAAATGCTTTGTTGAATTTTTTTCAAGAAAGCCTATTGGCTTTCCCTGAATATACCATTAAAATGGTATCTTTTTTCTTGAATCATAATTCTAGGATTAAAAAGTAAACTAATGTGCATCTGAATCTCTCAATTATAAAAGTTAATTAAGCTTGTATTTAAAGTTTAAGGACATTGCCAGAAACTGCAAGATGTGACACTTACCTTCACATCAGTCTAAATGACTGTTTGACATGATGTAGATAGTATCACATTATTACAAAAATATTTAATTTCCAAGGCAAAGTGTATTTTATAGGACTTAGAGATTGACTCAGACTTGGAGAGCATTTCAAAAATAAACTTATAATAACTAGAAAACTAGGGAATTATAAAAACGGGAAAGCCTAGAGAACTCCCCTTGCAAATTAAAAATTAGAAATGTTTCAAAGGAAACTCCTAAAGCATTGTAGATCATCAGCTGCTGGAACTGGTTGTATTATCTTGCCCTTATCTGAGGTCACTGCAAAATTCTTTTTTAGGGTTTTCTCTTCAACCCACCCTGGGAAGGCCTGTGATAGAAACTTTATGTTTGTACTGTTTTTTAAGACTCTTTCCTTCAGTGACTGTTTGATAAATTAAAAATGGATATGTGTGAAACAACAAAATACATTAACTCATTTATTGTATTTTTTTTTTCCTACAGAAAAATCTGTGACCCAGGCCTTACTGCTTTTGAACCTGAAGCTTTGGGTAATTTAGTGGAAGGGATGGACTTTCATCGATTCTACTTTGAAAATGGTACATTTACTTTAATAGCATGCCTTTTCCAGCTTCTCTGAATTTCTCCAGAATTTCTAGATTCTTTGGCTCTTTCCTGCAATGAGCATTCTTACTTTAGTCCAGCATCCTACATCATAATTTTGTAATTTGAAATAAAAAAACACAATAGCCATAAGCTTTGGTATGTTTTGAAAAATACCTAATTTTATATAAAAAGTGATGGTGATTAAATACACTCCATAGAAGTCCCAGTAAATATATAATATACGCTGTGAAATGAGTCACCAAAAAGTATTTAATTATTTTAGGTTTTCAAAACATTGTTTATATGAAAAAATGAGAGAAACTACAGCATGCCAGAATATTTGCCATAGAGGGTGCTTTCAAGAATAATAATCAGTGCTCATTTCCAAGGTAAAAATGTGTATTAAGATGAGTAATGAGGTAAATATTTATTCAGATTACAAGAATTTTAATGGTATCTGATAAAATAAAAGAAACACCTGCAGAAATCCTCCAGGTCACCAAAAAAACTATAAAAGAGAAGTTCCTCTTATCCTTCTCCTAAAGACATTAGGTATAAGGTATTTGCATGATGCAGGGAGTAAATTTACCTTTTGCAATAAAATTTTTATGAATTAAAGAGGAATCATAGCAATGATTCAGATAATCAGGTTTATGTCCAGTAATTATAAGCATTAACAAGAATATTTGCGTTGGCACACATTTTCACATTCAATGAATTGCTTTTTCTTATATGCACTAGATATTTGCAAGGAAACAAAGATAATTATGTGGTAAACTGGCCTTAACAAAACTTCAATAAATGTTCTCATATTCTCTGTTTCGTGCTGTGATTGACAGCATGTCGTAATGTTTCTTTCAGTAGGCTGTAGCTTGATACCACCTCATCTGTAGTAAAAGAATAATGAACCCATTAATATTGTAACCTACCTCAACATAACACTGCACTTCATTACTCTCCATAAATACATATTCATAATAATAATAAAAAATAATTGTTTTTTATCAGACTGTAGCAGTAAGTAATTAATTAAGATTGTTCCTAAGAATGAAGGATATGTTTGGATAACAGGTAAAACAGTTCTGCCTGTTTTAGTGATCAAAGAGAGTAGCATCAATCAATATCTGCACTAAATCTTCATCTCTCAGTCATTGAACAGTTAGAATAAATAGATGTTGTCAAAACAACAAAGGCTGGAGCCTATTGAAGTGAAGTCGCTCAGTCGTGTCCGACTCTGCGACCCCATGGACTGTAGCCTACCAAGGTCCTCTGTCCTTGGAATTTTCGAGGCAGCAGTACCGGTGTGGGTTGCCATTTCCTTCTCCAGAGGATCTTCCCGACCCAGGGATCAAACCCGGGTCTCCCACATTGTAGACAGACGCTTTACCGTCTGAGCCACCAGGCAAGCATGGAGCCTACTGAGGGCTGCTCAATCAAAGGAGAGAGCTAGAGGATCAGAATCAGGCTATATGGCCAACACCAAATTTTGGATTTTTACTGGCTAACCATAATTGGACTACTGGAATGGACTGTACTAAATAAAGGAGCCACTGGATGAGATGGGGAAACTGATTCACACCATGGCCAGCCTATTTAGAAGACAGCAGTCTCCATGCTTAATACATGATGTATTTCCCTTGCCCCAAGTACTTTACCAACTGGCGGAAAAAAAAAAAAAAAAAAAAAACAGCCCACAGGAAATCCTGTCAACTGTCCCAGTGGTTCTTTATTGGAAAAATAAGCTGCTCTGTGCACCTGGGCCAGCCCTTCTCCACCTCTGTTCATTTTATGGCTTGTTCCTAACCACTTCCCATTATAAATAATTATGTCTCTCCAGCTTTTTCACCCAAAGTTTGAGTGGCGTACAATTTAACCACAAAGAAAATAATGACTGTATCTACTTCAGCTATTTTTCTTTATACTTTGCACTCAATTCTTTGCGTTAGTGAATAGTTGAATGAATGAATGACATTCTATGTATTGGTCCCAAGGGAAGTTGTTATTGGTTTCGGTTTACTCTGCATAGAAACTAAGCTCTCTTTTCCATGTTCTTCTCTTCCAGCTTTGTCCAAAAGCAATAAACCCATCCACACCATCATCCTGAACCCTCATGTGCACCTGGTGGGCGACGATGCTGCCTGCATAGCGTACATTAGGCTCACCCAGTACATGGATGGCAGTGGAATGCCAAAAACAATGCAGTCGGAAGAGACACGTGTGTGGCACCGCCGGGATGGAAAGTGGCAGAACGTTCATTTTCACCGCTCGGGGTCGCCAACAGTACCCATCAAGTAAATATTTCCAGGCTGTCAGCTTCTTTGTTAATACGCCCATGGTCAGCGTCTTTTACGTATTCCATTGTGAATAGCACAGCATCTGTTATTTAACGCTAGTGGTTGGTTATACTGGTGGGAGTCCATGTTTCATAAGAAGCAGTCTATAATTCTCTGGGAAGATCAGACTAGCTATTTGTTGGTTGAAACTTGCCCTAGAAAGTATACAGTCATTTTAGATAGGGTTAAATCAGGGAGAATTCATGTAATAAGGCAAACAATTTATACAACTTCATTGTCACATATTGGCAGAGGAAGGAGACGTGGAAGGAAAAAGTTTCTAAAATGGCCAAAACAGTCAAACCTCTTTACTCAAAGGTTCCTCACACATAGTTTCAACCAGTCTTGGATCAAAAAATTTCAGTAGTAGAGAAATTCCAGTATGTTTCAAAAAGAAGAACTTAAATTTGCCTTGCAGGTAAATGATTTACATAGCATTTAGATCGTATTAACAATTACAAGTAATCTCTAGAGATTAAAGTACATGAGAGGATGGGTGCAGGTTATATGAAATACTACACTATTTTATATAAACGACTTGTGCATCTGAAGATTTTGGTATCCTTGGGGGCTCTCAAACCAATCCGCCACAGATACTATGGGCTGACTGTATCATATAAGGAGCTTCATTTCATAGATTTTTCTACTGGCACTCTATTAGGATATTAGAAACTTATGGAACATAGCATTTAAAATGCAAGTATTACATATTTCAGCATCTTTCTCACTATACCACTCTACCTCAGAGGGCATGGTTGCTCTTCCATTTATATCATCTAGGTGCTTACCTTGTGCCAGATAAAATGCAAGGTGAAAGACACTGTTATATCACCAATACCAAAGAAAAAACTAAAGCTTCATAATCAGCTTCAGAGTAGAAGGGAATGGATAACCCATGCAGCAAAGTGCTTATAACAAGTTGGAAGTATGCTTTGTAGAGAAGACAGAATTTTGAGCAGTCTCAAGTGAGGAGTGGAATTTAGCAAAATAGAACAAAAGGAACACAGTCCAAGTTCAAGGAGCATCAAGAGGAAAAGCTCAGCATCAGCCATCAGCTCCCTGTGGTAGGACTGTGGGTCCAGGAGGCTACCTCCAGGTGGCGTAAAGGGGATTATGGTGGTGTCGAGTAAGAGTAGTGAGATGAGGACAAGAAAGCATGTTCAGACTCGGTAGAAGTTCAGCCAGCTGCTGACCTCATTTCAGATTCTCTCACCTATTCGTATCTGGGGGCCTTGGGATGGGTAGTCAAAACCACACAAACAGCCATTCAATGCACTCCAGAGAATCAAGATGTCTTAGTTTAATAATGTCCCACCAGTGGTTTTCACATGGCCTTCTGTTTAGCCTTATTATGTATCAGTGTTGGATTTGTCCAAAGTGGGTCAAGAAGGAAAAAAAAGAAAGGTTGAAATTCACTCCAAAAAATATAAATATGTATATAAGTAATTAAAAGACAGGAGAACTGTAACAATAATGAAGATGCCTATCTTTGTGCACTTCTGAGTTTTTTACCCCAAAGAGGTACAGTACCAATTGCCAGCTACTACAGAAAGGATTACTTTCATTCAGTACTAGAAGGTTAGTTTTTCTACAATTCCCTGTAGTGTTTATGGATAGAGCCTACTTGAGAAAATTTCATTTTATGCCAGGTGGCTTAAGTGAGGCTTCTCTTAATAGGCCACCTTGTATTCCAAATGGGAAAGAAAACTTCTCAGGAAGCACCTCTTTGTGGCAATACATCTAAGGCCTGAAAACCATTCACACATATGGGTCTTGTAAGTAACATCTCGCTCCGTGATACTTTGTGATTGGAGCTAATGACTGAAAAGCTGCATGGCTGTTTTTCCTCTCTTTGAGGATATTTTCTTGCATTGTAGTCAATGAAAACCATAAAAGGTCTTTGAGAATCCACAGCATTTCTGCATGAGCTCTTGAGTCTAACGTTTGGTAACATTGTGTAGCATAACCCTTATTTTCAAGGTATTAAGTGCTGAAAAGACCCTACCTTCAGCATATAGATCGTGGCATTTCAAATATTGTGGAGTTCTCACATCAAAAGTCAATTCTATCTGGGTCAATTCAGACAACTCTCAATTATCCAGATCTAATTTATATCCGGCTCTAGGATCCTTTGATGTCTGTTTTTTCAGGAGGTTACAGTTCCTGTTCTGCACTTAACTAAGGTTAATAAGTACATTAATTTGCTGTGCCTGGCCAAGTTTAATGGTATTTGACCACAAGGAGGAAGTCAGGCTGAAATTTAGAACTCACAAAGTGAGTAATTCCAGAGGATAATTGAAAGTTGACTGTAGTTAAATTCATGCCTGTGTTGTTGTTTAAGATTGGCTTCTTACCTTGGATTAGAAGGATTCAGATACGTGTGGCAGCGTTGTGAATTTGTTCCCCAGTCAAAGCCCTGAACTTTGTCCAAGCTTGGAAGAAATAGTGCTCCCAGCTGTTGGTTTAAAGAAAGAAGACCTCTGGTTAAATAAGAGTAATCCCACATTCCCTATTCTTGAGGCTGTAAAATTGACTTTTAGGGTTGACATCCAGTGGAGTCTAAGAATAGTGACGAAAGCTAAAAGACGAAGTTAAATTTTTAGTCTCTTTCAACCAAATAATACGATTCATTTATTAATTTATCTGGTAAGCATGACTGCTTAAACTGTATATTTAATCATGTGATTGCAGCCTGAGTATTTTTAGCTTTGCTCTGTGTGAACAAATTGACAGATTAATGCAGGAAATCAGTATTGTCTAACATCATTTTCTCTCTTAACGGCCGCAAAGATCTCTTATACATAGTATTTTCAGTCTGTTACTTAGCTATAAAAACCGTAGCCTCGCCTCATCTTTGGCAAAGCAATCTGATAATACTTCATAAAACAGTTTATGTCTCCCCTCTCTCTCTGCAGCTAAACATCAGCAGTGCCACTTCTGCAGTCCTCTGTTCTCAAGGCACCTGGATGGTAGCGCTGAGCCGTCCTCCCTCCTCTTCATGCATGTTTCCGAGTGCATGAAGTTGTGAAGGTCCTCTGTGTAATGCCTATGTGATGCATCACCTTGTCATAGATTCCTTCCTATACATTGTTTACACTTCAACTACGGGGATGTTCCATGCAAACTTCAATCATTGTTGGCAAACAATAGGGGGAGGTGAGCAAAAAAAAAAAAAAAATTCCGCAATATTCCTGAGTACAATCTAGTCATCCAGTTTCTCTGTTTATGCCAAGACTTAACAGACTTCAGAATTACCATTCTCTGAATGAGAGTTTGTAAGAGAAAAGTAAATTTTTAAAAACTCTTTGCTGTTCATATGTTTTAGCTTGTTTAACAAAAAAAGTCAAAAAAACAAAAACTGACCTTCAGTTTCCTGGTGTGATCCTGGCTGCAATGGATGATTTTTCACTGAAAGCTGTGTTGCTGTTACACAAAGTGGGTTGAATCATTTATGAATGTGGAAGTGAGAATTAGTGGGTTTGCTATGATCTAAAGTCATGTCTTTTTTGGTCAAACTACATAAACTGGAAAAACTCCCATCACTGACAAGTTTGATCACTTTAGGGTATACGCTTACTGTTCTGGTGAAATTTGCCGAATTGAATTTTTTTGTTCTTTTCTCAAACCTGTGCTTTTTAATTTTTTCTTCATTTTCTCCTATTTCTTTATCACTTTTGTTTGCTTCTTTTTGTATCTTTTTTTTTCATTCTTTATCTTTTTTTTCCTGTTTAGTAGTGTGAATAAAGTGAAATTTGCATAATGAAGGTAAAATAAAAACTGAGGCCTCTTGGAGGTGGCTGGACTCATACTTCGAGCATCTTCAGGGCCCATAGAGATGAGGTCAAGAAGCGCTCAAAGGTTTGTAATTCTGCTCTAATTCGGACATAGGGATCCTAACTAAGTTGGAGATATTAGAACAGTTTAAACGTATAGGAAGGCAAGTAGGATCCTCCTGCACCCGCAGCATGTCTTACTGAGTGGAGCTGTTGCCAGGACAGCGCCCAGCTGGTCATGGATCTGGATTTTGTGCAGAGGCACTTTCTTCTGCCTCGCCCCTCCTGCGTGATCACTGCCAGGCTTCGGAAGTTCAGAGGATGGGGAACACTGCAGGCCTCTCTGAGTGTTTTGAACACGATCTCTGTGACTCGTGGTTTTGTAGCTACTCTCAAAGTCTGAGTAAAATTACGCTTCCCTTCTAGGAGTTGTTAGGATTTTCCTGCTTAAAAAAAAAAAAAAAAAGGGAAATGTCCTTGTTTATTCCATTCCTGTGGGGCTTTTTCTCCTCCCTGAAATGCTTTATAGTGCATGGTATCTTCATCAACCTTATTTTAACAGCAGTAATTCACAATCCTCAGAAGCCTATTTTTAAAGCAGAAGCAAAAAAAAAAAAAAAAAAAATCAACCCTCCCTCTTTTCCCTCATTTCACGTTTCTGTGTTGATTACTAATCACCTTAGATGTTGTTACTAGTGGATGTATGGTAGATGGATTGAAGCTTTTCTGATAATTATTACACAATTTAAAACAATATATATTTAAATATATACAGTAAATGTATTGAGCCATGTTAACCTGCCAATGAGATCTGTGAAAAAGTAATCGCCTCATTTTTCCCTTTTTAATTTCTTTTACCTTTTTGTGAAATGGCTATACGTGGCATACATGTATTTTAGAAAAATATTAGGTATAGAGTTTTGTTTTTTTTTTTTTTTACACTTTAAGCATGTGGTGTTGAAGTATTACTGTAGATCAAGTTTGTCTTCCACACTAAGATGTGAGGAAATTGTGATTTGTTCTCTCCACCACAACAGAATTACACAATTATCTTCTCTCATTTTGAAACACTGCAGTTTACCATGGGACACTGTATATATTTCTTGCCATAATGGTAAATGACTGACTGATATATTTAAGAGTTAATAAATTTGTGATTTCTGCTGACAATGTGTCCACTTTTATTTCTTCAGGGATACTCTCTTTCTGCATGTGTGAGGCTGGCTAGTGCCAATGGCCACACGTCCTATATGGTCTTATTATTACAGAATTCACCTTTGACATTAAGATGAAGTTACTGAACTGAGCTTCCCTCTAAGAATGAACTTGGCGATAATGACAATTTACTGTGTTATTTGTGTGCACAAAAGAACAGTCTCTCCTAGGAAAGTTTTTCTGAGAACAAAGCACTTGACACAAGAGTCCTAAAAATTTCTGAACTTGCCCTCCTCCTGATGGCTGCTAGCCCGCTTCCACTTTTAACTCAAATCTGACATCTGACTATGTAACACTTCTGAATCATCGCCAATATTCAGGCAAGCACCTCATCTCCTGTTACTCCAGCTTAAATCTGAGTGTACATAAGTAGTGAACTTTGTTCAGTTTATTAAACGCCCTACCACACGAGGTTTGTTTCTAACCTAGAATATGCTTCCCCTACTTCTTCAACATAATTCATACTCATTCTTTCAAATTCAATTTAGAATAACATCCCCTCCAGCAAACCTCCCTAGACCATGCTGTAAGCTCACTCGTTCTCAATACTTGCATAATGGTTGGTGTTCACCTCTCCCGCCCAGCACCTTGGTTTTGGAAATACATCTTTATTTGTGTCTTCTCTGTAGGCAAGAACTGTGTGTGTGTATCTGTGAACCCACATGAGATGTTAGTAACTATTGAACCGTGGGCAAACCAAAACCGGGGAACTCACAGTGTAGAGTCCTGGATTTAACGTTTGGCTCTGTTGTCTTTGACACTCTCAGCGATTGCCTCTTCCCTCTGAACCTTCATTTTCCTATTTATAAAATGAAAAAATACCAATTAATAAGGATATGTGAGGGTTTAGAGATAATGGATAAAGAGTACCTAGAATAATATTTGGTGGATAATATTAAGTAGCAGCAGCTATAATTGTTCCAATCACTGATACTAATATTCCCAATGTTCTGGTTATTCCTTACTTAGACGTGTATATAACTCTTATTTTGCTATGAGCTGCCCTGTTTATGTTGGTTTACTGATATTGCTAAGGATATGCTCAAGTGTTACAGCAGAAAAATGAGAAACAATGATGTAGTCATCTAGCTGAAAATAGGGAAAATGAAAGGGAGTAAATCAGTATATTCTGGGGAAATTCTCAAGGAATTTTGGCCTTAAGTAACTGAAGTTTTGAATCTCTGTATAAATAAAAACTATATATAATGTAAGAGTAAACACAGAAAGCACAACCTTTTGAATGAGTGATCTCGTTAAATAAAATTCTACTGACTTATACAAATGTTTCACTGTTTCCATGGTTGTCTGTGTCAGATAACAGTGCGAACAGATAAGACAGATAATGGACATCAACATACTGAACTATGTGTCCGTGGTCTGAATAATCATCAGCAGTCATAAACCACCTGTCTGAGCAGCAGCATGAAGTAGTTACAGTACTTCTACCTTTCTGTCAAAACGATTCTCAAAAATAAGCTGGCATATTCTTCCGAGGACTCAGCTTCTGCCTCCACAGCAAGAAATGATCTCTGCATCTCCGTCTGCACCCCGCACCCTGCCTTCTCTCCCGTTGCTGGGGATCAGTAGTTCATGCACCTGGCAGAGGCTGAGACCCTTCTCCTCCAGCTGACCCCACCCCTGCTGGCAGGCACTACAAGTCCCCCGCACCCCACCCCAGCCCACCTTGTCATAAATCATTTCCTCTGCACTGGACATTCTACTTAATGCCCCGTTTCTTTTCTTCACAGCCAGGTACCTTCAAAGGCCTACGTGTGCTTGCTGTCTGCCACCTCTCTCTCTCATGCCCCTTAAGCCCACTCCAGTTTCCTTCACAAATCCACGAAGCAGTCTACCCAAAGTTACCAGTGTCATTAATTCGAGGGGCCAATGTCTAGTCTTCATCTTACCCGATCTCTCAGCAGCATTTAACACAGTCTACCATCTCAATCTTAGAGAACATTTTCCTCTTTCAGACAGTACATTGGCCTATTTTCCTCCTACCATTCTCTGCACTCCTCAGTCTCTAACTGTTCCCTTTTCCTCAACCTGGCTTTTACATTTTGGAACTTTTTTTTTCTACCTTCACTCACTCTCAGAATACTTGGCCCTAATCTCAATGGCTTTAAGTTATGTTACTGACTCTCAAATATGTTTCTCCAGCCCAGATCACTCGTACATTCCAAACATGTAGATCCAACTGCCTACCTGAAATCTACATTGGAGATCTACTAGGCAAGAATGTGCAAAGCTGAGCTTTTAATTGTGACAAAACTTGCTCCCTTTATGATCTTTCATATCTCAAGAATTGGCAATTCAGTTCTTCCTTCGATCAGGCCAGAAATCTCAGTGTCTTTATTACGCTAACCATTTGAAATCCCATTATTTTTACCAAGTTACAACCAGAATCTGACTACTTCCGACAACGACTTCTGCTGCCTCCCTTGGGCCAAATCACCATCATATTCTCTATACTATTGGAAAGTAAGAAAGTGAAGGGAAAGGGGACTATACTGTTGGAATAGTCCCCTCCCTGGACTCTCAGGCACTCCTCTTACCTCTCTTCTGTTTACTATTGGTGTGTGTGTGCTCTGTCACTCAGTCATCTGACTCTTTGTGACCCTTTGGACTGTAGCCCGCCAGGCTCCTCTGTCCATGGGGTTTTTCAGGCAAGAATACTGGAGTGGGTTGCCATTTTCTCTTCCAGGGGATCTTCCTGACCTAGGGATCAAACCAGAATCTTGCATCTCCTGCATTGCAGGCAGATTCTTCACCATTCAGCCATCAGGGATTAAGTAGCTTATTAAAACAAGTCAGAGCACATCACTTCTCTGCACAAAACCCTCCAGTGGTTCCCTTTACCACTCAGAGTGAAACCCAAAGTCCTGCACGTAGCCTTCGAGACTGGACCCAACACTGCTCCCTATTACCTTCGTCACCACTCTTCTGCAGACGTGCTGGGCTGCTTCCACCTCAGCGCTGCTGCCGAGACCCTTCCTCGGAGATCCGAGCAGCTGTCTCCACTTACTTGTTTGCAAAATTAAGTCACTGTCTCAGTAAAGCCTTCCCTGACAATCTTATCCATAAGACTTCAAACCATCTTATTCAAGACTTCAAACACCTAACTCCTTTACAGGACTTCATATCCTCCTTCCTTGATTTTTTTTCCTTCTTACAATTACTATTTGACATGTTTCCTCATTTTGTTTATTTTATGAGGGTGGAGATTTTTCTCCCTCTTGTTCATGATGTACTCCAAGCTTCTAGAACACAGTGTTTAGAACACAGTGACTAATAACTATAAATAATAAATATTTAAATAATAAACTAAAATATCTTTAGTTGAACAAATAACGGATTGCTCTCATCTTTGCAGTTAGAAAAGCTGAGGCTCCTGGTTCATATGAGTTGTCTGAAAGTAACCAAATTTGGAAAACTCATCAGTGGCCACAAGACTGGAAAAGGTCAGTTTTCATTCCAATCCCAAAGAAAGGCAATGCCAAAGAATGCTCAAACTATCACACAATTGCACTCATCGCACATGCTAGTAAAGTAATGCTCAAAATTCTCCAAGCCAGGCTTCAGCAATATGTGAACCATGAACTTCCAGATGTTCAAGCTGGTTTTAGAAAAGGTAGAGGAACCAGAGAACAAATTGCCAACATCCACTGGATCATCGAAAAAGCAAGAGAGTTCCAGAAAAACATCTCTGCTTTAATGACTATGCCAAAGCCTTTGACTATATGGATCACAATAAACTGTGGAAAATGCTTAAAGAGATGGGAATACCAGACCACCTGATCTGTCTCTTGAGAAACCTATATGCAGGTCAGGAAGCAACAGTTAGAACTGGACATGGAACAACGGACTGGTTCCAAATAGGAAAAGGAGTATATCAAGGCTGTATACTGTCACGCTGCTTATTTAACTTATATGCAGAGTACATCATGAAAAATGCTGGGCTGGAAGAAGCACAAGCTGGAATCAGGATTGCTGGGAGAAATATCAATAACCTCAGATATGCAGATGACACCACCCTTATGGCAGAAAGTGAAGAGGAACTAAAGAGCCTCTTGATGAAAGTGAAAGAGGAGAGTGAAAAAGTTGGCTTAA
>NW_011494961.1:3576449-3591888 GCF_000754665.1 Bison bison bison
CTGGAAAAGCTCTGATGCTGGGAGGGATTGGGGGCGGGAGGAGAAGGGGACGACAGAGGATGAGATGGCTGAATGGCATCACTGACTTGGTGGACTTGAGTTTGAGTGAACTCCGGGAGTTGGTGATGGACAGGGAGCCCTGGCGTGCTGCGATTCATGGGGTCATGAAGACAGGGACACGACTGAGCGACTGAACTGAACTGAACCCCAGGGATTGTAAACTGCCTATATCATAATTACTTAAGGGGAAATAAAGGAAATATTATTATACAGAATAAACTTTCAGCATCAATACACAAATCTGAAACTTGTTTAAGCTGCAAGAAATAGAAAACTGAAGTCCAAATACTTTAACAAGGAAAATACATTATTTCACAGAACAAGAGATGAGTTAGTTCTAGGGTTGATAAACTAGATAAACCACCTGGTAAATTCAGTGACTCAACAATATAAACAAGGATCCAGGTTCTTCCCATTTTTCAGCTTGTCCTTCCAAGAGTATAAACTTTATCATCCAGGTTAAAAGACTTCATCATCCAAAATACTACATGGCATGGTTCCTAGTGTCATAGCCAGACAGGACAGCATCCAGTGGAAGGTAAGATTGCTTCCTTTCCTCTACCCCTAACCCCTTACCCCTCTCCCCAGCAAAGAAACATTTCTTAGGTCACATGCTATATTCCTGTTCAGCTTAGAATGGTAAGGATGTACCCCAAAGCTAGAAGTGGGCTATTCCCCTTAGAACATGCCTGCCAATGCAGGAGACTTAAGAGACGCAGGTTTGATCCCTGAGTCAGGAAGATCCCCTGGAGGAGGGCATGGCAACCCACTCCAGTACTGCCTGGAGATACCCATGGACAGAGGAGCCTGGTGGGCTACAGTCCATGGTGTTGCAAAGCGTCAGCCGTGACTGAAGTGACTTAGCACGCATATGGGTATTCAGGGAAGGGAAGAGACCTGCACAGATTGTATTGGTTTTTTTCAAGAAGTTTAGGAAACAACATTGTCTGATATAATAAGTATACTGGGAAAGTAAAAAAAAAAAAAGTTTGTTTTTATTGTCCTCCTTTATAGCTGCTATGCTATACATGTAACAGGAACGCTGAAAAAATAGTCATTATCTCCTCCAGACTCTGCATCGCACCCACAAATGTATTTTGTGTTCTCTCTCGCATTGTGTTCCTAATGTGCCAGTGAGTTCCATGCTGGGGATTTCTCCCCTCCCTCCCCCTCCCCCCACCCCACACAACAAAACTCCTTGGAACCGGAAAAGTTTAGTCATTTCATTCCACTT
Source organism: Bison bison bison (assembly GCF_000754665.1). NCBI lineage: Eukaryota > Metazoa > Chordata > Mammalia > Artiodactyla > Bovidae > Bison > Bison bison. The sequence continues at coordinate 3,577,744 of NW_011494961.1, forward strand.
GAAGTTCTTCCAAAAACTCCAGTCCCACAAAGGGCCCATTAAGCCAGGATTGCATCCTCCCCTTCCAGATGCCCCTTTGCCCTGCCCTAACTTCAATGAAAAGCTTTAAAAAAAAAAAGGAAGTAAAAGGCACTCTGTGCCTGAAACCACATTTAGTAATCAGTTTTCTTCAGTTCTGCTTTTCTCTTTTATTACTTTAAATAAAGTAGGAAAGTGGGGCGTGGTGCCAGGGGAGTGTAACAGCTAAGTGAACGCTAGAGATCTCATCCACCATCCACCCACGAGATTCCGCTCACAAAGCGAACAAAAGGACAGACAGTTCATCTCCAGACCCTGTTCCTGCAGGGGCTGAAGCAACAACTTGCTGTTGTGTGGGAAGCAGCGCTCAGCTGACTGGTGCGTGGCCACGCGGTGTTATGTGTACAGTGCCCTGTTTTGTATCACTGTCACAAATCCAGGGGACTCGGAGGCATCTTCCACTAAAGATGGGCCTGGGGAGTCACCACAGTCCTTCTTCCAAAAGCCTCAATTCCTCAGACTTGACCTTCCACTCATATTTGCTCTTTGAATATTTTCAGGACCTTTTTCACCCCTAACCAAAAGAATTCGATTCCCTATTACTCAAACTATGAGGGAGGGATTCCCTCCAGGGCACAGGGCTAAGAGGACCAATTTGAAAAGTGATAATCAACCCCATCTCCTACCTTCCTCTCGTTCAGTTTGGAAGAAAACTAGCTCATCCACCTTGAGACCACTCTGCTGAAAGAGGAAACACTGAATACACACAGGCATGAGCTTACAGACGGTCTTCCCCAGTGACTCGGTGATAAAGGACCGGCCTGCCAATGCAGGAGACATGAAGTTTGATCCCTGGGTCAGGAAGATCCCCTGGAGAAGGAAATGGTGACCCCCTCCAATATTCTTCTTGCCTGAAAAACCCCATGAACAGAGGAGCTGGGTGGGCTACAGTCTATAGGCTCCCAAAAGAGTCGGACATGACTTAGTGGCTAAACAACAAAGCTTACAGACATGAAGTGAGAGGGAAATGAAGCCTTTGGGATGGCCAGTAGGCACTGCACTGGCAATTAGACGTGATGAGTGGGAAAGACAAAAAAAGACAAAATGTCCTTACAGGCAGGAGAAAAGCACAGAAGGAAACACTCTGTCACGGCTCAGTGATAAACCTGTCCCAGAGAGGGCCCCTTGCCGGGAAATTGCCACTGTGGGCTTCTGCCTCGTTCTTTATCTGCTCCCCTGCTCTCCAGCTCATGCTTAGGCCACCAGACTCCTTAAAATTCATGCAAGTGAACACATCTTACTTTTGGGAGACGTCAGGAAAGAGGTCTTTCACCACCCAATCTGTTACTCCTCCCCTAAGAGCCATCCCCAGGGTTTCAACCTTGAGGCTGGAGAAGCATTCTCACCTTGGACAGCTGCCCCCTGAACAAGGTTTGAAGGGCATGGGTCTGCTACAACAGATACATTTTTTTAAGTAAATACTACATCACTATAGGATACCCACTGCTTGAATCCACAGATTCAGAACTACAGATATGGAAGAACCAAGTTTATGGGGAAAGCCAATTGTAAATTATACAAGGGTTTTTGACAGCACAGAAATCAGGGTCCTTTTCAGGGTCCTTGATGGCTCAGTGGGTAAAGAATCCGCCTGCAATGCGGGAGACATTGAGCCCTGGGTCGGAAAGATCCCCTGGAAAAGAGAACAGCTACCCGTTCCAGTATTCTTTCCTGGAGAATTCCATGGACAGAGGAGACTGGCGGGCTACAGTTCATGGAGTTGCAGAGAGTCAGACATGACTTAGCAACTAACACTTTAGCTTGAATTCAATGCTAACTAAAGTTCCTGTTTGTGGCCTATCAAACTTGCATTGTACATCTGTTTTAATTATTAAACAAAAAAACACTGACAAGAAACAAAGATTGTGCACGTTTAAAGATTAAATGCCTCTTTCTGGAATGCCAATGCCAGCCTTCCTTTGGGGATAATAACTCTCTTCCCAGGTGCAAGCCCAGACTGACTTGCTATGTACATGCTGGACTGTTCTTTTGAAACCTTGAGAAACCCTGATGTAACACTGACATGTTTAATGTTCTTTGTTTTGACAAGATACAAAACTGCTGAAAACTGCTTCTCAAAAAGTGCTGAGAGCATTTTCTCAGAGTAATCTGGAAAGCAGGCTTCTAGGCTAGTCCTTAGTTTGGCTCAAATAAAACACTTTATAATAAGAATAGAAGATTGTTTATTATTTTCACTGACAAAAGAAAATGCTTTGCTAGCTGCTTCATGATCACCAATGGCCGCTCTCATTCTTAACAGATTTGGTTTCTTTCCTCTTTCCCCTCCCAGCTTACTAGAAACATGATGAGCTCTATTACCCCTAAAGAATATACAGTGGAAGTTACAAACAGATTCAAGGGATTAGATCTGATAGACTGCCTGAAGAACTATGGATGGAGGTTCATGACATTGTTCAGGAGGCAGGGATCAAGATCATCCCCAAGAAAAAGAAATGCAAAACGGCAAAATGGTTGTCTGAAGAGGCCTTACAAATAGCTGAGAAAAGAAAAGAAGCTAGAGGCAAAGGAGAAAAGGAAAGATATACTCATTTGAATGCAGAGTTCCAAAGAATAGCAAGGAGAGACAAGAAAGCCTTTCTCAGTGATTAGTGCAAAGAAATAGAGGAAAACAATAGAATGGGAAAGACTAGAGATCTCTTCAGGAAAATTAGACATACCAAGGGAACATTTCATGCAAAGAGGGGCTCAATAAAGGACAGAAACGGTATCGACCTAAAACAGAAGCAGAAGATATTAAGAAGAGGTGGCAAGAATACACAGAAGAACTGTACAAAAAAGATCTTCATGACCCAGATACCATGATAGTGTGATCACTCACCTAGAGCCAGACATCCTGGAATGCAAAGTCAAGTGGGCCTTAGGAAGCATCACTATGAACAAAGCTAGTGGAGGTGATGGAATTCCGGTTGAGCTATTTCAAATCCTAAAAGATGATGCTGTGAAAGTGCTGCGCTCAATATGCCAGCAAATTTGGAAAACTCAGCAGTGGCCACAGGACTGGAAAAGGTCAGTTTTCTTTCCAATCCCAAAGAAGGGTAATGCCAAAGAATGCTCAAACTACCACACAATTGCACTCATCTCACACGCTAGCAAAATAATGCTCAAAATTCTCCAAGTCAGGCATGTGAACTGTGAACTTCCAGATGTTCAAGCTGGATTTAGAAAAGACAGAAGAACCAGAGATCAAATTGCCAACATCTGCTGGATCATCGAAAAAGCAAGAGTTCCAGAAAAATATCTACTTCTGCTTCATTGACTATGCCAAAGCCTTTACTGTATGGATCACACAAACTTTGGAATATTCTGAAAGAGATGGAAATACCAGACCACCTGCCCTGCCTCCTGAGAAATCTATATGTAGGTCAAACAACAACAGTTAAAACTGGACATGGAACAACAGACTGGTTTCAAATTGGGAAAGGAGTACATCAAGGCTATATAGTCACCCTGCTTATTTAACTTATATGCAGAGTACATCATAAGAAATGCCGGGCTGGATGAAGCACAAGCTGGAATCAAGATTGCCGGGAGAAATATAAATAACCTCAGATATGCAGATGACACCACCCTTATGACAGAAAGCAAAGAAAAACTAAAGAGCCTCTTGATGAAAGTGAAAGAGGAGAGTGAAAAACTTGGCTTAAAGCTCAACATTCAGAAAATCAAGATCACGGCATCTGGTTCCATCAGTTTATGGCAAATAGATGGGGAAACAATGGAAACAGTAACAGACTTTATTTTCTGGGGCTCCAAAATCACTGCAGATGGTAACTTGCAGTCATGCAATTAAAAGATGTTTGTTCCTTCGGTGAAAAGCTAGGACCTACCTAGACAGCATATTAAAAAGCAGAGACATTACTTTCCCAACAAACATCTGTATAGTCAAAGTTATGGTTTTTCCAGTAGTCACGTATGGATGTGAGAGTTGGACTATAAAGAAAACTGAGCACCGAAGAATTGATGCTTTTGAACTGTGGTGTAGGAGAAGACTCTCGAGAGTCCCTTGGACTGCAAGGAGATCCATTCTAAAGGAAATCAGTCCTGAATATTCATTGGTAAGACTGATGCTGAAGCTGAAGCTCCAATACTTTGGCCACCTGATGCATAGAACTGACTCACTGGAAAAGACCCTGGTGCTGGGAAAGATTGAAGGCAGGAGAAGGGGATGACAGAGGATGAGATGGTTGGATGACATTACTGACCAGATTGACACGATTTTGAGCAAGCTCCAGGAGTTGGTGATGGACAGGGAAGCCTGGTGTGCTGCAGTCCATGGGGTCACAAAGAGTCAGACACGACTAAGGGACTGGACTGAAAGGACCAGATGCCATGATCTTAGTTTTTCGAATGTGAATTTTAAGCCAGCTTTTTTCTCAGGAGACAGGTAAAGTGGTCTGGTATTCCCATCTCTTCAAGAATTTTCCACAGTTTGTTGTGATCCACAGTCAAAGGCTTTAGCATAGTCAATGAAGCAGAAGTAAATTTTTTTTCTGGAATTCCCTTGCTTTCTTTACGATCCAACAAATGTTGGCAATTTGATCTCTGTTCCTTTGTCTTTTCTAAATCCAGCTTGTACATCTGGGAGTTCTCCGTTCACATACTGCTGAAGCCTAGCTTGAAGGATTTTGAGTATTACCTTACTAGAATGTGAAATGAGTGCAACTGTGTGGTAGTTTGAACATTCTTTCACATTATCCTTCTTTAGGATTAGAATGAAAACTGACCTTTTCCAGTCCAATGGCCACTGCTGAGTTTTCCAAATGTACTGACATATTTCACTTACTAGCATACAATATATTTCATTTCAGTATGCTTCTATAAACATTACTTTTAGTGACCTCACACTATTTACCTAAATGGTATCCCACTTATTTAACCATTTCTCTATTGTTGTACGTATGCTTCTTTTCATTTTTACTCTATCAACAATAAGTAATGAACTTCTCATAGCTAACTTTTTGCACAGATCCTTGATTATTTCCTTAGAAAAATTACCAGAGAAAAAAATAGTCATCCATTTAATTTTAGTTTCACAAAGCAGTTATAATTTATATGGCAAAAATCAAATACATTAAATTATATATCCAAGCTCTCTCAGTGGCAAAATTGTATCTAAAATCCAGGTTTCTCATTTCTTGTCTAGTGTATGTTCTACTCTCGAATCATCTAAAGCTCCTTGGTCACCATAGTGGAAGGACAGGTACTGCATAGGTGGGAAATTCCAGAACATTCTTACTAGTCATAGTTTTAGTTTTGAAATACTTATTCTTTCCACTTAATTACATTCATCTCCATATATTCCTGCATATGGACTTTGCTGTTTAGGTTCTTGTTTGGGTTTTCTGTTTGTTTTTTTTTCTCTTCCACTTGTCCTTTAAAATTGACACATTTATTTTTCTAATATCATTCAGCTGCTTTTAAGTATTATTAGGCTGGCAAGTACACATAGACAGGCCTAGGAAGTCCTGATGGAATTAATCAGCCTAGATTATCAGTCTGGGAATGACAGATTGGTGAAAGTGACCATAAACACTCAAAAGAACCCATGATCCATTGAAACTTCTTCTTGTTAATTTTGTTCTATTAATTGGAGTTTCTAGAGAAATAGAACCAATAGGATATATGCATATATACAGTTATTACAAAAAATTAGCTTACGTAATTATGGAGACTAATTAAGGCCCACGATCTGCAAGATGGAGACCCAGAAAAGTCAATGGTTTGGTTCAACTCTGAAAGCCAAGGAGTTTGAGACCTAAGAAAAATCATGTTTCCATTCAAGTCAGAAGGCAGGAAAATACCAATTGAAGTCTCAGTGCAAATGCAGTCAGACAACAGGAGTTCTCTCTTACTAGAGGGAGGGTCTGCATTTTTATTCTATTCAGGCCTTCAGTTGATTAGACGAGACCCACGAAGAGGAGGAAGAGCAATCTGCTCTACTCAGTCTACCAAATCAAATGTTCATCTCCTCCAGAAACATCCTCACTAACACACCCAGAATAACAGTAATCAATATCTGGGTACCCCATGGCCCAGTCATGTTGACCTATAAAATTAACCTTCCTATAGTATTAGCAGTAATAGAGGGGAAAAAAAATCTATCTCCTTTCCAGGAAGACCAGATAATTGGACAATTTATACCTAGTATCCAATCTAACAGCCAATCCTTAGAGTAATAAATCCCAAGAAATATAATAGCTATTGTCAATTTTAAGTGTGGAATGAAAAGGATGAATTTATGAAACCTAGAGAATATTTCTCAAACACTTCAGTCTTTGGATACTTTATACACTTAAAAATAACTGACAACCTCATAGATTATTTTTATGTGGGTCTGTTTATTGACATTTACCAAATTAGATATAAAAACAAAAAAGGTTTTCAAACATCATAATATACAAGCACACCATCCATTAAAACAGGACTTCCCTTGTAGCTCACTTGATAAAGAGTCTGCCTGCAATGCAGGAGGACCTGGGTTTGATCCCTGGGTCAGGAAGAACCCCTGGAGAAGGAAATGGCAACCCACTCCAGTATTCTTGCCTGGACGAAGTCCAGGACGGAGGAGCCTGCCATGGGGTCACAACAGTCAGACACGACATAGTGACTAAACCACCACCACCACACCATCCATTAGCCCTTAGAGCAATGTCACCAGATATCACACAGCCTTTAGAAAATTCTATTGCCATCAAGAGAAAATAGAACAGTTAAGACTTTAATAGTATTATGAAAATAGTTTTAACCTTATACAATCCTTGAAAATGTCTCGGGGATCCCACAGATGTTCTTGGGTCTTTAAAAATCAGAAAAAAAGTGTGTAGTAACTAATCAGAAATGAAGGCTTCACAAACAAAGCTATTTGGAATCCACTCTCGCCCAATACATTTATGGTGATGAACACAAACGGTGATTAGACACTAAACAGAGAATTAATTAATTCTCTGGATGAGAAAAAGTACAGGTCATCATTTATCAATAAGATCAGATGAAAAATATATCTGGATAGAATCAAGGAGGGAGAAAATGCAGCCAAACACAAAACTTGACTAGAGGAATATGATATGTGGAGAATGAGAGGAAGATGGAAAAGAAGTCAAGCATCGGGCTTCCCTGGTCACACAGCGGGTGGGAATCTGCCTGCCAGTTCAGGGGACGTGGGTTTGATCCTTGGTCTGGGAAGATCCACACACCATGGAGAACAAAGCCCATGCACAACTACTGAAGCCAGGCTCTGGAGTCTGCGAGCCACAACTACTGAGCCAGTGCACCTAGAGCCCGTGGTCACAGCAGGAGAAGCCACCGCAGTGAGAGCCCCATGCGCTGCAGCCAAGAGCAGCCCCTGCCCACCACAACTAGAGAAAGCCCCGTGCACAGCAAGGAAGACCTAGCACAACCAAAACATCTACTAATTTTTAAAAAGCCAGTACTGTTCTTACTGTGCATGGGGTTCTCGAGGCAAGAATGCTGAAGTGGTTTGCCATTCCCTTCTCCAGTGGACCATGTTTTGTCAGACCTCTCCATCTTGGGTGGCCCTACACAGCATGGCTCATCATTTCACTGAGTTATGCAAGGCTGTGGTCCAAGTGATTGGTTTGGTTAGTTTGCTGTGATTGTGGTTTTCATTCTGTCTGCCCTCTGATGGATGAAGATAAGAGGCTTGTGTAAGCTTCCTGATGGGAAGGATTGGCTGTGGGGAAAACTGGGTCTTGTTCTGGTGGGCAAGGCCATTCTCAGTAAGTCTTTAATTTTCTGCTGATGGGTGGGGCTGTGTTCCCTCCCTGTAGTTTGGCCTGAGGCCAAACTATGGTAGGGGTAATGACAGTAAGAGCAATCTCATTCAAAAGGACTTATGCGAGCAAGTTGGGCCTCCCAGGACTGTTGCAGTCAGGGCCCCTGACAGGCCCCCACCCCTGTAGGTCACTGTCCACCCACACCTCTGACAGAGACTCTCAAGCACACACAGGCAAGTCTGGCTCAGTCTCTTATGAGGTCATTGATCCTTTCTCCTGGGTCCTGGTAAACACAGGGTTTTGTTTGTGCCCTCCAAGAGTCTCTGCTTCCCCAGTCCTATGGAAGTTCTGTAGTCAAACCCTGCTGACCTTCAAAGTCAGATTTGTTCGGGATACTCAGTCCCTTTGCCAGATCCCCAGGATGAGAAGTCTATTGTGGGACCTAGAACTTTCACAGCAGTGTGAGAAGTTTAGGCTGAGCACTGAACAACCGATGCCTTTGAACTGTGATGTTGGAGAAGACCCTTGAGAGTCCCCTGGACAGAAAGGAGATCAAACCAGTTAATGCTAAAGGAAATCAGCCCTGAATAGTCACTGGAAGGACTATTACTGAAACTGAAGCTCCAATACTTTGGCCACCTGATGCGAAGAACTTACTCATTGGAAAAGACCCTGATGCTGGGAAAGACTGAAGGCAGGAGGAGAAGGGGACGACAGAGGATGTGATGGATGGATGGCATCACTGACTCAATGGACATAAGTTTGAGCAAACTCCAGAAGTGGTGAAGGACAGGGAAGCCTGACATGCTGCAATCCATGGGGTCACAAAGGGTTGAACACAACCAAGTGACTGAACACCAACAAAAAGCCAATATATACTTTGATATGGTTATGCGTCTTTATATTAAAAAAAAAAAAAGTCAAGCATTCAAAATTAAGTATGCCAAGATGTAGTCTGGGGACTAGATTTACCTTCTAGCTTGAAACAATTTTAAAAACAGACAAAATGGCTAAAAAACAAACCATGGTTTTCAGACATTGGGTATTAGTTGCCACAGGAAGTGATCTCTGAGAAACAGGAAGAAACAAAGTAAGTCCTATGATTACCCAAGTTCAGTGCCTAGAGAGTTTCCAACCATAATACAAAGTGGGAGTGGGGGCCCAAGACTTACTCAATAGTCTCCTTAAGTTGAGAGAAGAAAACAGGAGAACAGGGTAGCCAAGGCAAGTCCAGTTCACGGGGTCAAGTTCCAAGAAGAGACTGTAGAGTGAATGTGCTGGAAATTTGCAGAGGATACTCCTTGAGTCTTCAGCTGAGTAAGCATTAGCAAGGCTGGGAGAAAATTCCTAAAAGCTAATCATTAGGGGCCACACAGAGCTGGGAATAGTTTGTACTTCAATAGCCAGAGTGAGAAGTCCTTGTGGACTCACCTGTGAATTAGAGTACTCAGGTGTCAACAGAGTATCAAAAGTGTACTTGGCCCTGTAGTGGGAGAAAATTAGCCTAAAGGATTTTCTGATCCCACCTAACAAACAGATCATTAGAAACAAGCCTCAAAAAGAATCAAACTCTTTCCAAGTAACTTAACTGAGTCACAGAAAAAAAATTTTAACTATAGGAGTACAAAATACCCAGCAATACATAAGGTAAAATTCACTGTGTCTGGCATATGACAAAAATCACCAGGCATGCAAAGAAGCAGGAAAACACAAACCATGATATGGAGAAAAATCAACAAAAATGATGAGATCAAGAAAGGGCACAAAATGATAAAATGAGTATAGAAGAGCATTAAAACAGTTACTATATTTCATATGTTCAAGAAAAGAAAGATTTGAGCATGTTAAGTGGAAATATTTAGGAAATATATATAGGAAAAGTTCCAAAAAGAACTTCGAGATACAAAAACAACTATGTTTGGGATTGAAATACAGTGGATGGGATTGTGAGTACATTAAACACTACAAAATAAATGAATTAACAAAGACAAAGTAGTTCAAACTATGCAAAATGAAGCAGAGGAAAATACTAAAAAACACTGAAAGTGAAAGTCGCTCAGTCATGTCTGAGTCTTTGTGACTCCATTGACTATACAGTCCATGGAATTCTTTAGGCCAGAATACAGGAGTGGGCAGCATTTCCCTTCTCCAGGGGATCTTCCCAACCCAGGAACTGAACCAGTGTCTCCTGCATTGCAGGCAGGTTCTTTACCAACTGGAAAAATCATGAGCAGTTGATTAATGTGCTGTGAGCAACTTCAGGAAGCCTAAAACATGTGTAATTGAAATCTTCATAAAAAGAGATTTATTTCCATAGAAGGAAATAAAAAAAAATTTGAAGAGATTATTTAAGAGATATACAGAAATGGTATGGACCTAACAGAAGCAGAAGATACTAAGAAGAGGTGGCAAGAATACACAGAATTATACAAAAAAGATCTTCATGACCCAGATAACCATGATGATGTGATCACTCACCTAGAACCAGACATTTTAGAATGCAAAGTCAAGTCGGCCTTAGGAAGCATCACTATGAACAAAGCTAGTGGAGGTGATGGAATTCCAGTTGAGCTATTTCAAATCCTAAAAGATGATGCTGTGAACGTGCTACACTCAATACGCCAGCAAATATGGAAAATTCAGCAGTGGCCACAGGATTGGAAAAGGTCAGTTTTCTTTCCAATCCCAAAGAAAGGCAATGCCAAAGAATGTTCAAACTACCACACAATTGCACTCATCTCACACACTAGCAAAGTAATACTCAAAATTCTCCAAGCCAGACTTCAACAGTCTATGAACTGTGAACTTCCAGATGTTCAAGCTGGCTTTAGAAAAGGCAGAGGAACCAGAGATTAAATTGCCAACATCTGCTGGATCATAGGAAAAGCAAGAGAGTTCCAGAAAAACATCTACTTCTGCTTCATTGACTATGCCAAAGCCTTTGACTCTGTGGATCATAACAAACTATGGAACATTCTTCAAGAGATAGGAATACCAGACCACCTGACCTGCCTCCTGAGAAATCTGTATGCGGGTCAAGAAGCAACAGTTAGAACCATACATGGAACAACAGACTAGTTCCAAATTGGGAGAGGAGTACATCAAGGCTATATACTGTCACCCTGCTTATTTAACTTACATGCAGAGTACATTATGTGAAATGCCAGGCTGGATGAAGCACAAGCTGCCTTGTAAGAAAAGCTATGACCAACCTAGACAGCATATTAAAAAGCAGAGACATTACTCTGCCAAAAAAGGTCTGCCTAGTCAAAGCTATGGTTTTTCTAGTAGTCATGTATGGATATGAGAGTTGTACTATAAAGAAAGGTGAATGCCAAAAAATTGATGCTTTTGAACTATGGTGTTGGAAAAGACTCGAGAGTCCCTTGGACTGCAAGGAGATCCAACCAGTCAATCCCAGAGGAAATCAGTCCTGAATATTCATTGGAAGGACTGATGCTGAAGGTGAAACTGCAATACTTTGGGCCACATGATGCGAAAAACTGACTTACTGGAAAAGACCCTGATGCTGGGAAAGACTGAAGGCAGGAGGAGAAAGGGGTGACAGAGGATGAGATGGTTGGATGGCATCACCGACTCGATGGACACGAGTCTGAGCAAGCTCCGGGAGTTGGTGACGGACAGGGAAGCCTGGCGTGCTGCAGTCCATGGGGTCACAAGACTCGGACATGACTGAAAGACTGAACTGAACTGAAGTGATTGTTGCCAAAATTCCCCTAATTTGATTTTAAAAATATAACCATATCAGTCTGGATGTGATGTGTATTTCCTTTATGTTTCTTGTGCTCAGGGCTCACGAGCTTCTCAATCTGCAGGTTGTATGACACAGGAGTTCGGGGTGGAGAGAAACGGCAGGAACAAAGTCATTGAAAGGAGAGGTTTCAGTGCCCACAAGGAGGGTTGACTCAGATAGGAGCACTGACAGATCTTTTACATAACAGAATGAAAAGTGGATAACAGTAACTCACTACATACAGGAAAGTAGGTTTTAGATGAGCAGCAGGAAATTCTCTTTGCTTTGTTCCTACCGTTTCAATTTATAGAGGAAGCGAAATCCCCAGTCTAGTATGAGGATGGAAGAAGGGATATCAGATTTTCAGAGGAACAGAAGGTAGGAAATGTTGTTGGGGAAGGGAGGATAAGAAGAGGGCACACACTAGGGAGGTATGGTTGTATTGACAGGAAGTTCTGAGAGCACACTAGAGTTTACGGTCACAAAATATGAGACGCCAGCACAGTGAAATGTTTTTCTCCTGTTATGTTCATCTGCGTGGGTGCTGGTATTGAGCAAATCAATAATTGGGTTTAGTCGGGCTTATGCAAGGCAATTATCTAAAACTTCAGTTGAGTGGATACATATGTTAAAATCTGAAATATTAATAGAAGCTTTCTAGCAGAACTGAAGAGTTTCAGGTAGATAGAACAACATATGGAGAAACAGTGAAAGACGAAAATGTCAGGATACATTCAGAAATCTATGTGAAGTTTAGAGTTGCTGAAGCAAAAATTAGAAGAGCAGGGAAAGTACCAGGGAATAATACTAGAGAGACTCATGGTTTAGCATTTTCTTCTGGCAGGTAAATCTACTAAAAGTAGCAGATGGCAAATAACATGCATCGTAATGTATGGTAAGAATAATGGAACTTACTTATACATAATGGATAGAGAGACATTAAGGAGTTGTGATGAACTTCCCAAGAAACAAATGTCCAGGACCAGAGAGTTGCACTGCTCCATTCCACCAGACATTTAAGGAAGAATTAATACCAATCCTTCTTAAATTCTTCTAAAAGACAGAAGAGGAGGAAACACTTCCAAACTCAGTTTATGAGGCCAGCATCAGGCTGATGCCAAAACCAGACAAGGACATTACAAATAAAGAAAAATACAGGCCAATATCCCCAATGAATGAACACAGATGAAAAAATCCTCAACAAAATACTAGCAATCAAATTCCATAATACATTAAAAGGATCATAAATTACAATTGAGTGGGATTAATTCCAGGGATGCAAGGAAGGTTTAACATAAGAAAATCAATCAACATGACATACCACATTAAAATAATGAAGGATAGAAATTGTACAATCCTTTCAATAGATCAGAAAAAGCATTTAACAAAATTCAACATATATTTGTGATAAAAACTCTCAATACAGTGAATATAGAGGGAATGTACTTCAACATAATAAAGTTTATATATGACAAGCCCACAGCTAACATCATATCCAATGATGTATGGGTATGGTATGTATGTATTTTTCCTAAACATCAGGAAAAATACAAGGGTGCCCATCCTCACCACTTCTATTCAACATAGTATTCAAAGTCCTATCCAGAGCAATTAGGCAAGAAAAATAAGTCATCCAAATTGAAAATGAAGTGAAACTGTCACTATTTGCAGACAACATGATATTTTACATACAGAAAACCCAAAAGATGCCAACAAAAAAACTGTTAGAATTAATCAACAAATTCAATAACATTTCAGAATACAAAATCAATATACAAAAATCTGTTGTGTTTTTATACACCAAAAATGATGAGACGAAAAATTAAAAACACAACCCCATTTACAGCTGTATTAGGAGAAAATACTCAGGAATAAATTTAACCAGGAAAGAAAAAGATCTGTATGCTGAAAACTAAGATATTGATGAAAGAAACTGAAAACATAAATAAATGGAAAGATATTCCGTACTCAAGAAGTGGAAGAATATTGCTGAAAAGTCCACACTACCCAAAGCAATCTACAGATTCAATGTAATCTCTATCAAAATTCCAATAGCATTTTCCACAAAAATCCTTAAATTGGTATGGAACTATAAAGATTCTGAATGACCAAAGCAAACTTGAGAAAGAAGCAAAGTTGGAAGCATCATGCTTCCTTATTTCAAATTATATTCAAAGCTATGGTAATCAGAACACTATGGTACTGGCATAAAAACAGATACATAAATTCACTGAACAGAAGAGAGCCCAGAAATAGACCCACACTATATGATCAATTAATTTATGACAAAAGAGCCAAAAATACATAATGGCAAAAGGACAATCTCATCAATAAATGGTGTTAGAAAACCAGACAGACACATGCCAAAGAATGAAATAGGCCACTGCTAAGCTAAGTCATTTCAGTCGTGTCTGACTCTGTGCGACCCCATAGACGGTAGCCACCAGGCTCCCCCATCCCTGGGATTCTCCAGGCAAGAACACTGGAGTGGGTTGCCATTTCCTTCTCCAATGCATGAAAGTGAAAAGTGAAAGTGAAGTCACTCACTCGTGTCTGACT
>NW_011494961.1:3591988-3614904 GCF_000754665.1 Bison bison bison
AGTTCCTCTTCACTTTCTGCCATAAGGGTGGTGTCATCTGCATATCTGAGATTATTGATATTTCTCCCGGCAATCTTGATTCCAGCTTGTGCTTCTTCCAGTCCAGCATTTCTCATGATGTACTCTGCATATAAGTTAAATAAGCAGGGTGACAATATACAGCCTTGATGTACTCCTTTTCCTGTTTGAAACCAGTCTGTTGTTCCATGTCCATCAGGAACAGTTATTTCAGAAATATTATGATAATGAGAATGAAAGTAAGATGTGAAATCACTATGAATGGTTTATTTAATGAGTCCAAAGCCCAGCGTGTCCTTCTCCCTGGTGTCACTTGCTGTCATTGTTTGGTCCACAAGGCAAAAGTAAACCAGTAGGTTGGACAGGCTCTTTTTTACTGTATCTATGACTTTTTAGCACCAAATGTGCAGTTAAAATACCAAAAATAAACATGAAAAAGAATATATATATACACATGTATATACATATAACTGAATCATTTTTCTGTACACCAGAAATTAACACACTGTAAATCAACTATACTTCAGTAAAAAATTTTCAAAAGTCAAGAAAAAAATGCCTGACAGCCCACACATCAGATGTTTTCCTCTAGTACGGTGGTCCTCAGTAGTAGTTTAGGTTTATGTTGGTTGCTGCTAATGCATTTTGCAAGACTTGTGAAGAATCTCCAGTTCTCCTCAAACAAGTATGTATGTTCATGTAAAGGTGATTGTCTTTGTTGATGATGACACTTTTCTGAATGCAGAATACTGGATGAATGCAATGAGCCAAGACTACTCAAGCAGAACAAAGTGGAGGGGAAGACGCTGGGGATGGTGAAAGGGATCACCTTCAGTAGCAAGAGTCAGATGTAGGTTACAGTACGGTAGTGATGGTGGTGGGGGTTTAGTCGCTAAGTCATGTCCAACTCTTGTGATCCCATGGACTGTAGCCCGCCAGGCTCTTCTGTCCATAGGATTCTCCGGGCAAGAATACCAGAGCGGGTTGCAATTTCTCCAGAGGATCTTCCTGTCCCAGGGATTTAACCCCTGTCTCCTGCATTGCAGGCAGATTCTTTACCCCTGAGCCGCCATGGAAGCCTAAAATATGGTAGAAAATCTCAAATAGGCACGATAGAGAAGGCAAAACCCTGGTGGCTTGGATGGTAAACAATCTCCCTGCAATGCAGGAGACCTGGGTTTGACCCCTTGGACAGGAAGATCCCCTGGAGAAAGGAATGGCTACCCACTCCAGTGTTCCTGCCTGGAAAGCAAATAAAGCTTTAATAATCTAGCTTCCCAGGTGGCGCAGTGGTAAAGAATCCACCTGCCAATGGCAGGAGACACAAGAGATGCAGTTTCAATCCCCGGGTCCGGAAGATCCCCTGGAGAAGGATATGGCAACCTCACTTCAGTATTCTTGCCTGGAAAGCTGCATGGACAGAGGAGCCTGGTGGGCTACAGTCCATGGGGTCAGGGGTCACAAAGAGTCAGGCATGACTGAGCACACACAGCACAATCTCACTGGCATCTCTAAACCATCCAGTTGCCACATTAGTCCCTTCACCAGCTTGGTCTGAGGGTTTATACATTTTACCCCTTATATCTGCACATCAAAAATGGATCAGACAATCTCAGATTAAAAATGGTGTCTACTGCTCCTCTCAGAAGTCCCTGATTCTTCATATTTGCCCAACTCTTAAAAGACTGGAGATGGAGAAGAACATATACATAACAGATGGTCTTTAACTGCTGCTGCTACTGCTGCTGCTAAGTCGCTTCAGTCGTGTCCGACTCTGTGCGACCCCATAGACGGCAGCCACCAGGCTCCCCCCATCCCTGGGATTCTCCAAGCAAGAACACTGGAGTGGGTTGCCATTTCCTTCTCCAATGCATGAAAGTGAAAAGTGAACGTGAAGTCACTCAGTCGTGTCTGACTCTTAGCGACCCCATGGACTGCAGCCCACCAGGCTCCTCCATCCATGGGATTTTCCAGGCAAAGTACTGGAGTGGGGTGCCATTGCCTTCTCCAGAAATAGGCCACTATCTTACACCAAACACAAAAATTAACTCAAAATGAATTAAACACTTAAGGCCTGAAACCATAAAAACTCCTAAGAAGAAAACAGGTGATAAGCTCCCTGATGTTGGCATTGGCAAGGATTTTTGGATTTGACACCAAAAGCAAAGGCAACAAAAGCAAAATGAACAGGTGGGACTATATCAACTTCAGAGCGAAGGAAATCAAAGAAAATGAAAAGGCAACCTACCAAATGCAAGACAATAGTTGCAAATCGTCTACCTGATAAGGGATTAATATCCAAAATCTATAAAGAACTCATACAACACAATAACAAAAAACAAACAATCCAGTTAAAAAAAATTAGTGGAAGTTCTAAACATATTTCTCCAAAGAAGACATACAGATGGCAAACAGATATACATGAATAGATGCTCAAGATTACTAATCAATGAAACACACATCAAAACCAAAATGGGGTATCACTTCAGACGTGTTACAATGGCTATTATCAAAAAGACAAGAAATAATAGGCATTAAGAATGGAGAGAAAAGAGAACTCTTGTACACTGCTGGTGGGAATGTAAATTGGTGCAATCATGGAAAACAGTACGGAGATTCCTCAAAAAATTAAAAATAGAACATATGACCTAGTCATTTCACTTCGGGGCATTTACCCAGGGGAAACAGAAACACTAACTCAAAAAGATAGTTACATTCCCATTTTCATGGCAGCTCTATTCACACTAGTCAGTATAAGAAGCAACAAAACGCCCATCAAAGGATAAATGGGTAAAGAAAGCGTGGTGTATATATACAATGTTTATCAGCCATAAAAAAAGAGGAAATCTTGCCATTTGTAACAAGGATGGACCTTGAGGGCATCCTGCTGATGATTATATGTAGAATTTCTAAAAAAAAAAAAAAAAACTGAGCTCATAGATACAAATAATGGATTGGATGAAGGTGGAGGGAGGTGGTAGGAGAAATGGGTGAGAATCAAAAGGTGCAAACTCCAAGTCATAAAATAAGTCATGGATACAGTAATCAAGACAGTATGGTACCAGTACAAAAACAGACATATAGATCAATGGAGCAAGACAGAAAGCCCGGAGATAAACCCACACGTCTATGGGCACCTAATCTATGACAAACGAGGCAAGAACACACAAGGGAGGAAAGACAGCCTCTTCAGTAGGTGGTGCTGGGGAAACTGGACAGCCACATGTAAAAGAATGACATTAGAGCACTTAGCATCATGCACAAAAATAAACTCAAAATGGACTAAAGACTTCAATGTAAGTCCAGAAAGTATAAAACATTTAGAGGAAAACATGGGCAAAACACTGACATAAATCACAGCAATATCCTCTTTGACCCACCTCCTAGAGTAATGGAAATAAAACAAAAACAAACAAGTGGGACCTAATTAAACTTAAAAGGTTTGGCACAGCAAAGGAAACTATAAACAAGATGAAAAGACAACTCTCAGAATGGGAGAGAATAATAGCAAATGAAACAACTGGCAAAGGATTTTCAAAATATACAAACAGCTCATGCAGCACAATACCAGAAAAACAACCAACCCAATAAAAAGTGGGCAGAAGACCTAAACAGACATTTTTCCAAAAAAGACAGACAGATGGCCAAGAAACACATGAAAAGATGCTCAACATTGCTCATCATTAGAGAAATGCAAATCAAAGCTACAATGAGGTACTACCTCACACCAGTTAGAATGGCCATTATCAAAAAAAACCTACAAGCAGTAAATGCCGGAGAGGGTGTGGAGAAAAGGGAACCCTCTTGCACTGTTGGAGGGAATGCAAATTGATACAGCCCCTATGGAGAACAGTATGGAGATTCTTTTAAAAACTGGGAATAAATATAACCCAGTAATCCCACTACTGGGCATATGCTCTGAGAAAACCATGACTGAAAAAGACACACGTACCCAGCACTATTTACAATCACTAGGACACGGACGCAACCTTGATGTCCATCAACGGATGAATGGATACAGAAGCTGTAGTACATATATACAAGGGACTACTACTCAGTCATTTGAGTCAATTCTCATGAGATGGATGAACCAGAGCCTGTTATACAGAGTGAAGTAAATCAGAAAGACAGAATATCATATATTAACGCGTATGTATGGAATTGAGAAAAATGGTACTGATGAACCCATCTGCAGAGCAGGGGTAGAGACACAGACACAGAGAACAGACTTTGGACACAGCGTGGGAAGAAGAGGGTGGGACAAGTTGAGAGAGGAGCATTGAAACATATATACTACCACATGTGAAATAGATGGCTAATGGGAATGCGCTGTACAGCACAGGGAGCTCAACACAGTACTCTGTGACAACGTAGAGGGGCAAGGTGGAGTGGGGGGAAGGTTCGAGAGGGAGGGGACATAATATACTCATGGCTGATTCATGTTATTGTGTGGCAGAGGCCAATACAATATTGTAAAGCAATTATCCTCCAATTAGAAGTAAAATAAGCCATGGGGATGTAATATACAGCATGGTGTCCATAGTTAATAAAACAGAACTGCATATTTGAGCAGAGAAGGCAATGGCACCCCACTCCAGTACTCTTGCCTGGAAAATCCCATGGACGGAGGAGCCTGGTAGGCTGCAGTCCATGGGGTCTCGAAGAGTCGGACACAACTGAGCGACTTCACTTTCACTTTTCACTTTCATGCATTGGAGAAGGAAATGGCAACCCACTCCAGTGTTCTTGCCTGGAGAATCCCAGGGACGGGGGAGCCTGGTGGGCTGCCGTCTATGGGGTCACACAGAGTCGGACACGACTGAAGTGACAGCAGCAGCAGCAGCATATTTGAGAGCTGCTAAAAGAATAGTCTTAAAAGTCCTCATTATGAGGAAAAAAAATTATAACTGCATATGATGATGGATGTTAAATAGATATTATGGTGATCATTTTGTAATACATACAAATATCAAATTGCCTTGCTGTTTATCTGACACTAATATAATTATTCATATCGATTATACTTCATATAAATAATTTTGAATCATGTGTATATAGGACACAATGAAGTGAACTGAGAAATTAAAAATGCTTCTGCTTCTATATCCTATATACATTTTCTCCAACTGGTGTGACCTTGTTTGACTCTTCACATTAGGTTTGCTTTGAGAAGTCATTTTCCAAAATTCACCAGTCTAGTAATAAAATGTACTACTTAAAAAAAAAAAGAAAAAGGAATGATTTGGCTAGTTCTGTATTTTAGAGAGATCACTCTGGTACAATGTGGAGCATATACTGAAGTGGGTCAAGATGAGAGATGTGGATTCTGGGGTAGGCAAAATAATAACCATCTAAACATGCCCATGCCCTAATCCCTAGGACCTGGGAATATGTTATCTTATATGGCAAAAAAGAGACAGATGTGAATAAATTAAGGATCTTGAGATGGGGAGGTAACCCTGGATTACCTGGGTGGACCTAGGATAGTCACAAGAGTCCTTAAAAAGGGAGAAACACAGGCAGAAAAATTAACGAAGATGTGATTACAGAACCAGCTATCAGAGAGAGGGACAGACTTGAAGACCCTATACTTCTGGCTTTGAAAATGGGGGAAGGTATATGAGGCAAGGAACACAAGTGGTCTCTAAGAGCTGAGAAAGGCAAGCAAGCAGATACTGTCAGAGAGCCTCAGAAGGTACACACTGATTTCAGTCCAAGGAGAATTCTGACTCTCATAATTATAAGAAAATAAATACGAGCTGCTTTAAGCCACTACGTTTGTGGGAGTTTCTTACAGATGCAGTAGGAAACTCATACAACTAGGAATTTAAGGCAGTTCCCCCAGGTGAATGATGGAAACTCCTGAGCCCTGGTGATAACAGTACATATGGAGGAAAAAACAATGAATTAACTGGATATTTATTATTTGCAGCCATAGAAAGTTACCCCCTTCATGGATCACAGCCTTGCCATGGCAGAGGGGCTTGCATAACTCGATGAAGCTATGAGCCATGCTGTGCAGGGCCACCCAAGATGGATGGGTCATTGTAAAGAGTTCCAACAAAACGTGATCCACTAGAGGAGGGAATGGCAAACCACTCCAGTGTTCTTGCCGTGAGAACTCCATGAGCAGTATGAGAGGGCAAAAAGATACGATGCTGGAAGATGAGCCCCCCAAGGTCAGAAGGTGCCCAATATGCTACTGGGGAAGAGCAGAGAGCAATTACAAATAGTTCCAGAAAGAACTGAAGTGGCTGGGTCAAAGCAGAAACAACTGTGTTGTGTATGTGTCTGGTGGCAAAAGTCAAGTCTGATGCTGTAAAGAACAGCACTGCATAGGAACCTGGAAAGTCAGGGCCATGAATCAAGGTAAATTGGACATGGTCAATCAGGAGATAACAATAATGAACACTGACATCTTAAGAACTGGTGAACTAAAATGGACGGGAAAGGGCAAATTAAATTCAGATGACTATTATATCTACTACTGTGGGCAAGAATCCCTTATAAGAAATGGAGTAGCTCTCATAGTCAACAAAAGAGTCTAAAATGCAGTACTTGGGTACAATCTGAAAAATGACAGGAAGATCTCATTTCATTTCCAAGGCAAACCATTCAACATCACAGTAATCCAACTCTATGCCCCAACCACTGATGCTGAAGTTGACCAGTTCTATGAAGACCTACAACACCTTCCAGAATTAACACCAAAAAAGATGTCCTTTTCATCATATGCGGAGAAGGCAATGGCACCCTACTCCAGTACTCTTGCCTGGAAAATCCCATGGACAGAGGAGCCTGGTAGGCTGGAGTCCATGGGGTCGCTAAGAGTCGGACAGGACTGAGCAACTTCCCTTTCACTTTTCACTTTCACGCATTGGAGAAGGAAATGGCAACCCACTCCAGTGTTCTTGCCTGGAGAATCCCAGGGATGGGGGAGCCTGGTGGGCTGCCGTCTATGGTATCGCACAGAGTTGGACACGACTGTGGTGACTTAGCAGTTTCATCATATGGGGTTTGGGGGGAAAAGTAGAAGTCAAGAGATACCTGGACCAACAGTAAGTTTAGCCCTGGAGTACAAAATGAAGGAGGGAAAAGGTTAACACTTTTACCGAGAGTATACCCTGGTCATAGCAAGCACACTTTTCCAACAGGAAGAGACATCTCTACACATGGACATGACCAAATGGTCAATACTGAAATTATATTGATTATATTCTTTGCAACCAAAGATGAAGAAGCTCTATACAGTCAGCAAAAACGGGACCTGGAACTGATTGTGGCTCAGATCGAATTCCTTATTAAAAAATACAGGCTTAAATTGAAGAAAGTAGGGAAAACCACTAGGTCATTCAGGTACGACTTAAATCAAATCCCTTATGATTATACAGTGGAGGTAACAAATAGATTTAAGGGATAAGATCTGGTAGACAGAATGTCTGAAGAACTATGGACAGAGATTCACAACATTGTATAGAAAACAGTGACCAAACCCATCCTCAAGAAAAAGAAATGCAAGCAGGCAAAGTGGTTGCCTGAGGAAGCTTTACAAATAGCTGAGAAAAGAAGAGAAGTGAAAGGCAAAAGAGAAAGAGAAAGATACATCCAACTGAAAGCAGAGTTCCAGAGAATAGCAGTAGTCATGTAGGGATGTGAGAATTGGACCATAAAGAAGGCTGAGTGCTAAAGAATTGATGCTTTCTAATTTCGGAGCTGGAGAAGGCTCTTGAGAGTCCCTTGGACAGCAAGGAGATCAAACCAGTCAATCCTAAAGGAAATTAACCCTGATAAAGGATAGAAATGGTAAGGACTAATGGAAGTAGAAGAGATTAAGAAGAGGTGGGAAGAATGCACAGAAGAACTATACAAAAAAGGTCTTAATGACCCAGATAATTATGAAGGTGTGGTAACTCACCTAGAGCTTGACATCCTGGAATGTGAAGTCAAGTGGGCCTTAGGAAGCATCACTATGAACAAAGCTAATGGAGGTGATGGAATTCCAGCTGAGCTATTTCAAATCCTAAAAGATGATGCTGGTAAAGTGCTGCAGTCAATATGCCAGAAAATTTGGAAAATTCAGCAGTGGCCACAGGACTGGAAGAGGTTAGTTTTTGTTCCAATCACAAAGGGCAATGCCAAAGAATGTTCAAACTACCACACAATTGCACTCATTTCACATACTAGCAAAGTAATGCTCAAAATCTTCAATATAGGCTTCAGCAGTATGTGAACTGAGAACTTCTAGATATATAAGTTGGGTTTCGAAAAAGCAGAGGAACCAGATGAAATTGCTAACTATCACGGTATCACAGAGAAAGCAAGGGAATTTCAGAAAAACATCTTTTCTGCTTCATTGAATGTGCTAAAGCCTTTGACTGTGTGGACTGCAACAAACTGTAGAAAATTCTTCAATAGATTGGAAAATCAGACCACCTTTCTTGCTATCTGAGAAACCTGTATGTGGGTCATGAAGCAACAATTAGAACTGGACATGGCACAACTGAATGGTTCAAAATTGGAAAGGAGTATGGCAGGCTGTATACTGTCACCCTGCTTATTTAACGTTAATGCAGAGTATATCATGCAATACGCCGGGCTGGATGAATCACAAGCTGGAATCGAGATTGCCAGGAGAAACATCAACAACCTCAGAAATGTAGATGATACTACCCTAATGGCAGAAAAGTGAAGAGGAACTAAAAATCCTTTTGATGAGGGTGAAAGAGGAGAGTAAAAAAGCTGGCTTGAAACTCAACATTCAAAAAAATGAAGATAATAGCATCTTGTCCTATCAAATCATGGAAAATAGAAGGGGAAAAAACTAAAGTAGTGACATATTTTTATTTTCTTGGGCTCCAAAATCACTGCAGACTGTAACTGCAGCCATGAAATTAAAAGATGCTTGCTCCTTGGAAGGAAAGCTATGACACACCTAGACAGCATATTAAAAAGCAGAGACATCACTTTGCCAACAAAGGTCCATATAGTCAAAGCTATGGTTTGTACAGTAGTCATGTACAGATGTGAGAGCTGGAGCATTAAGAAGGCTAAACACCACAGAACTGATGCTTTTGACTACAGTTCTGGAGAAGACTCTTGAAAGTCCCTTGGATAGCAAGGAGATTAAACCAATCAGTCCTAAAGGAAGTCAACCCTGAACATTCCTTAGATGGACTGATGCTGAAGCTACAATACTTTGGCCATCTGATGCAAAGAGCCCACTCACTGGAAAAGACCCTGATGCTGGGAAAGATTGAGGGCAGGAGGAGAAGGGGACAACAGAGGATGAGATGGTTGGAAGGCATCATCAACTCAGTGGACATGAATATGAACTAACTCCGGCTGATAGTGGAGGACTGGGGAGCCTGGAGTACTACAGTCTACAAGGTCACAAAGAGCCGGACACAACTTAGTGACTGAATAGTAACAGAAAATTAGGATTCTGGTATCCAGATCAGAAAGAAATGTGCCCTAAAAGGGAGAATATGGTAGATGACCAACTCACCACTACAAATTGTTCTCCTTCCTAAGTACAATGCCGTCACTGGAAAGCAGCTGCTTGACCCTGAGGAGGGATTACACATCTCATCCCCCACCTCTCAGGCAGGGAGTGGTCATGTGACTGCGCCTTGCCAACAGAATGTGAACAGAAACGCTGTGTGTCACTTCCAAGGCAAAGACCGGAAACTCCAAGTGTGCACTCTGCACTCGTCCCGTCCTCTGCTGAGTGAGAATCCTGAGGGTCCGGGTGGCGGGCGGGCAGCAGGCGCAGGGCCACAGTATGTGCGCTCGGTCGCTTTGGTCCCGTTCGCCTCTTTGCAGTGTTATGCACTGTAGCCCATCAAGCTCTTCCGTCCGTAAGATTCTCCAGGCAAGAATGCTGAGTGGGTGGCCATTTCCTTCTCCAGAGGATCTTCCCGACCCATTGATCAAACCCACAGCTCCTGCAACTCCTGTGTTGACAGGTGGATTGCTTATCACTGAGCCACCTGGGAAGCCCCACAGTATGAATGGAGGTCCTCAATTCTCCACATGAAAGGTGACTTGTTGACACAGAACACTCACATAGGTCTGTGTGAGGAGCAGGAAACACACTTGTGTTTTTCAGATCACTTATTTTGAGACATTTATTTTCACCCTAAAAATTGGTCCTGCAACTAGAGTGCTCTTCTAACAGAATCCTGCAACAAACGCCATCATTCAGGGGATGGCAGAAATTGATGGAGGAAATTGGAAAGATGGAGAGCTATTTATGCAGTGGCAACTGATTTGGAAAGAAACTTGGCTGCCAATAACTAAGTACCTGCCAAACTCGCAGCTCTAAATTAGAATGTTGTGTTAGCTCATTACTGGCTGTTTTTAGCACGCTGTTGGAAGAAAGATGGACTCAGGCAAGAACTGACCAGTTTGCAAGCAAACATGAAAGGAAATACAGAGAATGCAGCTATCCAGGTTTTCTCACAATTGTAAAGTCTGCCTAATTCTAGAACTCAAACACTAATAGGCAACTGAAAAGGTTTTGAACAGCAGAGGTTCTTTATGTTTTCAGTTAAACAACATGAGTTAGTTCTGGAACAAAAATCAGAATAAAGGACATTTCCTTTCCATCTAAGCCTGTTAAGATAGATTTAAGATAGTCATCATTAAGTTAAGAGAAAGATGTGGGGCAAGAAAGCTAGGAAATAAAGCATACCAGAGAATGAGGTCTGGGATAAATGTTTAGACGTACGTTCTCATCTATGAAACTGCCTGGAACAGGAAGCTACTTTAAGTTATGGTGGGAGGAAGTTATACTGTCAAAGAACCCAGAATGCTGAATTAAAATGTTGTTTATGGTACAGCCACTATAGAGAACTGTATGGAGTTTCCTTAAAAAACTAAAAATAGGCCTACCATATGATCCAGCAATCCCACTCCTGGGCATATAACAAGATAAAACCAGAATCTGAAAAGACGCATGCACCCCAGTGTTCACAGGAGCACTATTCATGGTAGCCAAGACACGGAAGCGGCCTAGATGTCCTTTGATAGAGGGATGGATACAGATGCGGTACATACACAACGGACTATTACTCACACGTAAAAAAGAATGAAATAAAGCCATTTGTGGACCTAGAGATTATTCTTCTAGTGAAGTCAGACAGAGAAAAACAAGTATCACTAGATATCACTTACATGTAGAATCTAAAAAAAAAATGATACAAATGAATTTATTTACAAAACAGATTCACAGACTTAGAAAACAAACTTAAGGTTATCAAAAGGGAAAGGTACAGGGGAGGGATAAATTAGGAGGTTGGGATTAACATATACACACAACTATATATGGTTTTTCCAGTGGTCATGTATGGATGTGAGAGTTGGACTGTGAAGAAGGCTGAACACCGAAGAATTGATGCTTTTAAACTGTGGTGTTGGAGAAGACTCCTGAGAGTCCCTTGGACTGCAAGGAGATCCAACCAGTCCATTCTGAAGGAGATCAGCCCTGGGTGTTCTTTGCAAGGACTGATGCTAAAGCTGAAACTCCAGTACTTTGGCCACCTCATGTGAAGAGTTGACTCATTGGAAAGGACTCTGATGCTGGGAAGGATTAGGGGTGGTAGGAGAAGGGGACAACAGAGGATGAGATGGCTGGATGGCATCACTGACTCGACGGACGTGAGTCTGAGTGAACTCTGGGAGATGGTGGAGGCCTTGCGTACTGCGATTCATGGGATCGCAAAGAGTTGGACACGACTGAGTGACTGAACTGAACTGAACTGATATATAAAATAGATAATTAGCAAAAACCTACTGTATAACACAGGGAACTCTACTCAAAACTCTGTAATAACCTATAGGGAAAAGAATCTTAAAAAGGATACAGTAAGTTATCCATATATGAACCTTCAAGCGATAAACTTTCTAAGACATAAAAGCGCATTCACAAAGTCCAATCACTTAAGTTAGTTCACGTTTCTGGCATTATCTGTAGAAGTTTGGTACTCAGGCAAATTTTGTTGGACTTATGAACAAACTGGACTTACAAACACACTCTTGGAATGGACCTCATTTGTCTATAGGCGACTTGCTTATGTATACACATAGCTGAATCACTATGTATACATCTGAAACTATCATTACGTAAATCAACTATTCTCCGATATAAAATAAAAATTAAAAAAAATAATAGTTCAGTGCCCATGAAAAAAAATCCTGCTGAATGTTTTAAGCATTATCCTCAAACCCCCAAATTTACACAAACAGCAAGCTGAACAGAGGCTAAGGACATTCTCCAACATTCACTCCATCATGGCTATTTCCACCAGTAGAATTGCTTCCAGAGAGCTGGTTCCATATTCAATCAAGAGACACTTCCCTCACCTCCCACCCACCCCCTGGCCAGCACAGAGGGACTTCACAATGTCACAAACTCAGCATGATTTCAACTCTGCCAGGGAGCAGGGACTGCTGTGTGACTCCCATTTTTCCTCTGAATCATTGAATGCCCCAGTGTTTTTAGGTCTGTTAAAACAAAACTAAAATTTTCAGATCTTATTGCAGTAAAAGCGATCATCACTGGTGCCATCCTGCCATGCCGGAATTTGGCTGTAGTCACGGAACACCTGGGCGCAGGGCGAGCACCGGGGCTGGGCGTCCAGGACCTTGCTCCGGTGCATTGCACTCTCAGCTGGGAAACTTAGGTGTGGTGTGCGTGAGGCCAGAGCCCCACATGGGGCCAGGAAAGGCCAGGCAACCACAACATATCTGTGGGCTAGATGAGAGGCCCAGATGAACTTAAGGACACTAGCATGGGACTCTTAGTTTTTCAAGATCTATACACTCCAAACCCTTATTCACCCCAGCTGTAGCGTCTGGGCTTTCCCTGGTTTGGGGAGGACTTAATTCTGATGATGGGAAAGCAAAGGACTTAATTACTTGCTTCAGTATCATTTACTATTGACTGAAAAGTGAACCAGATGGTATTACAGCCATGGAAGAAAATCCAGGTTTACGGAAGAACCTAATGGGTGAACACACCCAGTCGGCACCAGTATTTTATCTGTACTTCCTCTTCCAGCCTCTGGGGACCTCTTTGCCTGACTTCAGAACTATTGCTATGAGCTCAGAAGTGGTTACTCTGGAAAAGGAGCAGTGTTAGGCCATGCACAGGAAAACTTCCAATGACAAACTCCCTGCTTGTCTCAGGAAGTTCCTGGATTTTCCTGAATGGGACTACTGAAACCCAGAGGAAGGCACTCTTCAGGTAACCCTCACAGCAGAAACCTATGGTTGGTATGTGTCTTGGAGGAAAAAGGAATCATACTTGCTCTTGGCTCAGCATCGTTATACCTCCAGACTGTTTTTGGTTTTATTTGGCAGTGACATTGCAGATAAACTCCATTTCTTGAATGACAGGATATATACATACGAAAAAGATACCAATATGATATTTGGTTACCCAACTTCTTTCAAATGTCAAGTCCAGAAATGTCCAAGTTGTCCCAGACAGTACATTTTCAGAATTCCAGATGATACTGTGATAAATGACATCAAAGCTTCAAGCTTTATAATTATAAAAGACTCTCTTCATCATTCCCCAAATGAAATAGCAAAATACAGCAAATTGAACTCACTAATATTTTTATAAATCCAACTCAGAAGAAAGATGCCAGTGCCAGCTGTTTTATTCATCTTAACTTGTGCATTGTGAATAAATGTTACAATTTTTTTTCTGTTAAAAAAAAGACGATTACCTCAATGGAGGTTTTGAGTGTCTCAGGAGGGAGAAGTCAAAAGTGGGATATTGATAGGTTTCAAAGTTTGGGATCAACTGGTTTAGGGCAGGTCATTCAAGGTGAAGAAGTACTTGAGACAAGGCACAGTGGTGCTAGATTAGTCTAGGAGAGGTATATGTCAGTGAAAGGGCAGATCTCAAAGCACATCCTTGATATGTAAGATGTTACAACATTTGAGCTATTTACCCAGGTGACAAGACCATTATATCTTAACAAAAAATCTGTGGGAATTTCCTAAAGCAAACCATCAAATTACTTCTTGATTTACACCCACGTCTTTCCAGGTCAGAGTCTTCCTGGAACGGACAACAAAACTGTGGCCCACAATGCTTAGTTAAGTCCCACTGACACAAGGTCTCAGTTCTCACTATCCTAGCTAACCAGTACCCGCTCTACCATGATATGGGTGCCAGGGAGTGGCTTTTAATTGAAATGTTGCCAGACCAACAGGAACAACGTAAAAACTTGTGAAGAAGACATTCCTCATCCAGAGATCTAAGATGTGGGGGATGCCTTGATTGAAAATCCCCTGGGGAGGGAGTAGGGATATTCTGTGTTTAGAAAGAAGTTCGAATGTGGATACTGGCTGCCCAGATGGGTGGAACAAGCAGGAAACACTTAACCTGATCATCACAAATTTTGGGCTTCCCTTCCATGGCCTAGAATCATCACTGTGAAACAGCTGCCCAGCTGGAGGCCACATTTCCCATCTTCCTGCAAGGGTAGGTAAAGCCTTGGGACTGGTCCCAGGAATGTGAATGCCATGAGACTAGAAGTGAGGCAGCTTACTTTCAAAGTGGAAATCTGTGAAACAGATGTGCATTCTCCATGTTCTCCTTCTCCTCTGGTACTGAAGGAAAAGTATTTTTGAACTCTAGAGAAAGGCCAAGTCACAAGGGAAGATGCCTAAATGTCTGAGTCTACATCTGAAAAGCTGCCCACAGACCAGAGGTTCTCACTGTGGTTTGACAGGCAATGTAGATATTAACTTCTCTTGGGTTAAGCCACTGAGATGTGGTAGCATATTTATAATGGTGGTGGTGGTTTAGTCGCTAAGTTGTGTCTGACTCTTGTGACCCCATGTCCTGTAGCTTGCCAGGCTCCTCTGTCCATGGGATTCTCCAGGCAAGAATACTGGAGTGGGTTGCTGTTTCCTTCTCCAGTATTTATAATAGTAGGTAGTATTGTTCTAACTAATGCATGGGGCTAATTATAAAAGACGGAAAATATGTATCAATAGCAACATTTGATACATTCATTTCAAAAGCAGTATAAGCACATATGTATGGAATAATCATGCCATTGTTGTAACAACCACCATCCATATAAATAGAAGAAACATGGAAGAATATTGATTAAAATATTAATAAACATGTCTGAATACTGGTATTACTGATAATTCCTGTCACAGTTTATGCTTTTCTGAATTTTCCAAATGCTCTACACTAAGATATTTTTGACATAAGGAAAAAGGGTTTTTTTTAAGATTTTTTGCTATTAATAACTAGATGTGAATATCTCTAAGACATAAACCATTACTACTATGTCCTGGCAAATAGTAGGTTCTCAACAAATATCTACTTAATAATAATAATAATTACCAATGAGGCTCTCACACAGTAGCTTTTAGTTTCCCAGGGGTTGGTGATAGAAGTGGAGGGTTATACAGGTGCTTTTTCAGAGTTGTGCTCGAAGATGCTCTTTTTTCAATAAAAAGCAACTTCATGAGTAAGTCATTTTTTAAAATAAGAGTGATTGGAAAGTAATACCAAAATGAACTTTACTCAGGCACAGTTTTAAAAGTGTAAGGCTGACACAGCAGCTTTCCAGACATGCCTGACCTAATACTGCTGTGACTCGAAATCGAGAGCCCTCGCCGGCCGGCATAAGCAGTTGGTTCCTGAAACCGCCTGGGATCAGGGTGGAGCTGCTGGCAGCGGTGTTTTCTCCCCAGGGGGATGGTGCAGTGCCATCCAGGTCTGCCTGCCTATGAAAACAGGCTTCCATCACCATAGCAGCAAGACTGATCATCTCATTCTGACTAAAGAGGTCTCTGCTCTCAATTCCGGGAGGGTAAAATCAGTACTTCCAGACAAGGGATGAGTCACTGTTTTTGGCCTCATTAACATGGTATAGCCCTTATGTCTGCTAACAACCAGGTATTAAAAAAAAAAGAGAATTCAGTTCAACAAATGAGTAAAATGGGGCAGCCAGGCAGTGAGAATTACGGCAAATAACTCCAAATCTCAACTTTGCATTGGATGAAGGAAAGGTCAACTAAAAAACAAGACAAAACCCACAACTCTAGAAAGCTACATTAACCCTTTAAATACATAATCCAAGCTCTTTAAAGAAGCAGAGGCACCTGGTTGTTAGAAGAAAATGTTGATTTAAACATACACTTATCTCTGAAGGACAAACAAGGTTGTTATCATGAAGGGTTCCCAATTGAATATGCCTCTTCGAAAGGGATTTGGAGTTAGAAGAGAGACTGTGTCTTGCTGCTGCTGAAATGGAGGGTTGAGTGGACAGGAAATGGGAAGCCCAGTAACAGTTTTGTGAGGACAGGAGTCAGTTAGGAACATTCAGAAGCAACTTTGTGGCTTTTGGAACAGTAGGTATGTTGTTAAATAAAAGAAGATACATGAAAGAGACGGAGCTAGACCATAAGACTGTGAAGAAGGCTGAGCACCGAAGAATTGATGCTTTTGAACTGTGGTGTTGGAGAAGACTCGTGAGAGTCCCTTGGACTGCAAGGAGATCCAACCAGTCCATTCTGAAGGAGATCAGTCCTGGGTGTTCTTTGGAAGGACTGATGCTGAAGCTGAAACTCCAATACTTTGGCCACCTCATGCGAAGAGTTGACTCACTGGAAAAGACTCTGATGCTGGGAGGTAGTTGGGGCAGGAGGAGAAGGGGACAACAGAGGATGAGATGGCTGGATGGCATCACTGACTCGATGGACGTGAGTCTGAGTGAATTCCGGGAGTTGGTGATGGACAGGGAGGCCTGGCATGCTGCGATTTATGGGGTCGCAAAGAGTCGGACATGACTGAGCAACTGAACTGAACTGAGACCATAAGAAAATGCAACTGTTCAGCTCAAATTTGACTAAATAAGGATATTTGACTAAATATCAAATATTAGTCCAATATCCTTATTTAGTGATCAGACTTTCCCAGGGTTAAATACAGACACACAGCATAGAAAATACAAAGTTCAAACTAGCAATTTTTTCCACTACCCACCCCCTACAAAAATGTATAGGCAACCTTCAGCACAAGCAGTTAATTGAAGCCTCATTTTTTTTTTCTTGCAAAGATGACACTCTAAAATTTTATAATCTCTAATACAGCAACTGTGCCAGTATTATTGTATGGAAGCCTTTCCTAATGATTCTGGCTCCAAAGACACCGTCTTGTGGACTGAGATGGCAGCAGCAAGACTCTTCATTAGGATGAAAGGAGAGGCTAATAACTTGTCAACAGAAGTTATGAAGAGCTAGGAGCATCTTTAAAGAGCTCATGTGAACATGATCTCATTCTCAAAAACATTACAACATAGAACTATTTGGTAAAAGGACAGAAAAGCTAAGCAAAAGGGAGTCTATCCAGGATGGCGCTGAGAGCTGCCATATACACGTGCGAGTGGAGAGCATCTTAGAGGGTCCTCTAAGGTCGAAGACACACTGAATGGGCAACAGTGAGTTAGTTCCCAGCTGCTTGGACAAAAGTTATCTCTGTGTCTCAAAACAAAGCACTGGAAGAAATCCAATAAACAAAATAGACTCAGGCTCCAGAGACCTCTAACAAAATGTGGTTATTGAGGAGATAAAACCCAAATGTGAATTGTAAACTAAACAAGTGCAGGAATAAAGAGCCAGTTTTGACTATATTTAGTCTGAAATGTACTAGTCAATTGGATTTCACATTTCCTAAAGCAGTCTGACTTTGCTTGAGTTGAATAGATATACAATTTCTCACAGAAAAGAGCACAGCAGTTAAAAATAAGACTGCATATTAACAAGATGGGATTGATGGCAAAATGCTTGTAAAGATGATAAAATCTGTGGTATCTCAGATCTACTAACAGCCCATTGTCCATGTTAAGGGCTACTGGCAACCCCTTACTTCATTTCCTGGGATATCTACCCTGTCTAGGAAATTCAGATAGCTAATTGCTTATCTGAATTATTTAGACTCGCATTTAACTTGCCCAATATGCTACTGGTGATGAGATGGTTGGATGGCATCACCGACTCAATGGACATGGGTTTGGGTGGACTCGGGGAGTTGGTGATGGACAGGGAGGCCTGGCGTACTGCAGTTCATGCGGTCGCAAAGAGTCGGACACAACTGAGCAACTGAACTGAACTGAACTGATGTTTATTTACCTTAGATGCAGAGTACATCATGAGAAATGCTGGGCTGGATGAAGCACAAGCTGGAATCAAGACTGCCAGGAGAAATATCAATAACCTCAGATACACAGATGACACCATTCTTATGGCAGAAAATGAAGAACTGAAGAGCCTCTTGACGAAATTGAAAGAGGAGAGTGAAAAAGCT
The DNA here is from genome assembly GCF_000754665.1 of Bison bison bison. Taxonomy (NCBI): domain Eukaryota; kingdom Metazoa; phylum Chordata; class Mammalia; order Artiodactyla; family Bovidae; genus Bison; species Bison bison. The sequence continues at coordinate 3,610,353 of NW_011494961.1, forward strand.
GGCTTGAAACTCAACATTCAAAAAATGAAGATCATGGCATCTGGTTCCATCACTTCATGGCAAATAGATGGGGAAACAATGGAAACAGTGACAGACTATTTTCTTGGGCTCCAAAATCACTGCAGATGGTGACTGCAGCCATGAAATTAAAAGATGCTTTCTCCTTAGAAGAAAGACCAACCTAGACAGCATATTAAAAAGCAGAGACACTACTTTGTCATGAGCAGATGTGAAAGTTGGACTATAAAGAAAGTTGAGCACCGAAGAATTGATGCTTTTGAACTGTGGTTTTGGAGAACTCTTGAGAATCCCCTGGACTGCAAGGAGATCAAACCAGTCAATCCTGAAGAAAATCAGTCCTGAATATTCATTGGGAGACTGATGCTGAAGCTGAAACTCCAGTACTTTGGCCACCTGATGTGAAGAACTGACTCACTTGAAAAGACTGTGATGCTGGGAAAGATTGAAGGCAGGAGGAGAAGGGCACAACAGAGGATGAGATAGTTGGATGGCATCACCAACTCGATGGACATGAGTTTGAGCAAGCTCTGGGAGCTGGTGATGGACAGGGAAACCTGGCATGCTACAGCCCACAGGGTCACAAAGAGTCGGACATGACTGAGCAACTGAACTGAATTGCTTATCAGTGTTTCTCTCTCCCTCACCCACCTTACATAAGATCTTCAGAGGAGAATAGATGTTCCAACTAAATCAAGGATATGGCGTTTGTTTCATAGATAAAGCATGTTCACAAATGCAGGAAGAAATCCCTTTTCATACATGAGATATATTCAATAGCAGGTAAACAGTTAGTTGTCTAAAATCTTCATTTTGTTTCTTAACAAACTGAACTGGAAGCCCTATGTGAAGCAGTACAAGACTCTAAGACAAGTTCAGATAATCTTTACATTTTTATCTCCTGGTAAATATCTAATTAGCATCATCTGGATCAATAGAACTAAGGTTAGGAAGTTTGAGGAGTCAAGCAGTATTGAATTTGTGAAGGACTGTTCCACAGGATCTGCAAATGTTTAACCAAGTCAGTCCATTCTCAGATTTATCCTTTGAATTTTCCAGGGTCTATTTTTGCTTTGTAGTTTTGATGTTCATTTTTATTTACATTGCCATTAGATATGTAAGGATCTCTTTATCTGAAATCTCTCAATTCTACTTTTAACCAAGGATTATAAAATGGCACCATTCAGAATATCTCAGTTTTATGATTTGAAAGCGATCCTGGAATCAATGGACCGGAGATAGGAAGGACTCATGATCTTCATCATCAAGTGATCACTGTCATTATTTCTCAATAACATCCCCATCCAGAATCTGCCAGGTTGGACTGCCAAGAAAATGACAATGAGATGGAGCTGGAGCACAAGATATTTATTTATTAGGAACCAACAGCTATGAAGGAAAGGAGAGGACATAGATCTGGGGATAGGAAGAAGTGAAACTACAATGGACTTGCCAGCAGACCGTGGCCAAGCAGACCAGAAACTCTTGAGCAAACGTGGCCTGTCAAGATGTCACACATTGAACTGAAATGCCTGGTTTTTGTATTCCTTCTCTGGTCAGTTGTTCTATGTGGGCTGCCCTGGGAAGGGCATGGACTTAAGTGAGGGGTTTCTTTGCCAACGAGGCAGACTTTGAAGGAGCTGACAGATTATCAGGTTGTCTGGTAATCACACTTTCCACAAACTGAGTGGCAAATTTTTCTTCAAAAGGCATCTGGACAGTGCTTCTTCACATTTATCAAAGGAAAATTTTGAATTTCCTCTTAACAATGGTCATGACTCATATGTCCACACAAATATTCATAATAGTACCAAAGAGGAAACCCAAATGCCCATCAACTGATGAGTGGATAAATACAACGTGGTGTATCCACCCAAAGGAATATCACTTGGCAATGAAAAGGAGTTCAGTGCTGATGGATGCTACAACATGGAACCTTGAAAGCATAAGCCTAAGAAGCCAGTCACAAAAGACCACAACAGAGCGGTAAGAACAAGATGGCAGAGTAGAAGCGCATGTGCTCATCTTCTCCTGCGAGAACACCAAAATCACAAGTAGCTACTGAACAACGATCAACAGGAGAATGTTGAAATCCACCAAAGAAAGATACCCCATGTCCAAGAGCAAAGGAGAAGCCACACAAGATGGTAGGAGGGGCAGAATCACATTTAAAATCAAACTTCATACCCACCAGAGGACGAGATGGTTGACTGGCATCACTGATTCAAAGGAGAGTTTGAGAAAACTCTAAGAAATAGTGAAAGACAGTGAAGCCTGGCATGCTGCAGTTCATGGGGTCTCAAACAGTTGCACACAACTGAGCAATTAAACAACAAAATACTCACCAGAGATGCTTGTAGGGCACAAACAAAATCTTGTGCACACAAGGACCCAGGGAAAGGAGAAACTACCCACCCAAAAAGATGGAGCCAGACCCGCCTGTGAGTATCTGAGGGTCTCCTGTGGAGGCACAGGTCAGCAGGGGGCTGCCACGGCAACAGGGACTCTGGGAGAGGCAGCGGGAGGCATACGTCCTCTTGAAGAAGGTCACCATTAGCCCCACCATAGGGCTGCCAGGTGGGCGATTCACAGACTGAAGAACAATTATACAAAAGGAGTTCTCACACTGTTGTGAAAATTCTAGGCCCCTCAACAGACTTCCCAACCTGGGGATTCAGCAAGGGACGGAGAAACCCAGGGAATCTGACTTTGAAGGTCAGTGGGATTTGATTACAGAACTTCCATGGACTCGGGGAAACAGAGACTCTTGGAGGGCACAGACAAAACCTTGTGCGCACCAGAACCCAGGACAGAGGAGGGGTGACCCCCTGAGAGACTGAGCCAGGCTTGCCTGTGAGCTTTGGGAGTCTCCAGTGGTGGTGTGAGCCAACAGGGGCTGGCCGAAGGGTCGGGGCACAGGCAACAGGAGTCCTGGGAGGTGCAGCATGCTGACAGAAGTCTTTCGCAAGAGGTGGCCTCAGGCCAAAGTACAGGAAGGCAACATAGCCCCACCCACCAGCAGAAAACTGGACTAAAGATTTACTGAGCATGACCTTGCCCACCAGAGCAAGACCCAGTTTTCCCCACAACCAATCCCTCCCATTAGAAAGCCTGCACAAGCCTCTTATCCTCATCCATCAGAGGGCAGACAGAACGAAAACCACAATCACAGCAAACTAACCAGTGATCACATGGATCACAGCTTTGTATACTTAATGAAACTATGAGCCATGTGATATAGGGCCACCCAAGACGGACAGGTCATGATGGAGAGTTCTGACAAAATGTGGTCCACTGGAGAAGGGAATGGCAAACCACTTCAGCATTCTTGCCTTGAGAACCCCATGAAAAGTGTGAAAATTATGACACTGAAAGATGAACTCCCCAGATCGGTAGGTGTCCAACATGCTACTGGAAAAAAGAAGAGAAACAGCTCCAGAAGAAATAAAGAGAGTGAGCCAAAGCGGAAACAAGAGTTGTGGATGTGACTGGTGGTGAAAGTCCAGAATAATATTAGAATAACATTTAGAATATTTAAATTCTAAATAGAAGAGTTTAGAATAATATTACATAGGAACTTGGAATATTAGGTCCATGAATTAAGGTAAATCAGGCATGGTCAAATGGAAGTTGGGAAGAACAAACATCTACCTCTTAGGAAACAGTGAACTCAAATGGATGGGAATGGGCAAATTCAATTCAGATGACCATTATATCTACTACTACGGGCAAGAATCCCTTAGAAGAAATGAAGTAGCCCTCATAGTCAACAGAGCAGTCTGAAATGCAGTGCTTGGGTGCAATCTCAAAAACAACAGAACAATCTCAGTTCACTTCCAAGGCAAACCATTCAACATTGCAGTAATCCAACTCTATGACCCAAACACTAACGCCAAAGAAACTGAAGTTGAACATTTCTGTGAAGATCTACAACACCTTCTAGACCACTGAAGGGGGGAGAAAAAAATTGTCCTTGTCATCAAAGGGACTGGAATGCAAAAGTAGGAAGTCAAGAGATACCTGGAGTATCAAGCAAGTTTGGCCCTGGAGTACAAAATGCTGCTGGGCAAAGGCTAACAGAGTTTTGCCAAGAGAATGCACTAGTCATAGCAAACACCCTCTCCAACAACACAAGAGATGACTCCACATAGATATCACCAGATGACCAACACCAAAATCAGATGATCAATACCAAAATAAGACTGATTATATTCTTTGCAGCCGAAGATGGAGAAGCTCTATACAGTCAGCAAAAATAAGACTGGGAGCAGGTTGTGCTCAGGTCATAAACACCGTACTGCAAAATTCAGACTTAAATTGAAGAAAGTAGGGAAAACACTAGGCCATTCAGGTATGACCTAAATCATATCCCATATCACAGTGGAAGTGACAAATAGATTCAAGGGATTAGATCTGGTTGACATTGAAACATGTAGAATATCATGTAAGAAACGAGTTGCCAGTCCAGGTTCGATGCGCGATACTGGATGCTTGGGGCTGGTGCACTGGGACGACCCAGGGGGATGGTGTGGGG
>NW_011494961.1:3615004-3659983 GCF_000754665.1 Bison bison bison
ATTTGGCAAAACTAATACAATTATGTAAAGTTTAAAAATAAAATAAAATTAAAGAATCCTCTTCAGCACTAAAAAAAAAAAAAAAAATAGATCTGATTGACAGAGTGCCTGAAAATCTACGGACAGAGGTTTGTAATACTGTACAGAAGGTGGTGACCAAAACCATTCCCAAGAAAAAGAAAGCAAACGGTTGTCTGAAGAAGCTTTACAAATAGCTGAGAAAAGAAGAGACGTGAAGGGGAAAGGAGAAAGAGAAAGATATGCCCATCTGAATGCAGAGTTCAAGAGAAAAGGAAGGAGAGATAAGGTCTTCTTAAGTTAACAATGTAAAGAAATAGAGGAAAACAATAGAATGAGAAAGACGAGAGATTTCTTCAAGAAAACTGGAGAAACCAAGGGAACACTTTATGCAAAGACAAGCACAATGAAGGAAAGAAATGGCAAGGACCTAACGGAAGCAGAAGAGATTAAGAAGAGATGGGAAGAATACACAGAAGAACTGTACAAAAAAGATCTTAATGACCTATATAATCATGATGCTGTGCTCACTGACCTAGAGCCAGACATTCTGGAGTGCAAAGTCAAGTGGGCCTTAGGAAGCATCACTACAAACAAAGCTAGTGGAGGTGATGGAATTCCAGTTAAGCTATTTCAATTCTTAAAAGATGATCCTGTGAAAGTGCTGCACTCAATATGTCAGCAAATTTGGAAAACTCAGCAGTGGCCACAGGACTGCAAAAGGTCAGTTTTCATTCCAATCCCAAAAAAAGGCAATGCCAAAGAATGTTCAAACTACCACACAATTGCACTCATCTCACACGCTAGCAAAGTAATGCTCAAAATTCTCCAAGCTAGCCTTAAACAGTATGTGAACCAATAATTTCCAGATGTGCAAACTGCATTTATAAGAGGCAGAGGAACCAGAGACTACATTGCCAACATCTGGTGGATCATAGAAAAAGCAAGGGAATTCCAGAAAAACATCTACTTCTGCTTTATTGACTATACAAAAGCCTTGGACTGTGTGTATCACAACAAACTGTGGAAAATTCTGAAGAGATGGGAATACCAGAGTCCCTGACCGGCCTCCTGAGAAACCTGTGTGCAGGTCAAGAAGCAACATGGAACAATGGACTGGTTCCACATTGGGAAAGGAGGATGTCAAGGCTATATATTGTCACCCTGACTATGTAACATATGCAGAGTACATCATGTGAAATGCCAGGCTGGATGAATCACAAGATGGAATCAAGACTGCCGGGAGGAATATCAATAACCTCAGATATGCAGATGATACCACCCTTATGGCAGAAAGTGAAGAGGAACTAATGAGCCTCTTGATGCAGGTGAAAGAAGAGAGTGAAAAAGCTGGCTTACAACTCAACAGTCGAAAAACTAAGATCATGGTATATGGTCCCATCATGGCAAATAGATGGGGAAAAAACAGAAACAGTGACAGACTTTATCTTGGGGGGCTCCAAAATCACTATGGATGGTGACTGCAGCCAAGAAATTAAAAGATGCTTACTCCTTGGTAGAAAAGCTATGAGAAACCTAGATGGCATATTAAAAAGCAGAGACATCACTTTGCTGACAAAGGTCCATCTGGTAAAGCTATGGTTTTTCCAGTAGTCATGTATGGATGTGAGAGCTGGACCATAAATGCTGAGAGCCTAAGCACTGGTGCTTTCAAACCGTGGTGCTAGAGAAGACTTTTGAGAGTCCCTTGGACAACAAGGAGATCAAACCAGTCAATCCAAAGGAAATCACTCCTTAATATTCATTGGAATACAGATGCTGAAGTTCCAATACTTTGGCCACCTGATGTGAAGAGCCAACTCAACGGAAAAGACCCTGATGCCAGGAAAGACTGAAGGCAGGAGGAGAAGGGGGCAACAGAGCATGAGATGGTTGGTCACTGGATCTGAGTTTGAGCAAACTATGCTGGGAGATAGTGAAGGACAGGAAAGTCTGGCATGCTGCAGTCCACAGGTTGCAAAGAGTCTGACACAACTGAGCAAATGAACAGTAACAACAAAAGATCACAAAGGGTATGATTTCTTTTATATAAATATCTGGAATAGGCAAATCTATATAGACGGAAAGCAGATCGGTGGTTGCTTAGGACTTTGGTTGGGAGTGGGGCGAGGAAAATGACTGCTAATATAAATGAAGTTTCTTTTGGGGATGATAAAATATTCTAAACTTCAATGGTTGTGATGCACAACTCTGTAAACACACTAAAACCATCCAATTTAATGTTTAAACCAATGAGTTTTATAGTCTATGTAGATTTCAATGTTTTAACAAGGGTCACCACTAAAGTGTGGTAGGCAAATGTACTTGTTTTTTGTCTGAACATAGTCAATTAATCATCATTACGATCAGCAATGTCATCATCATCATCATGAATATTTATAGGCACTCATCTAAAATGCACTGCATCCATTATCTCATTTCTATCAACCAACACTTATTCGCTTCCCCACTTTTGAGGAATTGAGGGAAGAGATATTAAGAGTTAGGGAGCATGGGATTGACATATACATACTACTGTATTTAAAATAGATAACCAAGGTCCTACCATATTTATAGCGCAAGGAACTCTGCACAGTGTTATGTAGCAGCCTGGATGGGACGGGAGTTTGGGGGAGACCTAACACATGCATATGGATGGTATGGCTGAGCTCCTTTGCTGTCCACCTCAATCTATTACAACATTGTTAATCAGCTATGCTCCAATATAAAGGAAAAAGTTAAAAAAAAAAAAACCAGACTTTAGTGATATATTAGTTATAGACTAGTATATATTAGTTATAGACAAAGAGGGAGCTGTCATGACTTTAGTATTTCTGAAACTCTGTATGAGCTTCCACGTTAAGGCAGGGATACTTCTCAGTTAAATTTTTTTTTGGATTGCTGTTTACGTTGGGTTTGTTGTTGTTGCTGCTGCCATTATTGATTTTGCTCCATCTATTCCATCTTCTTGGTTTATAGACCAGATCTCTTTTGTCTTTCATGTCTGCTATCTCTTTTACCTTATAATAAAAATGTCCTTATGCATTAAAACCAATTACTCACTTTACCACTTTATGTATGATAAAATTTAGGTTTAGACAGAACTGAGTAATTTGTCTAGGACTACGGAGTTAGTGATATCAAAACTATGATTCAATCTCTTTCTGATTCCAGACTTGCTTCATGAGTACATTACCTGTGCTGTAGAAACAGAACAAAACACATGTGTTAATATAGTGGCACTGTTCTAAAATTAACTGTGTATGACGATATGATGATTTCACATTTTACATGCCCCATCCTCCATGAGGTTTAAGAGAATTTAAATCATATTTTCTAACTATTCATTTTGATTTTATTTGGATAATCAAGTTTTAATCTAGTTCTTTACTTTGGGAAGCAGATTACCACCCAACTAGCATAATAACATAATTATTCACTGAAATCCAAAAATCTGAGGAGAATTAAGGCAGTGGTTCAATGTTTCCAGTTGAAGATATTAAATTTTCTTTGCATGTAGGTATAATAAACTTTACAAGTAGACAAACAGACTTACAAAGGTAAGATATATGTACCAACAGATTGTTGGATTTGTACAAACTTTTAGACTATTTTTTTCTTTAGACAATTTCAAACATTTTGAGGCATGCATGGGAAGATATTTTACACTAAGATTTAATATGCCAGAAAGTAGGACTGAAAATGACTTAATGAATATAGTCTAAAAAAACATGCCCTGACACTTTATTAAAAGCGTTAGGGTTATTTGTGATGTTTCTTCAGTTAAGTGGGATTTTAATTTGCTGTAGATTAGAAAGTGTGAGTCTAGAATCCATCTCTGGTGGATGCTCCTTACCCTGGAACAAAATGGTATCTGAAGAACTGTGCATCTTATCAAGAGGTAGCCATTCCAATATAAACCATAAGGAAGCTTATTTGTAAAATAAAAGAAATTTTGACAAGGTGAATAATGATTTCCTGGATAGAAATAAATTTTAAAACTCAGAGATTCTTAGAGCTATTGTTGCTGCTGCTAAGTCGCTTCAGTTGTGTCCAACTCTGTGCGACCCCATGGACTGCAGCCTACCAGGCTCCTCCATCCATGGGATTTTCCGGGCAACAGTACTGGAGTGGGGTGCCATTGCCTTTACGAAGGGAAAAAAAAACAAGACACCAATTACTAATATCATAAATGAAAAAGGAGTCATTACTACCAATCTCATGGATGTCAAAAGAATGATAAAGGGAAACTATAAACATCTCTCTGTGCACAAATTTGATAACAAAGATTAAAATGACTTTTCCCTTTAAAGACACAAACTACTAAAACTCACAGAAAGAAACAGATCATTTATATAGAGCTGTATGTATTAAAGGAACTGAATCCATAATTCAAAAAGTCACACAAAAAAGTGCCAGACCCATTTCACTGGTGAATTCTACCAAACACTTAAGAAAAATACAAATTCTCCATAGTTTCTTCCAGAAAACAGAAGCAGAGTGCACACATTCTAACACATTCTATGAGGTTAGCATTATCGTAATATCAAAGCCAGAACACTATGAGAACGGAAAACTAGAGACCAATATCCCTCATGAATATAAACATAAACATCCTCAATACAATATTAGCAATGTGAACCCAATGACTCAGTAAAAATTATTTACTATAATCAAATGGTTTATTTCAAATATGCAAGGTTGGTTCAACATTTGAAAATTAATGTGACCCATCATATCAATGTTTTAAAACATAATTAGTTGCATAAAAAGCATTTGACAAAAATCAACTCGCATTTATGACAATAAGTCTCAGCAAAGTAGGAAGAGAAGTGGCTTTCTTGAGAGATGTCAGCAAGATGATGGAGAAGGACATATAAGCCTTTGCTCCCCCTTCAAACCCAACAATGAGACAGCTATTTATGAATGAAAATAACCCTGGGAGGACTCGAGAGTACAATAAGGACCTGCAGTAACACAGTGCGGAAAGAAAAAGAGTAACTGCAAACCAAGATCTCTGGAGAGATCAGCATAACTAAGATTTGTGGAATTCTCAGTTCCTGGAATTTGATTTTAGGAGCAAAAAAGAGACGTGGAGACTGTCAGTATCGGCCATGCATCAGGTGCCACCCTGGTTTCCAGTGGCCCTGGTGACAACTGACAGCTGCAGACACCCTCTAGTTTTCACAGCTTAGGGCTCCACGGAGCTCATCAGTGTCAAGCCCAGTGGCCTGCTCCAGCAGCTTTTGCCACTGACGCGACGACAGCCATCACTGCAGTGGATCCCTGGAGAGGGAGACACTGCTGCATGCTCACCCACTCCCAAGAAGAAGCCATTGTTACACCACCTCAGGACCAGGTCTTCTCCAGCCCACAATCCTGCACATGCCCCAGGTCTGAGGCTGCAGGCACTGCGCATGTCCACACTCCAGAGCTCAGCTCTGTGGCTGCTCTGCCCACGCCATAAATCCTGACTCAGCAGCCAGCCAGTCCACGAATGCCTGTGCCTAGGACACCAGAGCATGAGCTCTGCAGCAAGAGCACACACCCCAGCCCTGGAGCTTTGCTGACAGACGGGCATGGAGACTACGCTGCCACACCCTCCCCAGTGTTGGACGCGCCACACCCTTCCCTCACACCCCCTGGTAGATAAAGATCGTTCCCTATTAAAGCCAATTCATAAAGTTTGGAAGAGATGACTGTTCCAGCAAATGTGTGAACAAAAGGGCAAGTCTACATGAAACATGAAAAAAATCAAGGGAAATGGTAACACCAAAGGAACAAAATAACTTATAGTAACTGTCTACAAAGAAATGGAGATTGAAGATCTGCTGAACAAAGAATTAAAAATAATCATCTTAAGGAAGCTTAGGAAGCTACAAGAGAGAGGAGAAAAAAAATGAAATAAAATCAGGAAAACAATACACAAACAAGTTCAACAAAGAGATCAAAATTCCCCCCAAAAATGAATGAGTAAATAAAACATATGGACTTTGCTGGGGATTATCCAGTGAAACACATTATGCTGCTGCTGCTGCTGCTAAGTCACTTCAGTCATGTCCAACTCTGTGCAACCCCATAAACAGCAGCCTACCAGGCTACCCTATCCCTGGGATTCTTCAGGCAAGAACACTAGAGTGGGTTGCCATTTCCTTCTCCAATGCATGAAAGTGAAAAGTGAAAGTGAAGTCGCTCAGTTGTGCCCAACTCTTAGCGACCCCACAGACTGCAGCCTACCAGGATGGGAGTCCATAAAGTAAAAGCAAGAAAGGAACAAAGCTTATTTAAAGAAAGAATAGCTGAAAGTATCTCAAATCTGAGGATATATATTGACATCTATGCACATGATGCTCATAGGTCTTCAAGTTCAATCCAAAGAGGATTTCATTAAGATACATTGTAATAAAACTGTCAAAAATCAAAGAAAAAGAATTTTGAAAGCATCAAGAGAAAGGAAACTTCACATATAAGGAAATCCCATAAAGCTATCACTACATTTTATTAGTGTATTTTTCAGCAGAAACATTGTAGACCGGTATAGAATACGATGATACATTCAAAAATCTAAAAGGAAAACCTGCCAACCAAGAATACTTACCATTATACAGTGGAAGTGATAGAGTCAAAGGATAGATTTGATAGAGAACTATGGACAGGGATTAGGTTTGTAACATTGCACAAGAGGCAGTGATCAAGATCATCCCCCCCAGAAATAAATGCAAAAAGGCAAAATGGTTGTCTGAGGAGGCCTTACAAATAGCTGAGAAAAGAAGAGAAGCTAGAGGCAAAGGAGAAAAGGAAAGATATACCCCATTTAAATGCAGAGCTCCAAAGAATAGCAAGGAGAGATAAGAAAGCTTCTTCAGTGATCAATGCAAAGAAATAGAGGAAAACAATAGAATGAGGAAGACTAGAGATCTCTTCAAGAAAATCAGAGATATCAAGGGAACATTTCATGCAAAGATGGGCACAATAAAGGGCAGAAATGGTTAACAGAAGCAGAAGAGATTAAAAAGAGGTGGCAAGAATACACAGAAGAACTATACAAAAAAGATCTTCATGACCCAGATAAACACGATGATGTGATCACTCACCTAGAGCCAGACATCCTGGAATGCAAAGTCAAGCGGGCCTTAGGAAGCATCACTATGAACAAAGCTAATGGAGGTGACGGAATTCCAGTTGAGCTATTTCAAATCCTAAAAGATGATGCTGTGAATGTGCTGCACACAGTATGACAGCAAATATGGAAAATTCAGCAGTGGCCACAGGACTGGAAAAGGTCAGTTTTTATTCCAATCCCAAAGAAGAATAATGCCAAAGAAAGTTCAAACTACTGCACGATTGCACTCGTGTCACTTGCTAGCAAAGTAAAGCTCAAAATCCTCCAAGCTAGCCTTCAACAGTATGTGAACCAATAATTTCCAGATGTACAATCTGGATTTAGAAAAGGCAGAGGAAAAAAAAAAAAAGAAAAGGCAGAGGAACCAGAGGTCACATTGCCAACATCCGATGAATCATAGCAAAAGCAAGGGAATTCCAGAAAAACACCTACTTCTGCTTCATTGACTACACGAAAGCCTTTGACTACGTGGATCACAACAAACTGTAGAAAACTCTTCAAAAGATGGGAATACCAGACCACTTTACCTGCCTCCTGAGAAACCTGTATGCAGGTCAAAAAGCAACAGCTAGAACTGGACATGGGACAAGAGACTGATTCCAAAATGGGAAAGGAGTATGCAGAGAACACCATGCGAAATGCCAGGCTGGATGAAGCACAAGCTGGAATCAAGATTGCCAGGAGAAAGATCAGTAACTTCACATATGCAGATGACTCCACCCTTATGGCAGAAAGCAAAGAGGAATCAAAGAGCCTCTTGATGACAGTGAAAGAGGAGAGTGACAAAGTTGGCTTAAAACTCAAATTCAAAAAACTAAGATCATGGCATCTGGTCCCATCACTTCATGGCAAATAGATGGGGAAACCATGGAAACAGTGACAGACTTTATATTCTTGGGCTCCAAAATCAAGCCATGAAATTTAAAAAAACTTGTGCCTTGGAAGAAAAGCTATGACCAACCTAGACAGCATATTAAAAAGTAGAGACATTACTTTGCCAACAAAGGTCCGTCTAGTCAAAGCTATGATTTTTCCAGTAGTCATGTATGGATGTGAGAGTTGGACAATAAAGAAGGCTGAGCACCAAAGAATTGAACTGTGGTGTTGGAGAAGTCTCTTGTGAGTTCCTTGGACTGCAAGGAGATCCAATCAGTCAATCCTTAAGGAAATCAGTCCTGAATATTCATTGGAAGAAGCTCCAATACTTTGGCCACCTGATGCAAAAAACTGACAAATTGGAAAAGACCCCGATTCTGGAAAAGATTGAGGGCAGAAGGAGAAGGGGACAATAGAGGATGAGATGGTGGGATGGCATCATCAACTCTATGGCCATGAGTTTTAGCAAACTCCAGGAGTTGGCGATGGACAGGGAGGCCTGGTGTACTGCAGTCCATGGGGTTGCAGAGTCAGATACGACTAAGCAACCGAAGTGACTGTAGAATACTTTACCTTCAAAGGTGTCCTTCCAAAATGAAGGAGACATCTATGGTCAATTAATCTATAACAAAGGAGGCAAGAGTATACAGTGGAGAAAATACAGTCTCTTCGATGAGTGGTGCTGGGAAAACTGGACAGCTACATCTAAACCAATGAAATTAAAATATTCCCTAACACCACACAGATAAATAAACTCAAAATGGATTAAAGACCTTAATGTAAGGCCAGATACTATAAAAGTCTTACAGGAAAACAGAGGCAGAACACTCTTTGACATAAATTGCAAGAATATTTTAACCCACCTCCTGGTATAATGGAAATAAAAATAAACAAATGGGATCTAATTAAACTTAAAAGCTGTTGCACATCAAAAGAAACTGCAAACAAAAAGACAGTCCCCAGAATGAGAGAAAATGTTTGCAAACAAAGCAACTGATAAGGGATTAATCTCCAAAATATGCAAGCCATCATGCAGCTCTCGGAGAACGCAATGGCAAAGCACTCCAGTACTCTTGCCTCGCAAATCCCATGGATGAAGGAGCCTGGTGGGCTGCAGTCCATGGGTCGCTAGGAGTCGACACTACTGAGCGACTTCACTTTCACTTTTCACTTTCCTGCATTGGAGAAGGAAATGGCAACCTGATCCTTTGTTCTTGCCTGGAGAATCCCAGGGATGGGGAAGCCTGGTGGGCTGCCGTCTATGGGGTCGCACAGAGTTGGACATGACTGAAGTGACTTAGCAGCAGTAGCATGCAGCTCTAGGTCAAAACAAACAAACAAAGAAACCAATGACTCAAATGAAAAATGGGTGGAGGATCTAAATAGATATTTCTCCAAAGACGACATACAGAGGATTTAAAAGCATCTGAAAAGATGCTCAAAATCTCTATCAGAGAAATGCAAATCAAAACTACAGTGAGGTATCACCTCACAACTGTCAGAATGGCCATCATAAAAAATCTACAAATAAAAGCTGGATAAAGGGAACCCTCCTACACTGTTGGTGGGAATGTAAATGGTACAGCCCATAGGAAGAACTGTATTGAGATTTCTTAAAATACGAAAAATAGAGCTACCATATGACCCAGCAACCCTACTCCTGGGCATATATCCAGAGAAACCCATAAGTCAAAAAGATACATTCAGCCCAATGTTCATAACAGCACTCTTTACAGCAGGCAAGAGAGGGAAGCAACCTAAATGCCCATCGACAGAGGAACGGATAAAGAAGATGCAGTACACGTATGCAATGCAATGTTACTCAGCCATACAATTAATTAAATAACGTCATTTGCAGCAACATGAATGGACCTAGATCGTATCGTACTGAGTGAAGTAAGTCAAACAAAGACAAATACATGGTATCACTCACATGGGTAATCTAATTTTAAAAAGGATGCAAATAAACTTATTTACAAACTAAAAACAAACACAGATTTGGGGGGAAAACTATGGTTATCAAAGGGAAAAGATGGGGGGAAGAAAAAACATAAACACAGTATTATATATAAAATAGGTAACCAACAAGGATCTGTGGTGTAGCACAGGGAAGTACTCAATATTCTGTAATAACCTGAGTGGGTAAAGAATCTGAAAAAGAATGAATACATGTATATGTATAACTGAACCATTTTGCTATACAACTGAATCTAACATAGCATTGTAAATCAACTATATCCCTATAAAAATTTTTAAATATTTTAAAAATTATATTTAAAAATGATGGCGATAGAGCTTTCTTTTAGGGAAACAGAATCTGAGGGATTTCATCACCACAAGACGTGCCTTAGAAGAAATGCTAACAGGTGGAGCTTTTCACACTGAAATGAAAAGACAATAACTAACATGAAACATATGAAAGTATAAAACAATGGTAAAGGTAAATATATAGTCTAATTTAGAATACTGTAATACTGTAATAATGTGTAAATCTCTATTAACTGTAGTATACAGTATTAAAAACAAGAATAAAAGTAAGCGTTCAAAAATAACAGCTACAATAATTAGTTATGAATATACAATATAAAAAGAAATGATGACATAAAAACAGAGAAGGCGATGGCACCCCACTCCAGTACTCTTGCCGGGAAAATCCCATGGACGGAGGAGCCTGGTAGGCTGCAGTCCATGGGGTCGCTGAGGGTCGGACACAACTGAGCAACTTCACTTTCACTTTTCACTTTCCTGCATTGGAGAAGGAAATGGCAACCCACTCCAGTGTTCTTGCCTGGAGAATCCCAGGGATGGGGGAGCCTGGAGGGCTGCCATCTATGGGGTCGCACAGAGTTGGACACGACCGAAGCAACTTAGTAGTAGTAGTAGTAGTATGACATAAAAAACATAAAATGTGGGTAGATGACTAAAAGGGTAGAGTTTTTGTATGCAATAAAGCTATTATTAGCTTAAAATAGTGTTAGAGGGGAATTCCCTGGCAGTTCATAACTCTGGACTTGCACTGTAGGGCAGCCCAGTTTGATCCTTGGTTACGGAACTTAGATCTGACAAGCTGCATGGCAGGTCAGACAAAGAAACAAACAAAAAACACTGTTGCAGCTCTAAGGTGTTTTATTCAAGCCTGATGGAAACCACAAAGCAAAAACTTATAATAGATACACAAAAGATAAATCAAAGCATACCACTACAGAAAATCAAACAATAAAGACAGACAGCAAGAGAGGAAGGAACAAGGAAAGCACTCAAAAAACAGCAATCAGTGACACTCCTATATATTAACAAATTAACTGAAAAATAACTTAAACTATCCTATTTACAAGAGTATCAAAAATGTGGAATAAATTTAACCAAGTAGGTGAAAGATCTGTACACTGAAAACTGCAACATATGAAATATGATGAAAGAAATTAAAGATACCAATAAATGAAAGAATATCCTGTGTTCATCT
Organism: Bison bison bison; assembly: GCF_000754665.1. Classification (NCBI taxonomy): domain Eukaryota; kingdom Metazoa; phylum Chordata; class Mammalia; order Artiodactyla; family Bovidae; genus Bison; species Bison bison. Next base: position 3,626,485 of record NW_011494961.1, read on the forward strand.
GCTGCAAGAATATTATTAAAATGTCCATACTACCCAAAGCAATCCACAGATTTAATGCAGTCCCCATTAAAATTCCAATGGCATTCTTCACAGAAAATCCTAAAATTTTTATGGAATCACAAAAGATCCCTAAAAGGTAAAGTACTCTTGAGCGAGAAAAACAAAGCTGGAGGCATCATACTTTCTGATTTCAAATTCTATTGTAAAGCCAGGGCAATCAAAACAGTATTGTTCTGGCAAAAAGACAGACACAGAGACTAGTAGAATAGAATAGTTCAGAAATAAACCCATGCATATATGATCAACTGGGCTTCCTCATGGTTCATCAGGTAAAGACACTGCTTGCAATACAGGAGATGCAGGTTCGATCCCTGGGTCAGGAAAATCACTCCAGTATTTCTTGGCTGAAAAATCCCATAGACAAAGGACCCTGGTAAGTTACAGTCCAAGGGGTCGCAAGGAGTCAGGCACATCATCACAAGCCATCCATCTACCCCTGCTGCTGCTGCTGCTGAGTCGCTTCAGTCGTGTCCGACTCTGTGCGACCCCAGAGACGGCAGCCCACCAGGCTTCCCCGTCCCTGGGATTCTCCAGGCAAGAACACTGGAGTGGGTTGCCATTTCCTTCTCCAATGCAGGAAAGTGAAAAGTGAAAGTGAAGTCGCTCAGTCATGTCTGACTCTTAGCAACCCCATGGACTGCAGCCCACCAAGCTCCTCCATCCATGGGATTTTCCAGGCAAGAGTACTGGAGTGGGGTGGCATTGCCTTCTCCACCATCTATCCATATAGTTAACTAAACTTCTACAAAGGCACCAAAAGTATGCAATGGAGAAAGGATAGCCTTTCCAACAAATGATGTTGAGAAAACAGGTTATCCACATGGTAAAGAGTGAAAGTGGACCCCTATCTCACACCATACACAAAAAACCAATTCAAAATTATTTAAAGATTTGAATATAAGACCTGAAACTGTAAAATCTTCAGAAGAAAACATAGAGCAAATCTCCTTGACACTGGCGGAGGCATTTTTTGACTTTAACATCAAAAGCACAGGTAGCAAAAAATGAAAACAAGTAGGGCTACATCAAAATAAAAAACTTCTACACAGCAAAGGAAACAATTTAAAAAACAGCAAAACCAAAATAAAAGCTAATTTAAAAATACACAAATGAATAGGATAGACATTTTTCCAGAGAAGACATACAAATAATTAACAGTTATATGAAACAGCCATGAAATTTAAAGATGCTTGCTCCTTGGGGGAAAAAAAGCTATGACCAACCTAGACAGCATATTAAAAAGCAGAGACATGCATGTATGGCAAAACCAATACAATATTGTAAAGTGGAAAAAAAAATAATAATAAAAAATAAAATAAAAAAGAATCATAAAAAGCTAAAAAATAAAAAGCAGAGACATTACTTTGCTAACAAAGGTCCATCTAGTTAAAGCTATGGTTTTTCCAGTGGTCATGTATGGATGTGAGAGTTGGACTATAAAGAAGGCCGAGTGCTGAAGAATTGATGGTTTTGAACTGTGGTGTTGGAGAAGACTCTTGAGAGTCTCTTGGACTGCAAGGAGATCCAACCAGTCAATGCTAAAGGAAATCAATCCTGAATATTCATTGGAAGAAGCTCCAGTACTCTGGCCACCTGATGCAAAGAACTGACTCATTGCAAAAGACCCTGATGCTGGGAAAGATTGAAGGCAGGAGGAGAAGGGGACAACAGAGGATGCGATGGTTAGATGGCATCACCAACTCGATGGACATGAGTTTGAGCAAGCTCCGGGAGTTGGTGATGGACAGGGAAGCCTGGTGTGCTGCAGTCCACGGGGTCACAAGGAGTCGGACATGACTGAGTGACTGAACTGAACTGATATGAAAAGATGCTCAACATCAATAATTATAAGGAAAATTAAATAAAACCCACAATGAGGTACCACCTTATCCTTGTCAGGGCAGCTATTACCAAAATGTCAAAAGATAAGTGTTGGTGAGGATGTAGAAAATAGGACCCCTGTATACTGTTGGTGTTTTTATAGCCATTATGGAAAACAGAGTGGATTTTCCTCAAAAAATTAAAAATAAAACCATCATATGATTAAGTAATCCCATTTCTGGATATATATATGCAAAGCCAATAAAATCATCATCTCAAAGAGATAACTCCACACCCAGTTGATTGAGGCACTCGTCACAGTCACCAAGATATGGAAACAATCTAAGAATACAGCTATGGGTGAATAGATAAAGACTATACACACTCACACAACAGAACATTGTAAAGACCGAAAAAGAAAGAAATATTGCCATGTATGACACAAGAGACAAATACTCCTGATCTCACTTACATGTAGCATCTAAGAAAAAAACCAAATTCGCAGCAGCAGGGTAGAATGGTGGTTACCAGGGTCTGGGGACTAGCAGGAAAAGGGAGATGTGAGTCAGGGGGACAAACTCTCAGTTATAAGTTCTAGAGACCTAATGGACTTAATGATGACTATTTTAATAATAATGCATTGCATACTTTGCCAACAAAGGTTCATATACTCAAAGCTATGGTTTCTCCAATAGTCATGTACCGATATGAAAGCTGGACCATAAAGAAGGCCGAGTGCTGAAGAACTGATGCCTATGAATTGCGGTGCAGGAGAAGACAGAGAGTCCCTTGGACTGCAAGGTCAAACCTTGCAATCCTAAGGGAAATCAACCCTGAATGTTCAGAAAGTTCTAATTCAGGAAGGACTGATGCTGAAGCTCCAATAATTTGGCCAGCTGATGGAAAATTTCACTCACTGGAAAAGACTCTGATGCTGGGAAAGACTGAAGGCAAAAGGAGGAGGCGGTGGCAGAGAATGAGATACTTAGATAGCATCACTGACTCAGTGGACATGAATTTGAGCAAACTCCAGGAGATAGTGGAGGACAGAAGAGCCTGGTGTGCTACAGTCAATGGGGTCCCAAAGAGTAAGACATGACTTAATAACTGAACAACAACACTATACATTTGAAATTTGTCAAGAGAGTAAAGACAAAATGTTCTCACCACAAAAAGGGTGCAAGTAACTCTTGGTGAATATGTTAATTGCCTTGATGGTGGTAGTCATCTCACAATGTATATGAATATCAAAACGTATAGTACAACCTAACTATACAACTTTTATATATCATAAAAAATTGGGAAAAAGAAAAAGCAATTACCTTTCTCAACTTGGTAAAGAAATCTACAGAATACCAACAGCTAACATCATACTTAGTGGTGAAAAACTGAACACACATCCCCTATGATTAGGAACAAGGCAAAGATGCGCTTCCTCACAACTCCTAGTTGTCATAAAAACTCATACATAAGGAACTCATACAATAACAAAAAGTATACAGATTGGAAAAAGAAAGAAAAAAAAATTTTTTAACAAATGGCAAGACTGCTGATGTCAAAAACCCCAAATAACTGACAAGAAAACTCCTGGAATAAATAAGTGAATACTGGAAGGTTGCAGAATACAATGTTGCTGCTGCTGCTGCTAAGTTGCTTCAGTCGTGTCCGACTCTGTGCGACCCCATAGACAGCAGCCCACCAGGCTCCCCCGTCCCTGGGATTCTCCAGGCAAGAACACTGGAGTGGGTTGCCATTGCCTTCTCCTATACAAGTAATTCAATTGCTTGCCTACCTAGCAGCAATAGACAATGTGAGATGCGAAGTTTAAAAGAATACTATTCATAGTAACGAAAGACTAATAAAATATATGCAAGATCTGTATACAGGAAACTACAAACTCTGATGAAAGAAATCAAGAAAGATATAAATTAACAGAGAGATACTCCATGTTTGTAATAGCTCAGTCGGTAAAGAATCTGCCTGCAGTGCAGGAGACCCAGGTTCCATCCCTGGGTTGGGAAGATCCCCTGGAGAAGGAAATGGAAAAACACTCAAGCACCCTTGCCTAGAAAATGCTAAGGACAGAGGGGCCTGGTGGACTCAAAGAAGGTCACAAAGAGTCGGACATGACTGAGCAACTGACACTTTGACACTTTCATGGATGGGAAGCCTTAATACTGTTACAATGTCATTTCTTCTCGACTTGTTCTATAGCTTCAATGCAACCCAGTCAAAACCCCAGGAGGATAGCTTGTAGATACATACCAAAATGATTCTACATTTTATATGAAAAGGCAAAAAACGCAGAATAGCCAACATAATACTGAAGAAGAACATAGGTGGATGACTTACACTATCCAATTTCAATTCTTATAAAGCTCCAGTAATCAAGTTATCCCTGGAGTAGGAAATGGCAACCCACTCCAGTATTCTTGTCTGGAAAACTCTACAGACAGAGGAGCCTGGCTGACCACGGTCTATGGGCTCACAAAGAGTCGGACATGACTGAGCACGTGTGCATGCACACGCACGCGCACACACACACACACACAATCAAGTAATCAATAACAGCATGGTATTGGTGAAAGAATAACACACTGATCACTGGACCAGACTAAAGAGCCAAAAAACAGACCCAAACAAATAGAGTCAATGAATCTTTGACAAAGGAGAAAAGACAATCCAATGGAGAATGGATTTTTTTTTTCAACAAAGGATGCTAAATTTGAAGCAAATTGAATGTCTATATGCAAAAACATGAACTTAACATAGACCTTATACTTTTCATAAAAATTAACTCAAAATGCATCATAACCCCCTCCCCCAAACAATGGAAAGCTATAGCACTTCTTCTGTAGTGTCCGAGTTTCCTCTAAAAATATAAAAATTCTAGGAGAAAAAGATATATGTGATTTTGTGTTGGTGACTTTTTTTGTTTTAGATAAAACATGAAAAGACTGTCCATAAAAACTGTCAGCTGAACTTTTGCTTTGTGAAAAACACTGTTAAGAAAATGAGAACACAAGTCAGACTGGAGGAAAAACCTTGCAAAACACATATCTAACAAAGGACTTGGACCCCAAACACACATAAACTCTTAAAAGTCAACAACAGAAAAACACAACCATAATTCAAAAAGACACAGAGACCTCAAAGTTCATTGCAGGAACCTAAACGTCCATCAACAGAGGAACGTTCATTATTGTGATATTATTCAGCAATTAAAAGGAATTAAATTTACAATACTGTAAAGCACTATACTCCAATTTTAATAATATTGCAAGAAATTACAGTTGCTGTGCTAAACAGTCACTTTAAATTAGAGGATAATTTTGTATCCGCTATCATAAAATAAACTGTAAGTGCAAAAAAATAGGCAAGAAACTGTTGGACACCTCAAAGTATGTATACAGATGGCAAATGAGCATATGACTCATTATATATCATTAGGAAATCACAAATTAAAACAGCAAAGTGACAGCACTGCACACTCAATTTGGTTAAAATTTTTTAAAAACTGATACCAATTGGTGATGGGAATGTGAAACAACAGGAATTCTCATTCTTTGCTGGTGGTAATATAAAACCGTAAAACAAATTACAAGACAGTGTGTTCATTTCTCTCAAAGCTAAACGTAGTCTTACCACAGAGTCCAGCAATCACACTCCTATATTTACCCAGATGGATGAAAATGTATGTCCACTCAAAAATCTATATTAGAAAGTTTATAGCAATATTCATACCCCAAACTACAAGCAACCAAGACATCCTCAAAAGGTAAATGACTGAACAAACTGCTACAGTGTTACAATAGAATGTGTTTTTAGTGGAGGGATTAAAAACAAGGTACTAAATCACAAAAAATTATGTATAATTCTTAGTTCTATATTGCTAAGTGAAAGCTAGTCTGAAAAGGTACATATGTGATTCCAATTATAAGATATTCTGGAAAAGATAAATGTCTAGCAATGGTGCAAAAAATCAATGGTTGGCAAAGGTTTAAGGATGAACTGAACAGGTGAAACATAAGACATTTTTTAAGGTTATGAAGCAATTCTGTATTGATACTGCGCCAGTGAATAAATGACACTGAATCTGTCAAAACTTATGGAATTTTACAGTACAGAATGAATCATAAAGCAAATTTTAAAAATTTATCACATAGGATATCAGGGGATCCACAGATGGACTGCAGAATGTGACTATATAATCTAACCATATTTCAAATGTATCAGTTCAGTTCAGTCGCTCAGTCACGTCCAACTCTTTGCAACCACATGAACCACATCACGCCAGGCCTCCCTGTCCATCACCAACTCCCAGAGTCCACCCAAAGCCACGTCCATTTGGTTGGTGATGCCATCCAACCATCTCATCCTCGGTCATCCCTTTCTCCTCCTGCCTTCAATCTTTCCCAGCATCAGGGTCTTTTCAAATGAGTCAGTTCTTCGCATCAGGTGGCCAAAGTATTGGAGTTTCAGCTTCAACATCAGTCCTTCCAATGAACACCCAGGACTGATCTTTAGGATGGACTGGCTGGATCTCCTTGCAGTCCAAGGGACTATCAAGAGTCTTCTCCAACACCACAGTTCAAAAGCATCAATTCTTCGGCGCTCAGCTTTTTTTATAGTCCAACAACACATCCATACATGACTACTAGAAAAACCATAGCTTTGACTAGACGGACCTTTGTTGGCAAAGTAATGTCTCTGCTTTTTAATATGCTGTCTATGTTGGTCATAACTTTTCTTCCAAGGAGCAAGCTAATTAATTAATATGTATATAAGCTAATTAACTAATATTACTGTATCAATATTGTATCATTAATTCTAACAGATGTACCATACTAATGTAAGATGCTAATGACAACAGAGAAAATTAGATGTGAAGTATACAGAAACTCTTTGTATACTTTTTTTTCCTATAAATCTTAAATAAGGGGTTTTTGTTTGTTTGTTTAGTTACTGTTACAGAGGGGTTATGAAAGTTTACTCTGACAGAAAAAAGTTGACCAAATTACAGAATCCCTGCCCTAATTCTACACACATGTGTATAGAATACCATTATCAGTGGGATAGTCAACCTAAAAAGTATATTTCTTTGAGGCCCAGCTCCTAAAAATTAGAACCAAGTGATTAGTTTAGGAAACATCTGATAAATATGAGACTTTCTCAGCAAAGCACTCACCGGCATACCAGTACAGTTTGTGAATACTAGCATTTGTTCAGAAAAGAAGCCACCGCTTCATCAAATTATGATTTTGGCATTCTACATCAATGTCCAACAAGTACTTCCAAACACGGAGACCGGATACATGGGGCTCACATTCAATTGTAGCATTCGAGACTTCCTTTTTTTGTTGTTGTGTAAAACAGCCATCCTATCTGAGATTTTAGAGATTCTTACACTATGTCCATGAATCTTGGTTGATTCTGAAACAGTTTCTGCTTATTATCTAATGATAAGAAGCGGGGAGGAAGGTAAGGAGGGAGACGTCACCTGATTATCTTCATGCCTCATTCCAAGCAAACGTGACAACAGAGGCAATAATTACTCTCCTCTGTCCCTTAAAACCTTGATTTCTTTGCTCCTTTGAGTAAATATGGCATATAGCTAATGACTGACTGAAAGTCTCCCAGCAGAAACCTAATGCCCTTGCCTCCTAAGCCTGGGCTGGATTCAGGAATCACATGCGCACACGAGGACGCCTGGCTGGGTTAACCACCTTGTGTAACAAAGTATATGGAATCGGCTCTGCTGTGTCAAGTGTCTGTTCATATATCCAGCGTGACAGCTTTGTAAGCTAAGAGTTATTTTTTTGGCCAAGTAATTTAACTTCCCTGGGCCTCCAGTTCCTCATGTGCGAAGGGGTTGTTTGTGCCAGATTCTAATAGCCATCTCAGTTCTGTCAATCCACATCCAGCCCAAGATTTACTTGAGACTCAGAGCTTTTGTGCTGTTATTTCAGCACATGGTAATTCTATCTTCATTGCTTTTCAGAAAATTTGACTTCAGCTTGAGTTACAAACTTGTCTATCAACCTTATTGCCCACTCTCCATTTCTAACAGTCCATTTACCAAACCAAAAAATTTAGAAAATTTTTATGTCCCACAGAGCAAAGGTCTACAATTTGATGACATTTTAATTTATTCTTTTTCATTCTAAATATTTTCAAGAAGTATACTCATTTCCCGGGGCTGCCATGATAAACTACCATGATCTGGCTGGCTTAATCAACAAAAATGTATTGTCTCATAGTTTGGAGGCTGGAAGTCACAAATTAAAGTGTTGGAAGTGCTGGTTCTCTCTTTGGTCTGGAAGGAAGACACTGTTCCTGTCTCTCCTAGTTTCTGGTAGCCTCAGGCATTCTCCAGCGTCTTTAAATTGCTTTCTATCACGTTCTATTTCTGTGCCCAAATTTCCTTTTTATAGACACCAGTCATATTGAATAGAGCTAACCCTAGCGACCTCATCTTAATCTGATCTGCAAAGACCCTATTTTCAAATAAATTCACGTTCACACATACTGAGGATTAGGACTTCCACATCTTCATTGTTGAAACATACAATTCAAATCATGAAATGAAAGGGAAAAACTGTTAGTCCTAATAACAGGTAAAAATATTTCCTCTTCCAAGTTTGACCTTTATAAAATGATAATGTCATCTGATGTCTAGTTGGCATAATCTTGCTTTCATTTCATATTTATATAACTTTCTTTTTCTTCTCCTTTTCCCCTTCCTCCACTCTTTCTTCCTTTATATATGAAAATCCAAGAACTTGATGTAGACTTTTAAGCTTTCTGTTTTTCCTTTTAATTATCTCATTCATCAAGTTAGCTTCAGCCAATGTGGATCAGATGGCTAGAAAAATGTAGTGCTTAACCCCTGAAAGAGGGAGAGTTAAGTGCAAGTGAGAGAGGAATCAGCATGAAATGAATAGTGGGCAAGGAAAGCGGAGATTATATACTTGCAAGTCCATTAACCTAGGCTTGGCTAGTTCAAAAAATTGCTTGTAAAGCTGCTGATAAAATTTGTACAATTTGGACTTCCCTGGTGGTTTGGTGGTAGAGGATCCACCTGCCAATGCAGGGAACATGGGTTGGATACCTGGTCCGGGAAGATTCCACATGCCAAGAAGCAACGAAGCCCACACACCACAACTACTGAACCCACACTCCAGAGCTTACGCTCCGCAACTACTGAGCCCACATGCTGCAGATATTGAGTCTAGAACCTGCACCCCACAACAAGAGAAGCCCCTGCAATGAGGAGTCCAGGCACTGCAACCAGAGAGGAGCCCCTGCTCGCCGCAACGAGAAAAAGCCTGCACCCAGGAAGGAAGACCCAGCACAGCCATAAAAATATAAATAAAAATGTTTTTTAAAATTTGCACAATTCTTCTTGGTTATAATGGGACACCCCCCTCACCCCCCAGCCTATTGTCATGGAATAAATTGGCTCTGGTTTGAAATTTGTACTTATAATAAAGCGCTGTGAAATACACCTTGAACTTACCACTAGCAAGAGAAACATAGTACAAAAGCCAATTAAGCTCACCAGAAAAATCTACTTGAAGTTCCTGGATCTGAGACTGGTAAGCAAGTAGCATCTCTGTGCTTAGCACTTATTAGTAAAGAGGATTCTAATGCTGAAAGGCATGTAGTGTATTCAAAATTGTTTGCTCCTCCTCTGAAAGGCATGACAGACACATGGAAGAAGAGTTTGTCTCTGTTCTCACCCATGGTAAACCTTCCTCCCACCACGTATGTATGCAATATATCTAGAAGTTTCATGCCAAATGCATGGAACTATTTTATGATTCAGAAAATTCAGTAAAGAATGATTTTCAGACTCTTTTCAAGTCCAGCTGAAAGATATTTTTAATAATCTTAAGTCCAAGAAAAACTCTGAAGCATCATTTTGTTTCCTTCATGCATTTTTGCTCAATATAAATTGCTTCAGTGGTTTCTGGAACTGCAATATAGGAAGTATTATTCTTTTTATCCACATTTATTATCATGGGTTAAATATATTCCCTATATTTCTCTCTCTGTTATCACCTTCTTTGTGTATCTATGCCAAGTTGTACTCTAAGATTGTAAACTGCCGTACCGGTACTCCCTAAGCTGTGGTGTGCATAAAATCACCGAATTTTATTTTTAAAATGCATGTTTGGGCCATTATCCAAACGGATTCTTAGTAAGCAAATGTAAGAGAGACCCAAGAACCTGTACTTGTAACAAGCATCGCCTATGGAGCCGATGCAGCTGGTCCTTGGACCTAACATTAGGAAAAAAACATGAAGGATAGGGACTAATTCCATTTAAGATGATTTATACCATGCCAAGGGCTTCTCTGGGGTTCAGACGATAAAAATCCACCCGCAATGTGGGAGACCTGGGTTCAGTCCCTGGGCTGGGAAGAATCACCTGGAGGAGGGCATGGCAACCCACTCCAGTATTCTTGCCTGGAGAATCCCATGGACAGAGGAGCCTGGTGGGCTACAGTCTATGGGGCCCCAAAGAGTTTGACGCAACTGAGAGACTGAGCACATACTATGTCAAGAGATGTTTGCTTCTAGGTGCTGACTACTGCTAATTGCCTAAGTATTCCTTATAGCCAACTTGTGTGTACAAAAATGGAGTCTTACATGGTTCACTAGCTACTGAGAAACAGACAAAAGGGCTGATGGATTTTTCCCCTCCCTGGGTAGAAGAGATGGCCACTAATTCCTAGACAAGTTACTCAAACCCCTTCTTTTCTTTGGTCCATACAACCCCTTGGCTACAGTTCTTAAGGATGTCTATTCTCTCTCTGACTGACAACGTATGAATGAAAAAGTGTTTAGAGTTAAAAAGATTGCTCACTTCTCTTTGTTGTTTCTCCGTATGTCACCTGTCTTTACATTTGTCTGATGTCGGTCGTGCGTATTTGTGCAGCTCAGTCGTGTCCGACTCTCTGCAACCCCATGGACTGTAGCCTGTTTGGCTCCTCTGTGCATGCATTTTCCAGGCAAGAGTACTGGAGTGGGTTGCCATTTCTTCCTCCAGGGGATCTTCCTAACCCAGGGATTGAATCTGCATCTTCTGAGTCTCCTGCATTGGCAGGCAGATTCTTTGCCACTGAGCCACCTGGATGCATTTATTTTATCAGTTGCAAAAATAATGCACATGAAGGAAAGTACCCGGTAGACAGCGCCATGACACCAGGGGTGAGGTTTCTGTATGAAGACCTCTTAACTCAGTGCCCCACAGCTGCTTCCCCTGACCCTGTACGGTGCAGTGTAGCATCCTCTGCCCCCTCGCTCCTTTCTAGCCCCCTCGATACTGTGTCATTGACAATCTACTTGTCTGAATCCCACTGTCATTTCTCACTGAGGGTAGGAATTACATCAAGACCATCTGTGTATCCACAACTCTCGGCAAAACGACTGACTTAAAGGAGACGATGAAAAAACCAATCGTCTAATGAATGAATCAATAAATCAACCTCCTGAAAAAGGAGAGCCAGTTTCTCCCACAAGCTTCTAGGAAAATTTCTAGTTTTCCCAGCCGTATTAGATCCGTACAGAAACCCATGCTGCTGCCCAACTGGTCCATCACATCTCAGCCCTGCATTGCGTCTGCTTCACTAGATTTGTTTTGGAAGGATGGGTTATGGAAAGATTTAGAAAGACATCTAACTTCAACTCTCAAACATGAGATGTTCAAAGTAAAGGGCAAGCTTAGACGCATGAAGGGGGAATGTGTATGCGTGTGTGCGTGGTAGGTGGGAAGTTAAAGGCATTCTCACAGCTTATAAAATTTCTGAAACTAACCTTTCACAACTGAATTTACATTTATAAATCTATATACTAGGGATGTGTTCAAGACCTTAATTTTTAAAAACCCTTTCCTCAGAAGAAGTTACAATGAATATCACAGAAAAACAAAGGATCACAAGAGACTACAAGCAACTATATACCAATAAAATGGACAACTAGAAGAAATGGACAAATTGTTAGACAGGTACAATCTTCCAAGAATAAACCAGGAAGAAAGAGAAAATATGAACAGATCAATCACGAGTACTGAAATTGATTAAAAATCTTTTAACAAAAGTTCAGGACCAAATGTCTTCACAGGCAAATTCTATTAAACATTTAGAGAAGAGTTAACACACACCTTTTGAAACTCTTCCCCAAAATTGCAGAGGTAGGAATACTCCAAAGCTGATTCTATGAGGCCACCATTACCCTGATACCAAAACCAGAAAAAAAATGTCACAAAAAAAGAAAATTACAGGCCAATATCACTGGTGAACACAGACACAGAAATCCTCAGCAAAATACTAGCAAAGCAAATCCAACAGCACATTAAAAGGATCATACACCATGATCAAGTGATTTATCCCAGGAATAGAATGATCTTTCAATATCCACAAATCAATCACTGTGATCCGTCTCACCAACAAACTGAAGACTAAAAGCCATATGATCATCTCAATAGATGCAGAAAAAGCTTTTGACAAAATGCAATACATTTATGATTAAAAAGAATCTCCAAAAAGTGGGCACAGAGGGAACCTACATCAACATATAAAGGTCATATAAGACAAACCCACAGCAAATATCATTCTCAATGGTGAAAAATTGAGAGCACGCCCTCTAAGATCAGGAACAAAACAAGAATGTTCACTCTTGACAACATCATTCAACACAATTTTGGAAGTCCTAACCATGGAAATCAGAGAAGAAAAAGAAATCAAAAGAATCCAACTTGGAAAAGAAGAACTAAAATTATCACTGTTTGCAGATGATGGGACACCATACGAGAAAACCCTAAAGATGTTATCAGAAGACTTCTAGAGCTCAGTGAACTTGGTAGAGTGACAGGATACAAAATTAATACACAGGGGCTTTCGGGGTGGTCCAGTGGTTACGACCTCGCCTTCCAGTGCAGGAGTTGCAGTTTTGATTCCTGGTGAGAGAGTTAAATTCTACATGCCTCAAGATGAAAAAAATCAAATCATAAAACAGAAACCATGTTGTAACAAATTCAATAAAGACTTTAAACATGATCCACATGAAAAATCTTTAAAAATTAATACGCTGAATTCTCTTGTATTCCTATATAACAATGAAAGATCAGAAAATAGAAATCAAGGAACCAATCCCATTTCATCAAAAAGAATAAATACCTAGGAATAAACCTATCTTGGAGAAGGCAGTGGCAACCCACTCCAGTACTCTTATCTAGAAAATCCCATGGATGGAGGACACGACTGGGCGACTTCACTTTCACTTTTCACTTTCATGCATTGGAGAAGAAAATGGCAACCCACTCCAGTGTTCTTGCCTGGAGAATCCCAGGGACAGGGGAGCCTGGTGGGCTGCCATCTATGGGGTCGCACAGAGTCGGACACGACTGAAGCCACTTAGCAGCAGCAGAAAACCTACCTTAGGAGGCAAAAGACCTACCTTAGGAGGCAAAAGTTTCTACTCAAAAAACTAAAATATTGATGAAAAAAATCAGAGATGACAGATGGAAAGATATACCATGTTTTTGCCTCAAAGAATCTATATTGTGAAAATGATCATACTATCCAAAGCAACATACAGGTTCAGTGCAATCCGTATCAAATCACCAATGGTATTTTTCATAGAATTAGAACAAAAATTTCACAATTTTTATAGAAACACAAAACACCACGAATAGTCAAAGCAATCTTAACAAAAACAGCTGGAGTAATCAGACTCCCTGACCTCACACTGTACTGAAAAGCTACAGTCATCAAAAAAGTATGGTTCTGGCACAACAACAGAAATACAGATCAATGGGACAGAATAGAAAGCCCAGAGATAAACCCACACACCTACAGTTGCCTAATACAGGGGGCAAGAATATACAATGAAGAAAAGGCAGCCTCTTCATGTAAAAGAATGAAATTAGAATACGCCCTAACACCAATCACAAAAATAAACTCAAAATGCATTTAGGACCTAAATATAAGGCTGGATACTGTAAAATTCTTAGAGGGAAACATAGGCAGAACACTGTGACATAAAATCGAAGCAAGATCTTTTTTGACCCACCTCCTAGAGTAATGAAAATAAAACCAAAAATAAGCAAATGGGACCTAATTAAACTTAAAAGCTTTTTCACATCAAAAGAAATCAAACAAGTCAAAAAGAAAATCCTCAGAATGGGAGAAAATATTTGCAAATGAAGCAAGTGACAAAGGATTAATCTCAAAAATACACAAGTAGATCAAAAAACTCAAAATCAAAAAAAGTCTCAATGAAAAAATGGATGGAAGACCTAAATAGACATTTCTCCAAAGAAGATATGCAGATGGCCAACAAACAATGAAAAGATGCTCAACATTACTAATTATTAGAGAAATGCAAATCAAAGCTACAATGAGGCATCATCTCACACCTGTCACAATTGCCATCAAAAAAAAAAAAAATCTACAAACAATAAATCCTGGAGAGGGTACAGAGAAACTTACACTGTTGATGGGAATGTAAACTGAATCAGCCACTATCGAGGCTACTATGGAGGTTCCTTAAAAAAGGAAAAACAGAATTACCATATGACCTAGCAATTCTACTACTGGGCATAAACCTGGAGTAAACCCTGTGTATAAACCTGGAGTAAACCATAATTTAAAAAATACATGCACTCCTGTGTTCATTTCAGCACTATGTACAATAGCCAAGACATGGAAGCAACCTAAATGTCCATCAATACAAGAATAAAGATATGATACATATATACAATGGAATATTATTCAGCCATAAAAGGGACAAATTTGTGCAAATTACAGAGATGTAGATGGACCCAGAGACTGTCATACAAAGTGAAGTAAATCAGAACGAGAAAAACAAATCTAATAATATCCCTTATATGTGGAACCTAGAAAAATAAGACAGATGAATTTACTTACAAAGCAGAAACAGAGACAGACAGAGGCATAGAGAATGGATATATGGATACCAAGTGGGGAAGTGGGGGATGAATTTGGGAAACTGGGATTGACATATGAACACTATTGTGTGTAAAACAGATAACTAACCTATGGTAAGAACCTACTGCATAGCACAGGGAACTCTACTCAATACTCTGTAATGGTCTGTATGGGAAAAGAATACTGGAGTGGGTAGCTGTTCCATTTTCCAGGAGATCTTCCCAACCCAGGGATCCAACCTAGGTCTCCGGCATTGCAGGTGGATTCTTTACCAGCTAAGCCACAAGGGAAACTTGAGAATACTGGAGTGGGTAGCCTTCTCCATCAGATCTTCCCAACCCAGGAATTGAACTGGGGTCTCCTGCTTGGCAGGCAAATTGTTTACCAACTGAGCCATCATGGAAGCCCTCTGTAATTGCCTGTATGGGAAAAGAATCTTAAAAAGAATGGTTGTATACACATGTGTAACTGATTCTGTCTGCCGTATACCTGAAAATAACACAATATATTAAATCAACTATACTCCAATAAAAACTAAATTTAAATTTTAAAAAAATTTGAAGGCTTTTCTTTCCTCCATTTTCAGACAACATTGTGTCCCTTTGTATAATACATTTGTATTTTTTTTACAATATGAATTGGATATAAGTTGGAAAAGGAAATATGGCGATTTGGGAGAGTTTATCATCCACCATCTCCTAAAATGCTCTTCGTGCCCCAGGACCCTGGAATGAAATGAAGACAATCCCATTAGTGTCTCAGAGTGGAAAGAATCTACCCACAATGCAGGAGACCTGGGTTTGATCCTTGGGTTGGGAATATCTCCTGGAGAAGGAAATGGCTACCCACTCCAGTATTCTTATCTGGAGAATTCCACGGACAGAGGAGCCTAGAGGGCTACAGTCCCTGGGGTCACAAACAGCCGGACACAACTGAGCGACTAACACTTTTACCAAGAAGAGGAAAGGAAAACTTGTCTCCCTAGCATTCTCTTGCCCCATTCCCATCCAACCATAACTCTTGAAGCTGAGCTATGTTATCTACTTTTGATACATCCTAAATAGAAAAATAAATGCTGGCATTTGTAATTGAGCCTTTAACTGTAATACTGTTGAGTCAGTAAGACATGTCTGACTCCCATGGACTGTAGCCCACGAAGCTCCTCTGTCCATGGGATTTCCCAGGTAAGAATACCAGAGTGGGTTGCCATTTCCTTCTCTAGGGGATCTTCCCGACCCAGGGATCGAACTCTGGTCTTCTGAATTAGCAGGCAGATTCTTTACCACTGCACCACCTAGCTGTAATAAAGAAATCTGTGGGGTGCAGCAGGAAATAGAATGATTTCTTTAAAATCTGCAAGACTGACACCTGGTGGTTTTAATGCTCTGATGCAGAAAAGAAAGAAGAGTAGCCTGAAAAAGAGAAACCCCATAGAATTTCCTCTGGGGGTAGATTCCTTCTTGATAACACACAAAGCAAAGCCCCCCACAAAACTCCCCAGCACCCAGGCTTTCTCCTGCTTTCTGGTCACGAGACAAAAACGGCGTAACGATTCAGGGCAGAAACATCAGCATCAGACGCGGCTTAAATGCTGTCTGGCCTCGTGAGTTATTTTAGCTACGGGAACCTCAATTCCCTCATCTCTGACAGTGAAAAACACAGTGATAAGCCATGATGGAAAAGAATATTAAAAAGAATACATATGATACATACGTGTAGAACTGAGTCTCTTTGCTGTACAGCAGAAATTAACACAGCATTATAATGTGCTGTGCTTAGCTGCTCAGTCATGCCCAGCTCTTTGCTACCCCATGGACTGTAGCCCACCAGGCTCCTCTGTCCATGGGGATTCTCCAGGCAAGAATATTGGAGTGGATTGCCATGTCCACCTCCAGGGAATGTTCCCAACCCAGGGATCGAACTCAGGTCTCCTGCATTCTAGGCGGATTCTTTACTGTCTGAATCACCAGAGAAGCCCAATTTTTCAAGTAAGAATACTGGAGAGGGTTGCCATTTCCTTCTCCAGGGGATCTCCCCGACCCAGGGATCAAACCCAAGTCTCCTACATTGTAGGCAGACTCTTTACCATCTGAGCCACCAGGGAAGCCCACATATAGATAAGATAAAAATATCTCAGATTGACTGTCCTAAAACCTTACAGATTACTGATAGACTGTATCTCTAAACAGCATGTGTAGATCACATAGAGGTTAATTAGCACAGTAACTAGCTCACTGTAAATGTTCCACAAAATCTGAGAGCGTTGAACTTTGAACTAATGCAGAAGAGCAGACATTTGGAGACTCAGCCCCTGGTCACCCAATTGCTCAATACGTATTATTTTTATAGTTCCCATCTCTCCCACTTCTCCGGGTCTTTGAATGCATCAAGCATTGTCCTTAAAAAAAAAAAAAAAACAACTATCATTTTAAGTCTTCTATAAAATCGGGCCTATAAAACTGCTGCTTTTCTACCATTTTTGATCTGCAAAAAATAGTTACCTCACCAGTTAAGAGTCATTTTCCATCATTAGAGACTTTCTCAAGTGAATAAACAGTCTGGAAAAATTACTGTCTACAGGCTGAAATCATATTATTATAGTTAGTTCATCCACTGAGCTTAAAGGGGCTCTAAGATACAGGATTTAGCTTACTGAAGCTCTCTCCACTACAAGCTTTGTATTAAAGCCCCTGTGATTATTTCCATTAAAAGGCTCTTCTTTTTTTCACAGTAAGAAATTTACAGGAAATCATATGCTGTGTAGCTGAAGATTTTAGACAATTTTTCTATGTAGAATCCAAAACTGTTTTCTACCATCCATAAAATCAAGAAACAACAAAAACTGTGGTTACTGAAAATAAAAGCCTCCTAGGCAACCATCTCATACAATACAAAAATAATCTAATGCTGGCAGAAATGGTCCCTTGGAAATAATGGCTCATTTGTTTAGAGTTCTACTGTTATTAACTTCTGGTGATTGGGGAGTGAGGAATGGAAAGGATGCCACAGAGGATCGTTAAGAACAACACACCAGATAGAGAGAACCATTTAGATGACAAGCCACATAACGCACTTTGGATTAAAAGCAAACACACACAGAAAAACAAAAATTTAAAACCACTGCTGGAGAGCATGAAGTCCCTGAAAATCCGGGCAGATTCTTAACTTCCTACCAAAGGAAGAGGCCATTACAATTTTATTGTCCCCAAACAGTAAGAAATACCGACTGTGTTTAAAAGGAGCTAGAAAAATAAAAAATAAACATTCTTATCTGGAAGTTGGCACTGTTTAAATGAGAGATTTTAAATGCCTGGTGGCTCATGACCTTTTGTGACCTTGCATGCTCAGATGCTTCAGGGGGCAGAGCCTACAAGGTCAGGCCTGACCACACCGCACAGCCCTATCTGGAACCTTCTTTGCCCTGCCAGAGAGCCTGGATCCCAGTCTTTAGGTTTTTTCTTTTTGTCCTGCACTCTTTGCACCATCACTCAAAATGACAGAACCAGCCTTTGAACTCGAAGACAAAATTAATCATTGTGTCCACACTGAAAAGTTTCCTGAACACATGCTGAGGGCAGAAACTGTACTGACCTTCCAAGAAGGTGAGGGGGTGATGGACCCTCACAAGCCCAGGACAGTGTGGATCCTTCTGCAACACAGGGCAGATATGAAGGGTGCTTACCTTCTCTTCCTGGGACTTTGACAATGTCACCATCGAGCAAAACCAGCTGAAGGCTTAGAGTGCCCTTGCTTTCTTACCATTTCCTTCCCTATAGTTTCTCATATTGGAAAACTGGATAATAAATGCACAGGCAATGAAGGACTCCTGTTGTGGTTATTCAGATATGGGGAGGATGACTAGAATGCTTGCCTCCACACATAAGACAGTTTAGGGATATTCACAGCCATTAACAGAAGATTCAGAGATATAGATCATATCAGGCTTGCAAAATGAAACACTCTCAAATTATTAGATTTATTTGACTCATAAATAGAAGGTGGAAAATGAAGTCAGGTTAATTTGCCCTTGAAGAAAGACTTTCACCTGAATTCATTTTCTAACATTTTATTTTACTGTGGTAAAAATCACCAAAGAGCTGACTCATTTGAAAAGACCCTGATGCTGGGAAAGATTGAGGGCAGGAGGAGAAGGGGATGACAGAGGATAAGATGGTTGGATGGCATCACCGACTCAATGGACATGAGTTTGAGTGAACTCCAGGAGTTGGTGATGGACAGGGAGGCCTGGCGTGCTGTGGTTCATGGGGTCGCAAAGAGTTGGACACGACTGAGCGACTGGACTGAAAAATCACCAAAAACAAGACCAGGAGCTGACTGTGGCTCAGATGATGAACTTATTACAAAATTCAGACTTAAATTGAAGAAAGTAGGGAAAACCACTAGGCCATTCAAGTATGACCTAAATTAAATCACTTCTGATTATACAGTAGAAGTGACAAATAGATTCAAGGGATTAGATCTGATTCAAGGGATTAGACCTGAAGAACAATGTACAGAGGTTC
Source organism: Bison bison bison (assembly GCF_000754665.1). NCBI lineage: Eukaryota > Metazoa > Chordata > Mammalia > Artiodactyla > Bovidae > Bison > Bison bison. The sequence goes on from NW_011494961.1 coordinate 3,645,844, forward strand.
GCGACATTGTACAGGAGGCAGTGACCAAAACCATCCCCAAGAAAAAGAAATGCAAGAAGGCAAAATGGTTGTCTGAGGAGGCCTTACAAATAGCTGAGAAAAGAGGAGAAGAGGAAGGCCAAGAAGAAAAGGAAAGATATACCCATCTGAATGTGGAGTTCCAAAGAATAGCAAGGAGAGATAAGAAAGCCTTCTTAAGTGAACAATGCAAAGAAATAGAGGAAAACAATAGAATGGAAAGACTAGAGATCTCTTCAAGAAAATTAGTGATACCAAGGGCACATTTCATGCAAAGATAGGTACAATAAAGGACAGAAATGGTATGGACCTAACAGAAGCAGAAGATATTAAGAAGAGGTGGCAAGAACACACAGAAGAACTGTACAAAAAAGGTTTTAATGACCCAGACAACCACAGTGGTGTGATCACTCACCTAGCACCAAACATCCTGGAGTGCAAAGTCAAGTGGGCCTTAGGAAGCATCACTACAAACAAAGCTAGTGGAGGTGATGGAATTCCAGTTGAGCTCTTTCAAATCCTGAAAGATGATGCTGTCAAAGTGCTGCACTCAATATGTCAGCAAATTTGGAAAATTCATCAGTGGCCACAGGACTGGAAAAAGTCAGTTTTCATTCCAATCCCAAAGAAGGGCAATGCCAAAGGATATTCAACGTGCCTGCTAAGTTGCTTCAGTCATGTCCAACTCTTTGTGACCCTATGGACTGTAGCCTGCCAGGTTCCTCTGTCCGTGAGGATTCTCCAGGCAAGAACACTGGAGGTTGCCATGCCCTCTTCCAGGGAATCTTCCTGAACCAGGGATCAAATCGGTGTCTCCTGTGCCCTTGCATTGCAGGCATATTCTTTACCACGAGCCATCAGGGAAGCCTAAGAATGTTCAAATCACAACAGAATTTCGCTAATTTCACGTGCTAGTGAGGTAATCGGAGAAGGCAATGGCACCCCACTCCAGTACTCTTGCCTGGAAAATCCCATGGATGGAGGAGCCTGGAAAGCTGCAGTCTACGGGGTCGCTGAGGGTCAGACACAACTGAGCAACTTCACTTTCACTTTTCCCTTTCATGCATTGGAGAAGGAAATGGCAACCCACTCCAGTGTTCTTGCCTGGAGAATCCCAGGGACAGGGGAGCCTGGTGGGCTGCCATCTATGGGGTCGCACAGAGTTGGACATGACTGAAGTGACTTAGCAGCAGCAGCAGCAGCAAGGTAATGCTCAAAATCCTTCAAGACAGGATTCAACAATACATGAACCAAGAACTTTCAGACATACAAGCTGAATTTAGAAGAGACAGGAACCAGAGTGCCAATATCTGTTGGCTCATAGAAAAAGCAAGGGGAAAAAAAAAAGAAAAAGCAAGGGAATTCCAGAAAAACGTACTCCTGCTTCATTGACTATGCTAAAGCCTTTGACTGTGTGGATCACAACAAACTGAAAAATTCTTAAAGAGACAGGAATATCAGACCACCTTACCTGCCTCCTGAGAAACCTGTATGCAGGTCAAGAAGCAACAGTTAGAACCAGACGTGTAACGATAGACTGGTTCAAAATTGGGAAAGGAGCACATCAATGCTGTATATTGTCACCGTGCTTATTTAACTTATATGCAGAGTACATCATAAGAAATCCTGGACTGAATGAAGCACAAGCTGGAATCAAGATTGCCAGGAGAAAAATCAATAACTTCAGATAGTAGATGATACCATGCTTATGGCAGAAAGCAAAGAAGAACTAAAGAACCTCTTGATGAAGGTGAAACAGGAAGTGAAAAAGCTGGCTTAAAATTCAATATACAAAAAACTAAGATCTTGGCATCCAGTCCCATCACTTTATGGCAAATAGGTAAAAATGGAAACAGAGACTTTATTTTTGGGCTAAAAATCACTGCAGATGGTAACTGCAGCCATGAAATTAAAAGATGCTTGCTCCTTGTAAGAAAAGCTATGATGAACTTTGCTGCTGCTGCTGCTGCTGCTAAGTCGCTTCAGTCATGTCCGATTCTGTGCGACCCCATAGATGGCATATTAAAAAGCAGAGACATCACTTTGCAGACAAAGGTCCATATAGTCAAAGTTATGGTTTTTCCAGTAGTCATGTACAGATGTGAGCTGGATCATAAAGAAGGCTAACTATCAAAGAATTGATGCTTTTGAGCTGTGGTACTAGAGAAGATTCTTGAGAGTCCCTTGGAGACTCAAGGAGATCAAACCAGTCACTCCTAAAGGAAATCAACCCTAAATATTCATTGGAAGGACTGATGCTGAAGCTCCAATACTTTGGCCACCTGATGCGAAGAGCTGACTCATTTGAAAAGACCCAGATGCTGGGAAAGATTGAAGGCAGGAAGAGAAGAGAATGACAGATGATGAGATGGTTGGATGGCATCACCAAATCGATGGACATGAGTTTGAGCAAACTCCAAGAGACAGTGAACAGGGAAGCCTGGCATGCTGCAGTGCGTGGGGTCACAAAGAGCTGGACATGACTGACTGACTGAAGTGAAGCATACTCAACATGAGATTTACTCTCTTATTTTACCTGAATTTATTGATCACTGTCTCATACCTATACTTTTTCTCTCTACAGAGCAGCTTTTCTGTTATTTGTCATAAAAATAATTGCTTCAAAAGGAAATACAGTTGAATCAGTTATTTGATAAAACAGTGGTTTTTTCTGAATTTAACAAAGCCTTGAAATAAAACAGTCAAGTTTGTTTATATAGCCATTTTAGACCAACACTTCTGAAATTTCTTCACAGTATGTTACCTTTCCAAACCAATTAGTTAATTATATAGGTATCTCAGTCTTTTGGGGGCTACTATAACAAATTACCATAATCTAGGTAGCTTATAAACAACAGAAATTCATTTCTCACAGTTCTTGAGGCTGCAGACCTCAAGATCAGGGTGACAGCATGGTGCAGTTCCAGAGAAACCTTCCTCCAGGTTACAATCTGCCAACTTCTATTGTATCCGGAGAGGCAAGTAAAGAGCAAGAGAGCTCTCTAGCCTCTTCTTGTAAGGGGACAAATCCCATTCACGAGGGCTCCACCCTCATCACCTAATTACCTCTTGAAGTGAAGTGAAGTCACTCAGTCGTGTCCGACTCTTTGCGACCCCATGGACTGTACCCCACCAGCCTCCTCCCTCCATGGGATTCTCCAGGCAAGAGTACTGGAGTGGATTGCCATTTCCTTCTCCAGGGGATCTTCCCGACCCAGGGATCGAACCCAGGTCTCCTGCATTCCAGGCAGACGCTTTAACCTCTGAGCCACCAGGGAAGCCCTTAATTACCTCTTAGAGAACCCATTACATTGGGATGTTTCAATGTATGAGTTTGGGGGCTGGGAGGGGGGCACAAACTCACAGTCCACTGCAGTAGGTTTCAGTCATAAACACAGCCAATCCTTATGTAACTACTGTCTCCCTTCGCAACACAAGGACCAAAGGGAATCAACCCGTATATGTAAACAACCACACTGACTCTTCTCTCTGGCCAGCCCATCTTCCCCTCAAGCTGTAAACCACACTCTTGCATCTTTCAAATCTCTATTTAGGCTGAGCCAGGTCTTCAATGCTGCACAGGCTCTCTCTGTTTTGTCAAGAGGGGGCTACTCTCCATTGCAATGCTCGGGATTCTCCCTGTGGTGGCTTCTCTCTCTCGTTGCTGACTGCAGGCTCTTGAGTGTGTGGCTCCAGAGCACAGGCTCAGCAGCTGTGGTGCAAGGCTTAGTTGTCCCGTGGCATGTAGGATCTCCCTGACCCAGGGACTGAACTGGAGTCCCCTGCATTGTCAGACAGACTCTTTACTACTGGGCCACCAGGGAAATCCTCATATCTTTACTTAAGTGTCACCTTAGTGAAACCTTCCCTGCCCAGTCAATCCAAAATACGGCTATATTCCCAGGATCTAGAAGAATATAGACATATAATATGCAGGAAATAAAGACTGACTGTGTGACGGAAGGAGAGACTTGTTTACTGGAAAATGTGCTTTGCAATCATCCTTGAAGTCGCTTTACTATGAATGGAATCTATAATGGTCCCTAACTTAGAATGATTCCATTTAAGGACTCTTAGACTCTGTGGTGGTACGAAAGCTGTATGTGTTCAGTAGAAATCGTATGTTAAGTTCTGAATCTGGATCTTTCCCAGGCTAGCAATATGTGTTACCACACTGTCTCATGATTCTGGGTGGCAGCTGCAGTTTTCCAGTCAACCACGTGACCACGAGGGTAAACTACCAACATACTGAGTCATTCTGGACGCATGCAAGCATTTTGTGTCTATCAGCACAGTATTCAACAAATAACACAAGATAGTCAACAGTTTATCATAAAATAGGCTTTGTCTTAGAAGATTTTGCCCAACTGCAGGCTAATCTAAGTGTTCTGAGCATGGGTAAACCCAGCTATGATGTATAGGTAGCTTAGGTGTATTCAATGTATTTTTCACTTAGGATACTTTGAACTTACAATGAAGAAGGAATTCATAGGGCCTGGACTCCATCTTAGGCCTGTTCATGCTGATCATGCTCGGCTACCTTTCCAATGGACTCTGAACTCTGGGTTTAGTGCCTATGAAAACAACAACAGAAGGATAAGACCCCCTCCAGACAGGGGAGCCTTGAAGATCATATCTAGGTTACTCATCGCTTAAGAGAAAACATACACTAATCACCCCTTCCTCCAGACAGGCCGTAAATTTTTCTGTATCAATCGGAGTGTAACCTCAGGTTTATTGATTATTGGCTAACTGTTTGATTTTTTGAGCACATGAGTACATAGCACGTGAATGATGGGGTTATTGGGATTGTATTTTCCTTGGTTTATGTAAGTCTCAAGGAATTTGGAGTGGTGGGTTCAGACACGTCCACGTGGGGTATAAAAGATTTTCACAAATGCTGGTCGGGGTCCTTGGCTAAGAGGAGACTCTGCCTTGGGCCCGCAGGTGTAATAAATTGCACTCCACTATCTGCATTGTCCTTTTTTTTTTTTAATTGAAAAAAATTTTCACAAGAAGAATTTATTGGTCACTGAATAAGAGATGACAGTATATTTTATTTTATTTTTTTTCTTTTTTTAATATAAATTTATTTATTTTAATTGGAGGTCAATTACTTTCCCGGAACACGTGGCTACAACAAGAGGTTTATAAGGACATAACCCCATCGTAAGGTGAAGAATATCTGTATATATTCAGGAAAAATATATCATAAAAAATTATTTGCAGGACAAGTCAAACAAACTAAAACAAATAGTGATAATAAATGTGATAATGTAATTTTTAATGTTATAGGAAAGAAGAAAGGGCAAGCTCTGTGGGGGAGAAAAACATACAAATTCTATATTTGAATCTAGAGGCTAATTCTCAAAAGGGCTTTACAGTGCTCAGAACTCTACAACAGTGTGCATGGTCATTATTATACGAATAAACAGATGAGTTCACTGCAGTTTACTGTGGGTATTCAGTTCCTTCATGGGTGACTGAAGAGGCTGCTAAACCTCATGAACTGAAACCAAAGGAAAGATTTCCCTGAGCTGCTGACAGGCTCTACCTGCCAAGAGTCTGATGTTTCTGAGCTGGAGGTGCAGTTGAACAGCAAAAGAGACTTCCTGTAGCTAATGAGCCTTTTTGCAGGTGCCCTACACTGAGGAGGCCTCACAAAAGTCCCTCACAGTGTTAGGGATTGCTCAAGGGAACTTTCTGGAGCCTGACTGGGCTTTCCGATGTTGTCATTAGGCACAGCTATTGGCGTGCCCCAGGTGACCCCGGCTGCCTGCTCTGGCCTCACTGTGCCTTCCTTCAGTGCCTGCTAGAGAAATGGTTACAATCTGTTGAGTTGCAGGAGTGAAAGAGCAGAAAAGGATTTAGTGTGAGGCTCGATGGCAGCCCGCAGCGGCCACCTCACCTCTCAGGAGAGCTCCTTCATAAGCTGGATAGACCAGTGAACAGAACTGGCAACAGTTTTGTCTTTTGTGGGGGCGACAAAGGCACATACACGGCGCCGCCCTCCCTCTGCCCACCACTGTCGCTTGCTGTGAACTTTCTTCTCCCCCCTATAGTAGGCCGGGCTGTCTAAAGTCCATGACACGGGCACACCTTGGAGAGACTGTGGTTTGATTCAGACCACTAAAATAAAGAGAATCCCAATAAAGCAAGTCACACAAAATTTTTTATTTTCCAGTGTATATAAAAGCTATATTTACATCACATCTAAAGAAAACAGGGTATACACTTTCATTAAAAAAATACTTTATTACTAATAAATGCTAACCATCATCTGAACCGTCAGTGAGTCAGATAGTAACAAAGATCACTGATCACCATAACAAACACAGTAATAAAAAAAAGTGTAAAGCATTACCAAAATGTGAAAGAGACAGGAAGTGAGCAAATGCTATTGGAGAAATGGCTCTGAAAGACTTGTTCAACATAGGATTGCTGCAAAGCTTCAATTTATAAACATGGTATCTGCAAAGCACCATGAATTGAACTGCAGGAAAACTCAGGACGCCTGTACTCTACTGTCACTCTTCTGATGAAGCCTGTCTAGGGAGTGTGGCTTTAATGACTGCGTTATCAACACAGAATAGGAAATTTCAGCTGTTGAAATATTTCATTCCACTCTCACTTTGTGAAGAAAAGATTAATTTCACAGATTAATTCACTTTTTCAAAAAAAAACATAGTCACCATACTTTTTTTTTTTTTTTCCCTAAAATTGAGCATGCCATGGTTTCCTATTAGAGTATGGTGGTTTAGTGGCTAAGTCGTGTCCAACTCTTGCAACCTCATGGACTGTAGCCCGCCCAACTCCCCTGTCCACAGGATTTTCCAGGCAAGAATACTGGAGTGAGTTGCCATTTCTTTCTCCAGGGGATCTTTCTAATTCAGGGATCGAACCAGTGTCTCCTGCGTTGTGGGTAGACTTTTTACCACTAAACCACCAGAGAAGGCCTATTAGAGTATGGAGGGTAAATAATACAAAGGTTCAGCTCTTGGGCTCTGAATCAGGTAGCACTACCCCTTATTAGGTGTGTATGATTTGGCAAAAAAGGATCTACCACTTAAGGTTGTAGTGAGAATTAAATGAAACCATGTACATAAAATAGTTAAGACCATGCTGGACACAGAATTTCTCCATAAACATTTTTCTCCATAAACATTTACTGTTAACTGAAATGGAGCAGGACCCTATGGTCCTTGACCCCCAGGTCCTCAGCCTGCCTTTTGCCTGTGAAAAAAATTTAGCCAAAGAATAAATTTTATTGGAGAAGTGAGAAAATGCAGAAACAAAACAGTCAAAGGAGACCAAATAATAATAATTTAGTCACTAAGTGAGGTCAAGGAGCTTTAGTTCCTTCTCAAGGGCTACAGTCTTCCCTGGTTGGCTTGGGGATTAAAAAAAAAAAATTGCCTGCAATGCAGGAGATGTGGGTTCGATCCCAGGATTAGGAAGACCCTCTAGAGGAGGAAATGGCAAACAAATCCAGTATTTCCTGCCTGGGAAATCCTATGGACAGAGGAGCTGGGTGGGCTACAACCCATGAGGTCACAAAGAATTGTTCACTACTAAAAGAAAACAATAGAATGGGAAAGACGAGAGATCTCTTCAAGAAAATTAGAGATACCATGGGAACATTTCATGCAAAGATGGGCTTGATAAAGGACAGAAATGGTATGGACCTAATAGAAGCAGAAGATATTAAGAAGAGGTGGCAAGAATACACAGAAGAACTGTACAAAAAAGAGCTTCATGACCCAGATAATCACGATGGTGTGATCACTCACCTAGAGCCGACATCCTGGAATGTGAAGTCAAGTGGGCCTTAGGAAGCATCACTACAAACAAAGCTAGTGGAGGTGATGGAATTCCATTTGAGCTATTTCAAATCCTGAAAGATGATGCTGTGAAAGTTCTGCACTCAATATGCCAGCAAATTTGGAAAACTCAGCAGTGGCCACAGGACTGGAAAAGGTCAGTTTTCTTTCCAATCCCAAAGAAAGGCAATGCCAAAGAATGCTCAAACTACCACACAATTGCACTCATCTCACACACTAGTAAAGTAATGCTCAAAATTCTCCAAGCCAGGCTTCAGCAATACATGAACCATGAACTTCCAGATGTTCAAGCTGGTTTTAGAAAAGGAAAACCAGAGATCAAATTGCCAACATCCACTGGATCATGGAAAAAGGAAGAGAGTTCCAGAAAAACATCTATTTCTGGTTTATTGACTATGCCAAAGCCTTTAACTGTGTGGATCACAACAAACTGTGGAAAATTCTGAAAAAGATGGGAATACCAGAACACCTGATCTGCCTCTTGAGAAACCTGTATGCAGGTGAGGAAGCAACAGTTAGAACTGGGCATGGAACAACAGACTGCTTCCAAATAGGAAAAGGAGTATATCAAGGCTGTATACTGTCACGCTGCTTATTTAACTTATATGCAGAGTACATCATGAAAAATGCTGGGCTGGAAGAAGCACAAGCTAGAATCTAGATTGCCAGGAGGAATATCAATAACCTCAGGTATGCAGATGACACTACTCTTATGGCAGAAAGTGAAGAGGAACTAAAAAGCCTCTTGATGAAAGTGAAAGAGGAGAGTGAAAAAGTTGGCTTAAAGCTCAACATTCAGAAAACAAAGATCATGGCATCCGGTCCCATTACTTCATGGAAAATAGATGGGGAAACAGTGGAAATAGTGTCAGACTTTATTTTGGGGGGCTCCAAAATCACTACAGATGGTGACTGCAGCCATGAAATTAAAAGACGCTTACTCCTTGGAAGGAAAGTTATGACCAACCTAGATAGCATATTCAAAAGCAGAGACATTACTTTGCCAACAAAGGTCCATCTAGTCAAGGCTATGGTTTTTCCAGTGGTCATGTATGAATGTGAGAGTTGGACTGTGAAGAAAGCTGAGCGCCAAAGAATTGATGCTTTTGAACTGTGGTGTTGGAGAAGACTCTTGAGAGTCCCTTGGACTGCAAGGAGATCCAACCAATCAATCCTAAAGGAGATCAGTCCTGAGGGTTCATTGGAAGGACTGATGCTGAAGCTGAAATTCCAATACTTTGGCCACCTCATGCGAAGAGTTGACTCATTGGAAAAGACCCTGATGCTTGGAGGGATTGGGGACAGGAGGAGAAGGGGACCACAGAGGATGAGATGGCTGGATGGCATTACCGACTTGATAGACCTGAGTCTGAGTGAACTCCATGAGTTGGTGATGGACAGGGAGGCCTGGTGTGCTGCAATTCATGGGGTCGCAAAGAGTCAGACATGACTGAATGACTGAACTGAAGTGACTGAGCATACACGCAGCTCAAAGTCTACAAATAAAATTGAGCCACATCCTTTGAGCAGTCTTACAGATACTGAAACCCCCAGCAGGTGGAAGAAGTTAACGACATGATGACCAAACTGTAACCATGACATAAGCTGCCATGATTCTGAGACTTGGCCTGAAAGAAATGGGGACAAACTGACTCTGGAATTGAAAATGAATAATACTTAATCAACATGATGCTGGTCAGACCACAGGTGACCAATTTCAAGATGACGCTCAGAGTTGTCTGTGCTCTTTCTGCACGCAGCCCCCCTCTCCCCAACTCTGTCCATAAAAGCTCTTACCCACTGATTGTTAATGGGAAGGAGTTGGCCTCTGGATGGGCCCAACAAGCCCACCACAGGTTGCCAGCATCCAAAATAAAGCACACTTCCCTTTCCACCAGCTTGGCCTCTTTATTGACTTTTGCACAGGGAGTAGCCGCACCCCACTTATGATTTTGTTACAATGATTTCTTGCTATAACTTTAAGAAAAACCTAGAGTTCTTTCCTACAGCCTTGTCTTCCTATGCCTCTTTCTCTTGTGTTTTTCTTTCCTGTGTATCTCCTTTACTACTCAACAACAAAAAACACACTTCACTTCTGACACTTCTAATCACCAAATATCTTGGGGTTTTCCCCACACCACCCATTTCTCCAGCACAGCTGGGTGTCCTACAGTTTAATTCAACTCTGACACTATCTACTCAAGTACAGCATCAGATTCCACAGAGTCGGGGCTCAGTCCCACCAGACTGCTGCCCCTCACTGGGATGCTATTTGCAAACCCAGATGTCACCTGTGCTTCTGACCTACTAACAACAGAGCTTCCAAAGACTCCATCCTTGAATTTAGCTTGCCAAAGCAGCACACAGAATTTACAGAAAGACCTACTTACCTTTACTGGGCCTTCTTACAGGATGTGATCAAGGATACAGGTGAACATCCACATAGAAGACTCATAAGGTAAAGTTCCACAACCTCTCCAGGTACCTTGCACCATGCAGGAAGTTCACCCAGCCCTTTTGGGGGGTTTTATGGCGGTGATAGTACGTAGGCATGATTGACGGGTCCATTGGCCAATGATGACTGACGCAACCTCCTGCCTTTCTTTCCTCCCCGGAAGGTAGTGGGTGGGACTGAAAGTTCTAACCTAATTACTTCATTGGCTCCACCTGGCAACCCCCTCAACACTTAAGTGCTTTGCGAAGGTCAGCTCATTAACATAATAAAATACCTTGTATTCTTATCCTTTAGGAAATTCTAATGGTTTTAGGAGCTCTGAGCAAAAAAGGGGACAAAGATATAAAATAGACTTATTTTAAATCACAGTATCACAATGTGAGAAAAAATGCATTAAACTCTTCTTCCCATGAATATGTGATACATTTAGAGCGTTAAATAATATCACTGACGCCTCTTAAGTATACGCATTTAGGAGACCGCGAGGCGTTAAAGGATGATTCATCCACAGTTCTAACTGCATTTCAACTGCAACTGGTCAATTGTTTTCACCAGATTTAAGAAGTAATTATTATTTTTTTTAATTTTATTTTATTTTTAAACTTTACATAATTGTATTAGTTTTGCCAAATTAAGAAGTAATTAACAGGCTTGTTTACTTCACCATCTCCAGCGCCTCGTCAGCATTTGGTTCAGGTGCTTATTAGCAGTAAAGTAGTTGAGAAGAAATAGTTGAAAAGAGAAGAAACAGACAAAGGAGGAGAAATCTGGTGTCAGGCTGGTCCTGAACAAGCAAAGGCCCTGAGTTGGGGGGCAGGAGCCCCATGCAGTCAAGGGGCTCATGGGATTTACTCTTTGAATTCAGGATCTGCTGGGAGCAGTGGAGGAAATGTGAGTAGCTCTGGGCCCCGTGGGCACTGACACACAGGTCCATGCTGTAACTTTCTACTGTTACAAACCTGAGGAAAACTACAAAGGTTTAAATGACATTAAGTGAATCTGCCCAGAAAATCCTGGGAATTTTAGCACAGCACCAGCAAGAGGCTCCAGTTTAGGTGATGACTGGTTACAGGACATGGTTTCCTGACTGGTAAAAGATCAGCCTCCCTCATGTCTGCACTCGCTAGAGCAACAGAGCTCCCCGCTCTGGGATTTTGGCTGAGACTGTTGGTCGTCTGCCCAAATCCATCCTCCCTTTTCTTCCAAGGTGACAAGACTCTAATGGGCCAGACTTTTCAGAGCAGCAGGGCACCCACCCTCTTTCCCTTCCACTGCTGTCCGAGGGTACCAGTAAGGCCCAACGTGTGGGTCTCTGAATCACCATATGAAGGAAAGCTATCCAGTCGCATACACACTGAACTGCTGTGTGAACCGGCTGTGAAAAATTGTTGTATTTGATCATGTACATTGGGGTTTAGCTGGTCCCAATTCATACACTACCTTCAGTTCCACTGCTGGAAACATACTTTGGATTACAGTTTATTCCATTGTCCAACCCCAATAAAAGACAGATATACTCGGGATATATAAAATAAATGCTTTCTTAGTTATTTTCTCCTTAGTGAGATGAGTGAATCAGAAATTTCCTGAAAAGTGATTATGACATGGATCACAGAGAAGGGGACATAAAAAGGCAGGAACACATGTAGGAAGGGAGGAGAGATCAGGACACCAAGAGAGTAAGTGAGCATGACCTTTAAGTCTTTCCCAACTTTTCGTGGACTCCCTCTAACGATGTGATGGATTGATTAAGACCAAATCCTATCCTCTCTGTGTTTATTGGAGAAATGGCTTTTCTCCCAGCCTTGCGCAGAAAACCCGCTATCTGCTGTTCTCTGGGGCATGTTTAAAGGAGTTCTTCTCTATCGACTGAGCACCCACCATGTGTCAGTTAATGTACATGCAAAGTCCCAAAGAGCTGCTTTCCCCCTGCTGGGATTAACAGACCTCGGATTCTTATGGCTGGGATTTCTGCAGGGCAAAGTGGGGCTCACACCTCCTATTCAAGGTCACCGTGGCTGAGGATCCTCTTGGACAATGTGAGACTGGCATCTTTCATAAAGGTGCCTGCTTCCAAAGGAAGCTTTGATCTACTGAACTCATTTTGGCTCTGCTGCTAACCAAATACGTATTTCTCATTATAAATCATAGTAACACAGTGTTACACAGAGGAAAAAAAATTAAACTCTTAATATGAATATGTGATAAAGTCAGAGCATTACTTAATATCACAGACATCTCTCAAATATCTGTGCTTATGAGACCAGGAGGAGACAAAGAATGATTATCAACAGTCCTAAGTGCATTTTAGCTGCAACTCATCAACTCTGCTTTCAGCAGTCCTAAGGAGTAATGACCAGGCTTGTGTTTATTTTACCATCTCAATCTCCTTTTTTACCATCTATCATATATATATATATACACACACACATATATATATATCATATTGTACATCTATATATATCAGATTTTATATATACATACACACATATATATATATATAACTGTATAATTGTTCATGTGCTAGTCAGCAGTGAATCAGACAAGGGTCCTCCTGACTCAAACAGCCATTTCCAAACTACTTCAATTTAGTAGAAAAGCATTTATCGAATACATACTGTGTGCTAGGGATTCAGTGTTTGTTGGAAAAGGTCAGTTTTCATTCCAATCTCAAAGAAAGGCAATACCAAAGAATGCTCAAACTACCACACAATTGCACTCATCTCACACTAGTAATGCTCAAAATCCTCCAAGCCAGGCTTCAACAATATGTGAACCGTGAACTTCCAGATGTTCAAGCTGGTTTTAGAAAAGGCAAACCAGAGATCAAATTGCCAACATCTGCTGGATCATCGAAAAAGCAAGAAAGTTCCAGAAAAACATATACTTCTGCTTTATTCACTATGCCAAAGCCTTGACTGTGTGGATCACAACAAACTGTAAAGAGATGGGAATACCAGACCACCTGACCTGCCTCCTGAGAAATCTGTATGCATGTCACCAAGCAACAGTTAGAACTGGACATGGAACAACAGACTGGTTCCAAATAGGAAAAGGAGTACGTCAAGGGTGTATACTGTCACCCTGCTTATTTAACTTATATGCAGAGTACATCATGAAAAATCCTGGGCTGGAAGAAGCACAAGCTGGAATCGAGATTGCCGGGAGAAATATCAATAACCTCAGATATGCAGATGACACCACCCTTATGGCGGAAAGTGAAGAGGAACTAAAGAGCCTCTTTATGAAACTGAAAGAGGAGAGTGAAAAAGTTGGCTTAAAGTTCAACCTTCAGGAAACGAAGATCATGGCATCTCGTCCCATCACTTCATAGCAAATAGATGGGGAAACAGTGGCAACAATGTCAGACTTTATTTTGGGGGGCTCCAATATCACTGCAGATGGTGACTGCAGCCATGAAATTAAAAGCCACTTGTGCCTTGGAAGAAAAGTTATGACCAACCTAGACAGCATATTCAAAAGCAGAGACATTACTTTGCCAACAAAGGTCCGTCTAGTCAAGGCTATGGTTTTTCCAGTGGTCATGTATGGATGTGAGAGTTGGACTGTGAAGAAAGCTGAGCGCAGAAGAATTGATGCTTTGGTACTGTGGTGTTGGAGAAGACTCTTGAAAGTCCCTTGGACTGCAAGGAGATCCAACCAATCAATCCTAAAGGAGATCAGTCCTGAGTGTTCATTGGAAGGACTGATGTTGAAGCAGAAACTCCAATACTTTGGCCACCTGATGCAAAGAGCTGACTCATTGGAAAAGCCCCTGATGCTAGGAAAGATTGAAGGCGGGAGGAGAAGGGGACGACAGAGGATG
>NW_011494961.1:3660083-3661779 GCF_000754665.1 Bison bison bison
TTGAAGGCGGGAGGAGAAGGGGACGACAGAGGATGAGATGGTTAGATGGCATCACCGACTCAATGGACATGAATTTGGGTAAACTCCGGGAGTTGGTGATGGACAGGGAGGCCTGGCGTGCTGCGGTTCATGGTGTTGCAGAGTTAGACACAACTGAGCGACTGAACTGAACTGAGAGTGTTGACATTCCTCTTTTTCCTTGAAGATGAAGAACTTTACCTGTATGGAACATCTGTCTGTGTTCTGTGAGACAAGGTCGGCCTCCACTAGTGCAGGAGCTGAGGGCAAGGGAGGATCCAGGCCATTGTGGACACAGAGGCTGAACAGAGAGCCTTCTTCCTTGTCTCCACTCCCAGCCTTCCTCCCTAATCAAGGCATCTGACCTTTCCTCAGCTCTTGGCTCTTGATTCAAATTGGCTCCTAACACAAAACCCTGGATCCACACCAAACCTCAGTTCTCTGCCTAAAATCTTGGACTGTTATTGAGGAATCAAGGCCAGAAACAAATAAAACCTCTATTCATCAGCTTCCATTTGTTGCAAGATTCATAGGCTGTTTCAGGAAGAGTTCAGTTACCAGATCTCTCCCTGATAGGGGAGGACATGAGGCCATAATGATCTGTTTACTCCATTCATTCTTAAGCCAAACAGGAAGCACGATAAACATTGCTGTTAGCTCTTCCTGAAACTGAACTCTTATTTTAAAACCCTTCATGATTTACCCTCTTCACTTTAATGATCATTAAATCCATTTATTTAATTCAAAGGAAGGAAATATATAAAATCCTAAGTAAGTGCAATTGAAACAAACACCATGGACATTGCATGAGGCAATCCACTGATAAAACCCATTTCATATACAGAGTCCTATGTTTTTAGGAACAGGAAGAAAGAACTCAGACATGTTCAGTTGTAAGCATGATATTTATTACCACATTCCTCCTATTGTTAATGAGGCAAGCTCTATTCCCTGTGAATGAACAGCTTTTGAAGAAAATGATTGTTTTTCCTCTCACCCTGGTTTGGCAGGTCCTGAAAGGTTGCAGGACACATATCCTCCTGTAGGACACATACTGTAACCAAGCAGGACCCTACTGGGCCTTCCCAGGTCAGACCTCACTGCACCCACGTTCTCTCCCTGCTTCTTGTCTGTAGTAAAACTCTACCCTCCTAGGCCTTCCCTGCTTCAGGGCCCCCTGGTGACTCAAGATGGCATTTGCCTACAATGCAGGAGACCTGAGTTTGATCCCTGGGCCAGAAAGGTCCCCTGGAGAAGGAAATAGCACCCCACTCCAGTATTCTTGCCTGCAGAATTCCATGAACAGAGGAGCCTGGTGGGCTACAGTCCATGGGGGTCTCAAAAAGTCAGACATGACTGAGTGACTAACACTTTCATTTTCAGGCCTTTCCTGAGTTTCAAAGAATAAATTTAATCAGAGAAGTGAGAAAATCCAGAAACAAAGGAAAATAGTCAAGAAGACAAAATACTAATAGGTTAGTCACTAAACAAAGTCGAGGACCTTTAGTTCCTCCTCAAGGGCTATAGATAATATTCTGAGTCATATCTTTGAGATCTTTTGCAGATTCTGAAACCCTCACCAGGTAGGAGAAGTTAACTGTATGCTGACCACAAATGCACAGACAGACCCCAGACCAGCTGGAACCAGAAGACTGAAAATGTTGACCCCTGGTCACCT
>NW_011494961.1:3661879-3669320 GCF_000754665.1 Bison bison bison
CTGGGTCACCTCCCCACCAGCCAATCCGAAGAAAGTCTATGACCTCATCACACACCCCACCACCATCTCCCTCACCCTGTCTTAAAAAACCCCCTGAGAGCCTTAGGGGAGTTCAGGCCTTTTAAACATGAGTTGCCTTGACTCCTTGTATGGCTCCCTACAATAAACACCACACTCTCCTTCACCACAGCCCAATGCCAGTAGATTGGCTTTCCTGGGAGGGGTGAGGGGACCCAGGTTTGGATCAGGAATGCTGCCACCACATGAAAAGTAAGTCTCTCCACCCACTCTTCCACACTGGGTGGAAAAATCAGTAAGGAAAAGTGGAACAGAGTAAGGAAGCCCAATTTTGGCCCAAACCCCTGCCTGCTCCTACCTTATCTGGCTGCCTAAGTGAAGCTGATCTTCACTCCGCAGCTTTTCCCACCTGGTTGAGAACTCAGAGGAGAGGAGATATGACTCGCTGCAGGTAGGGGGGTGGATGATCAAGGAAGAATATTCACTTCCTTATACATAAACTCAGATATTTGGTTTATGAAAACTTTTCAAAAATTCATTTTGAAAGTGGAAATTCCAATATCCCTTGTGAATGGTTTGAGTTTGTTGTTGGCCAAATCCAAGATCACCTGTGAGTTTCACTGGTGATGACTTGGTGGCTGCCTGTGACACGTGCGGCCGGAATGAGGGGACGTTCAGAAACGGCAGTCTGTGTGGAGATGAGCAGGGGTGGGGGTGAAGGTCTGCTGACGTCATGTGTGTGATTCTAGGCTCCTGTTGTGACTGTTCGAAGGAAAAGAGCAATCATGGTTTAATCAGATTTTGTAAATAAATATTTATGAGCCACACTCATTTCTAATGCATTATAAAGCCCCAAAGTGAATTTTCAACCAAAGGTGAAATCAGCACAATTGTAAAGTCTTTAAAGGTTTAATAACTTAACATATATAAATATTTCACAGCTTTGTACCCTACTTTGTATTACAAAAGTAAGATTTCTTCAACATAAAGAATGAAACTATAAAGTTTCACAAATAGAAATGAGTCTAATGGCTCATTAAACATATACAAGAGGAAATATTCTTTCCCGGAGGAGTTTTGCCAAATTTGAGTGAATTATATAGAATTAATTTTGCCTTTATTTTCTTACATTTTACAATATTTAATATTTTGTTACTTGTGAAATATATTTTCAAGGCAGAAAAGTTAAAAAGCACAGAAAAGCAGAAAGAAAAAGAATAAGAATTAATTTTTGTACTCACAGATGACTACTGTCCATCTTGCCATTCCTCATGAGTGTGTGAGGTATGTGTGTAAGTATGAAAGCCTGTAAGTGTGAGCAAGAGTGTGTACCCATGTGTGTGTGAGTGTGTGTGTCTCAGATGCTAAAGGGTCCTTTTCTGCTGACTCAGAGCCTAGAGCCTTTGTGAGCCCAGAAGGCAGGAACTACAGGCACCTGGCCATCTCTCCATCCCAGGACAGTCTGGGCTTGAGAAACCAGTTTGGCAACCCTAACTCTTGCTTTCTGTAATCTAATTTTTAAAAAAAAAAGACCTTTTCAGATTTACTTCTCATTGTTCCCCAAAACTAGCTTCCTCTGTCGTGAAAACTATTCGTATTCCCCGCAGAGGCCTCACCTGCACCCACCTCCCTGGGGGTGCTTTTACATTCCTCAGGGGCTCCTCTCCACCCATCCAAGATTAGCAGGTAAACATTTTGGCCTTAAGTGTGGGGAGGAAGAGATATGGAATGTATTTGGGGGAAATAGCAGATTGTAGTCAAGTTTAAGTTGGGCTAAGAAAAGCCATAAAGGGACATTGCCAGTGCTGTGGAGAGGAGGGTGGGGAGAGATTGGTTCCAAGACCAACAGCCATGGCAATGGACAGATTACAGTGCTCTTCTGGTAACAAAACAGTGCTCAAATAGCAAGGAATGGGATGCAGTTGCATGGTAATGTGCCTTAGGAAAGCTCCCAAGAAAGTCATTTTCTATAAAGACAAAACTATGAATTGCCAGCCAGATGCAATTAATAACATTTTATTAGACATTTGGGTTTGCCTTTCATTGCACAGGTTTCCTGTGTGATGGAGCAGTTATGATAAATACAGCCTCTGGCATCAGAACACTCACATTCCGGCCCTACCCCACCTGGCTGAGAGACTTTGAGCAAGTTATCTCACTTCTTTATACCCAAACTTTCTCTTTTGCAAAATGGGAGCACTTGGGTAGCAGTAAATGGAAGATTGTGTACCAGCAAAGGGCTTAGAACAGTACCTGGCTCATAAAATGCTATCAGTAACTGTTAGCATTTTTCCCCCCAAAGGAATCGTATCTACATAGACTTTGGCTTAAATCGGGTTTGTTTATTTAATGGGTAAAGTTTAACAAGGTTAAATTCTAATAGTTGCTACAGTCACTAAGTGAATCTAACTGCGAGTTACAATAACGTCCTGTTAGACCTAGCAGAGGTTTTATTTCACAGCCCCTCCCCATTTTACTGGTAAAACTGAGACTGGAAAAGTTCCCGAACTTTTCCAGTCGCACAGCTCCTGAGCTGGGAGATTTCCACTCTATTGTGGCAGCCGCCACCTGGCGCAGTCGGGCAAATGACTGATCCTCTGTTGCCCTCTTGTGGCACGTGAGGGAATTTTTCTTAGTTACCATGTGCTTTTGCTTAGTCGCTCAGTCGTGTCCGACTCTTTGCGACCCCATGGACTGTAGCCTGCCAGGCCCCTCTGTCCATGGGGATTCTCCAGGCAAGAACACTGGAGTGGGTTGCCATGCCCTCCTCCAGGGGATCTTCCCAACCTAGGGATCAAACCCAGGTCTCCCTCTTTGCAGGAGGATTCTTTACTGTCTGAGCCACCAAGAAGTCCAAGAATATTGGAGCGGGTAGCCTATCCCTTCTCGAGGGGATCTTCCTAAGCCAGGAATCTAACCGGGGTCTCATGCACTGCAGGCAGATTCTTTAACCAGCTGAGCTACCACAGACGCCCTTATGGACACTAATAGATAAGAATCTTGTACTAAGGATAGTGGTGCTAAGTCGCTTCAGTCATGTCCGACTCTTAGTAACCCCGTGGACTGCAGGCCGCCGGGTTCCTCTGTCCATAGAATTTTCCAGGCAAGAATACTACAGTGGATTGCCGTTTTCTGACCCAGGGATCGAACCCGCATCTCTTACGCCTCCTGCCTTGGCAGTCAGGTTCTTTCCCACTAGCGCCACCTGGGAAGCCCAACGATATTACAGTTGACCTTTGAACATGAGAGAGCAGTTGTTAGGGGTGTCAACTTTAGAAGCAGTTGAAAACTCAGGGATATATTGTAGCTGGTCTTCAGTATCTGCAGTTCCAAATCCAAAGTTCTCCACCAAGAATCATGCAGCACTGCAGTGTTCACTAATGAGAAAAATCTGTAGCTAAGTGAACCCGCGTAGTTCAAACCTATGTTGTTCAAGGTTGACCCTATAGCAAGAACTTTTTTTGTAGAAAGCTCCACAGGCATGGACCAAAGTCTCTATACATGGTCTCTATAATAAAATGAGAGTTAAAATTACTAGATGTTTTATTATGTTTATAAGTAGTTAAAATTCTTCCACACACGTAAAAGATTATTCCTCTTTTGTATACAGACTGCCCTCAGCTTACAATGGGGTTAACTTGCTGACAAACCCATCGTTAGTTGAAAATATTGTAAGTCAAAAATGTGTTTAATACACATAAGTAAGTAAATGAAAGTTGCTCAGTCATGTCTGACTCTTTGCAACCCCATGGACTATACAGTCCATGGAATTCTCCAGGCCAGAATACTGGAGTGGGTAGCCTTTCCTTTCTCCAGGGGATCTTCCCAACCCAGGGATCAAACCCTGGTCTCCCGCATTGCAGGCAGATTCTTTACCAGCTGAGCCACTAGGGAAGCCTATCTATTTCTACGTGGGCTTAATTCCCTGTACAATGACTGGATCCTCTCTCTCAAACAGCAGGTGGTTTTTAGAAAAAGAAGAAAGAAGTTAAACACAGCCAGAAGCTAGGTTAGTCTCCTGTGCATACAACCTGGGAAAATATTGCCAACAGATTCACCCACTCACGCCAACACATATAAATTAAGTTGTACACAGATGTGGGCATACAATTAACATTCCCCTTCCTCTGGACTTTACTTCATGAAAGACATTCTTGAAGATGACAGCTACATACTCTTCCAATATGTATCCTATTATGGATATAAAATTTGTCTCCTGTTTTTTTTTTTTTTTTAAGTATAGTATTTTCCTTTCCCATGGAGACCATCAATAAATCCCTTAAGGTAACACTGTTGAGTCAAAGGATTTGTACATATTTAATCCTGAAAGGCGTTGCTTTGTAAATTATTTTTCATTTCCACTGGCATATAAGAGCCCCACGTTTCTGCATTTGGAATACTAGGTCTAATTTTAGGCCTTAAGACCTAGGCTAATACTAGGTCTTAATGAAAATTCTGTGCTGTGGTTATTCGTTCAGTCACGTCTGACTCTTTGTGACCCCATGGACCCCACCAGGCCCTCTGTCCATGGGGATTCTCCAGGCAAGAATACTGGAGTGGGTTGCCATGCCCTCCTCCAGGGGATCTTCCCTACCCAGGGATCAAACCTAGGTCTCCTGAACTGCAGGCAGATTCTTTACTATCTGAGCCACCAGGGAAGCCCAATGAACATTCTAAGTGTATCCAACTTGGTTTAAAAATAGCACCTTATTGTTTTAATTTATGATGTCTAATTGTAGGCCAGATGGGGCTTTTTTCTCAGGTAAACAAGTTATTTGAATTTTTTCCTGTGCCTGTGTGAAGTCTCTCCATGTTCTTTTCTGTTTTCATGTTAGGTTGTTGATATGTGCAGTCTCTTTATACAATGAGTGAATTCATACTTTCCCATCTATCTTTTAATTTTGCTTATAATGTTTTTCCTGCATAGAAAGTTTAGATATTTATACAGTCAAATGTATGGGTTTTGTTTCACCTAAGCTTCTGAGTTTTTTTCTTGTCTACAAAGATCTTTTTTATTTAAGGTGATTTTTTTCTTTTTTTGCTATCACTTTCTTTTATTATTTTTATGGTCTCTTTTAAAAATTTTTTGGCATTTAAATAATTGAGCTATCTCTAATTTGTTTTTGTGAAGCAAACAAATAGGAATTTAGCTTTTTTCCCTCCCCTAAATAATGAGTCATTTGACCTAACACTATATAGAATAATCTGCTCTTTTCCAGCTGATTTGAAAGGCGACATTGATCATATACAAAATTTCAATTTTGAGGGGGATCAATTTCTCTTTCTGGATTCCCCATGCTATTTCATTGCTCTTGCTGTCACTTGTTACACAAATAATACACTATTTTAGAAGTCGTAGACTATCACCACTTCTAAAAAGAAATATTATTTTAGAATGTATTAAAATACATTTAGCATCTAGTAGGTCTACCTTGCTATAGATATTTCTTTTTTTTAACCCCTAGAATCTTGGTTAATTTCACATGCTTGATTTTTGTCGTACAAACTCAAATTAAAATAAAATTCTACAAGAAATTTTATTGTAATAATATTAGGAAACAAATTAATGGAAAACTGACACCTTTACAATATTTTATAATTACATACAAGACAGTTTATATGTATCCAATTATTTAAGTAAAGCCTTTAAAACATTTTTAATAGGCTCTGTAGATTTCTTGTTAAATTTATAATTAGACATTTTAATCATTTTTGTTGCTATTATAAATTAAATTTACTATTTCTTTCACTTTTATTTTTAAACTGGAGATTTTCTATGTTAAAGAAAGTAATGGACTTTTTTATGTTAATTTTGAAAAAAGTGACAAAATTGTTGACTAATTTTTCTTTCAGTTTCTCTATGTTTTTCTGGTTTCACAAATATATTATCTGCATAAGTTGGTAATTTTTTTTCTTCTTTTCCAACTTTTATGCTTTAATTTCTTTGTTTTTCATTTGAATTTGCATTAATACTACCCAGAATTGATCAAGAAGTAATGGAAATAATGGACTTTTTTGTCTTGTTCACAGTTTTAAAATAGGAATATTCCCAGTGTTCAACATTAAACAAGATGAATTATGGTGTGTCCCCTTTGTGCTCTTAACATATATATATATTTTTTAAATCAAAAAAAAAAAATTAGCTTGTGCAATGAAATAAAAGTTATTTTCTATGAGGCACAAATTTTGCTTAATATTGCAGCATCATTTGTGAAGAACATAAGTGAGTTTTTTCTATCTGCATTACATACATAACAAAATTTGCTGCACATTTTTTCTGTTCTTACGCTTTAAATAATTTAATGAATGTATTAATATTGAAATTTTTACATGTGAGGATTCATAAATATTCCATACATGACATCATCTTACAGAGAGACAAGCTTGGATACAAATGAAAAATGTATGTTTTCAATGAAATTTTGTCATTGGCAGCAACATGGATACACTTGGAGGGTATTATGCTGAGTGAAATAATTCTGACCGAGAAAGACAAAGACTGTATGATATCACTTGTATGTGGAATCTAAAAAAATACACAGTAGTGAATAAAACAAAATAGAAGCAGATCATAGACATAGAGAACAAACTGTTATGGTGGGGAGAGGGAAGGGAGGAGGGACAAGATGGGATTAAGAGGTACAACTATTAGGTATAAGTCTATAGGTCTTAAGGTCTTAATTAAGCTATAGGTCTTCCCTAGTGGCTCAGAGGTAACGAATCTGCCTGTCAATGCAGGAGACATGGGTTCGATCCCTGATCTGGGAAGATCCCACATGCCACAGAGCAGCCAAGCCTGTGCACCACAACCATTGAGCTTGCACTCTAGAGCCCACGTGCCACAACTACTGAGCCCACGTGCCACAAGTACTGAGCCCAAGTACCCTAGAGCTCATGCTCTGCAACAAGAGAAGCCACTGCAGTGAGAATCCTGCACAGGGCAGCTAGAGAGTAGCCCCCACCTGCCACAACCTGAGAAAAGCCCCACAGCATCGAAGACCGAACACAGCCCAAAATAAATTTTAAAAATATTGTTACAAGGATATATTGTACAGATGGAGACTAATGCAATTATTTTATAATAACTAAAATGTAATATAACCTTTAAAATTGTGAATCACTATATTATACACCTGAAATTTATATAGCATTGTACACCAGTTCAGTTCAGTCACTCAGTCATGTCTGACTCTTTGTGACCCCATGAATCGAAGCACGCCAGGCCTCCCTGTCCATCACCAACTCCCGGAGTTCACCCAGACTCACGTCCATCAAGTCAGTGATGCCATCCAGCCATCTCATCCTCTGTCGTCCCCTTCTCCTCCTGCCCCCAATCCCTCCCGGCATCAGAGTCTTCCAATGAGTCAACTCTTCGCATGAGGTGGCCAAAGTACTGGAGTTTCAGCTTTAGCCTCATTCCTTC
>NW_011494961.1:3669420-3671164 GCF_000754665.1 Bison bison bison
ATTCCTTCCAAAGAAATCCCAGGGCTGATCTCCTTCAGAATGGCTGGTTAGATCTCCTTGCAGTCCAAGGGACTCTCAAGAGTCTTCTCCAACACCACAGTTCAAAAGCATCAATTCTTCAGCGCTCAGCCTTCTTCACAGTCCAACTCTCACATCCATACATGACTACTGGAAAAACCATAGCCTTGACTAGACAGACCTTTGTTGGCAAAGTAATGTCTCTGCTTTTGAATATGCTATCTAGGTTGTATGACAGGTCAATTTTTTAAAAATCTCATTAAAAAAAGCCTTGGGGGTTGAGGGGAAGAAAAGAGGAAAAAATGCTTTCACTGGTGATAAAGGAAATTTTTACACTGGGACCCACAGAGTGGAGGCTGCCCCAGTGGTCTGAGCCATGTCACAAATCTGTCAGTCCACACTTCCAGGAAACACCTTACTGTCAAGAAAAGCTAATATACCAATCACAACCCTCAAAGTTTTAGGTTTGGTTTGCTTGCAAGGGGCTCCTCAGGTGGCTTCATGGTGAAGAATCTGCCTGCTGATGCAGGAGATGTGGGTTCAATCCCTGGGTTGGGAAGATGCCCCTGGAGAAGGGAATGGCTACCAATCACAACCTTTCAACTTGGCTTCAGGTGGCTCACCTGGCTCATTGGAGAAGGAAATGGCAACCCACTCCAGTGTTCTTGCCTGGAGAATCCAGGGACGGGGGAGTCTGGTGGGCTGCCGTCTATGGGGTCGCACAGAGTTGGACACGACTGAAGCGACTTGGCAGCAGCAGCAGCCTTATAAGGAAATCCTCGACCTCCTTGCCAGTCATGCCCTTTTCCTGATTTGCCTCCTGTAATGCTCTGTAAAACTTGCTCTTGACTTCAGAACCCTCAGGAAGAGCACTTCACCACTTGGGAAGCACTGTTGTTATTGTTGCTCAGTTTCTAGGTCATATCTGACTCAGACTGCAGCATGCCAGGCTTCCCTGTCCTTCACTATCTCCCAGAGTTTGCTCAAACTCAGGTCCATTGAGTCAGCAATGCTATACAACCATCTCATCCTCTTCTACCCCACTTTCCTTTTGCCTTCAATCTTTCCCAGCATCAGGGTCTTTCCCAATAAGTCAGTTCTTCCCAGGGGTGGCCCTAGTGGTAAAGAATCTGCCTGCCAATGCAGGAGAGATGAGTTCAATCCCTGGGTCGGGAAGATCTCCTGGAGTAGGAAACTGCAATCCACTCCAGTATTCTTGCCAGGGAATTCATTAACGGAGGAGCCTGGTGAGTTGCAGCCCATGGGACCACAGAGAGTTGGACATGACTGAGCACATAGAACATGAGCAGTATATTAAGAGCTATTAGCAATGAGCCACTTTTGTCTTGGAATGAAGCCACTTGGTCACAGTTTATTATTTTTAAAAGTATGTGCCAAATTATGTTTGTTATTTTGTGAGTTTTTGCATAGTTGCTGCTGCTAAGTTGCTAAGTCACTTCAGTCGTGTCCGACTCCGTGCGACCCCATAGATGAAAGCCCACCAGGCTCTGCTGTCTCTGGGATTCTCCAGGCAAGAACACTGGAGTGGGTTGCCATTTCAGTTACGCCTTAGTAAAACTGGTCTATGAGGTTTATTTGTTGTTGTTATTTTGGATTTTTTTTTTTTTGGTTGCATTTTGTCCAAAGATATACATGCTTTGTTAAAAAAAATAATAATAGTAATGGGAAATTTTCTTTTCTCCCAGGGCCCTGTGGCAGTTAAAAT
>NW_011494961.1:3671405-3675608 GCF_000754665.1 Bison bison bison
ATATATATATAAATCAGACAGGAGAGAAGGAGGCAGGGGACAACCTTTAAAAAAATGACACAGCCATGGCAGATATGACATAAACTGGTTAGAACCACCTGGATTCAAGATGGTGAAAAATTCAGCTTCCAGTGGATCTTGAGCCTCACTGTATGCTCATTGTAGCACATTAGTTAGCCTGTAAATGCCACACCCATGGGTGCCATGACAGCTCCCAGGCTGACCATAAAAACCATGAAGTAGGTGGTGGCCCAATCCTTGGAAATCCTCTCTGCTTCCCCAGAATAACTGGAATAATCCTCCCATTTTCTAGCCTATGAAATTACCCAGCCCATTACAACTCGCTGCCCTTTTATCCCACGCCACTCTCGCCTTCTGACTTGGACCTCATTCTATGAATGTCTATTTCTCTGCACAGACCTGCTTTCACTTCACTCGATCTTGAATTCAGTCTTGCAAAAGCCCCTCACTGGGCGGCCCTCCTGGGGACCCACCTGAGACCTGGGGCTTGACCATCCTCTTGCGTCCGATAGCTCTGCGACAGAACGAGATTTACTGTGAGGAATTGACTTACCCGGTTATGGAGCCTGAGGTCTGCTGTCTGCAAGCTGGAAGCCATTGGAAGCCAGCGGTGGGGCTCCAGTCCAAACCCAAAGGCCCAAGAACCAGAGGGTCCATTGTGTAAGGTATGGCCCAAGCCCCAAAGCCCCAGAGCCAGGAGTACTGACGTCTCAGAGCAGAAGATAAACGCCCCGCTAAAGCAAACTCACCCTTTCTCTGCCTTTCGTTCTGTTCAAGCCTTAATGGAATGGATGATCCTCACCTGCGTGGGTGAGGAAGGGTCTCCTTATCAAATGCCGCTTAGTCTACCCATCAAATGCTCTACTACCAACAGCTGCACAGACACCCAGACATCATGTTGTAGCAGCTCTCTGAGCACCCATTAGCACAGGCAAACTGACAGATAAAATGAACCATCCCTTTGGGGTTTACTGTTACTATCTCTTCTGCAGTCAATTTTTAAACAAAATCATCTCTTTTATTCAGGTTTCTACATTTACTTTCATAAAATTAGGTACTTTTTTTTTTTTTATCATTATTTCCTCCCTGGGAAATATTTCTTCCTAAAGGGATTGTGTTCCCAATTGGTGTGTGTGTGTGTGTGTGTGTGTGTGTGTGTGTGTGTGTGTGTGTGTTGGAGGGATTCCCCACACTTAGGGTGCAATCCGCCAACACCAGCTGGATGGGGTCAATTCTGACACTATTCCTACCCAGAGACCCTATCAGACCCCACAGGTTGAGATCCCTGTCTATGAGACTGTTCTCTCCCACACACCCACCCTCTCTGCCCTCACGGCAGACACCAGTCAAAAGCTCAAGTTGTTCCCTCTGCTTCTGACCAACCAGCTATAGAGGCTCCAACAAGCCCCTTGTTCTGTTCGATTAAGTTGCCAGAGTGCCTTACAGAACTCAGATAAACATTTTGCTTTCTAGGCCACTGGTTTATTATAAAAGGACACAACTCGGGCACCGCCAACGGATAGAGCAGCATGGGGCGAGGTGTGGGAAGGGACACAGCGCCTCCATGCCCTCTCTTCCTGGTGCCCAGTCTCCCCACATCTGCCAGGGTTCATTCACCCACCAAGAAACTCTCCAAACCCCTTCCTTTGGCTTTTTATGGAGGCTTCACTACACAGCATGAGTGACTAAATCACTGGCTGTTGGTAACTCATTTAACCTCCAGCCGCTCACTTCTCCCTGGAAATCTTAGGGTGGGACTGACTATTCCACCTCTCTACTCAGCCCATGGACAGAGCAGCCTGGTGGGCTACAGTCCATGGGGTTGCAAAAGAGTCAGACATGACTTAGCTCCTAAGCAACAATATTCATGGTTGGTTCCCCTGACAACCAGCCCCCATCCTTAGGTACTTTGCAAAAGTCACCTCATTAATCTAAACTCAGGTGTGGTGGAAAGGGCTTGTTGAGAATAACAAGACATCCATTTCATGTTTATGGCTCTGAAGCCATTTAAAGAACTGCGACCAAATATTATAACAAAAGATGCTCCCATTGCTCTTGTCCTTCAGGAAATTCCCAAGGTTTGGGGAGCTCTGTGCCAGAAACAGATGAAGATCGAACATATTTCTTACTATATATCACAATATCACATTCATCCATTCTCTTTCTTAACACTGCGCATTTCTGCTTTTTCTCTGACTTCTTATTTATGTTAGTGGCAATTCTGTATTATTGTTTCAAAAGACAGCTCGGATATATCTTGTATTTTTACTTTTTTCTATTGTAATATCTCAATATATATAACATGTGGCAAACTCTAGCTTTGCCACAGGCCTAACTAGCTCTTTTCTTCGCCCAGACAATCCACACGTTGTTTTCCTATCTGGCAGTTCAGGGCGGAAGAATTATGTCCCCTGGTTTGAGGCTTTCAGTTTTCCTGTGACCTCTGCTTAGACACATAGTTTCTAATCCATTAAGTTTGTAGATATTTTTTTTGAAGCCAGACTTGAGGATAGTGAAAGAGGAAACTAGGGAACATATGTGGGGAAAGGCAGAAAGAGAATTGGTTGCCGAGGTTGGAGGATGACTTTCAGAAACTGGGAAAGAGCTGCGTGTGTGCCTCTGTTGGACACAGCCAGTAGAGAGCATGGGTGCGGAGGTCCGTGAGGGCTCAAGAGCAAGTGAGCACGAGTAATTTGGGAGGCAGGAATGGGAAAAGCGTTTGTGATGGTTAACTTTTTGTCAACTCGACCGGGTCCTGGGTGGTAAGATACCTGGTCAAGCATTGTCCTGAGTGTCTGTGAGAGTCCTTTCGGATGCGATTAACCTTTGAATTGGTCATCAATTTGGGTAAAGCAAACTGCCCTCTCCAGCGTGGGTGGGCCTCACCCACGCAGTTGGAGGCCAGCCCAGAACACAAAGGCTGACTACCTTAAGTAGGAGACACTGTCTGCTGCCTGACTGCCTTGAGGTGGGACATTGGTCTTTTCCTGCCTTAAGACTTGGACTGAGACACTGCCTCTTCGATTTGGAGCCTGTTGGCTCTTGGACTAGAAATACACCATCCTGGATCTCAGCTTGCTGACTGCAGACTGTGAGACTTCTCAGCTTCTAAAGTCATACGTGCCAATTCATTATAATTAGTTTCTATTTGTGCATACATCTTATAGTTTCTGTTTCTCTGTAGAACCCTATTACAGAATTGAAGTAATGAATGCCCATTAACATCTACGCTCTTATCCACCACAGTCAAGGTCATCAGCTGAGTGTGAAGTAGATGAGAAAGACAAAGTAGACTTTAAGAGAAAGAGAGAGACTTTGCAGAAGAGCCGAAATGAGGATGGTACTGAACAGGGCTGATTTCCTTATAAATAAGGAACAAGATATTTCTCTAGAAGAAAATTAATTTTTAATTATTTGTCAAATTAGTGGTTCCATATCTACTGCAAGATTATAAACTGAAGGGGTAGAGACTGTGTCCTTTGAACATGGAGCATGGTTACTGTTGGAGTCATTGCTTGGATTTTTATCCCAACTTTGCTGTTTTTTAACTGCCTGGTCTTGAGTGAATTACCCAGCCTCTCTGCCCCTCAGTTTCCTCAGCCGTATCTACTTCATAGGTTTTGCCAGAGATTAAAGAAGTTTCAAAGCCACTTTCAATGGTGACTGTCAATGGAAAAGCTCATGATTGTCTTGGCCTGCATCTACCGTGAGGACTTAGCACAATGCCTGGAACAGAATAGGGCTTGAATGTAGGAATGAGTGGATGGAGGAAGATGATTATTCTGTGGCTCAGCCCCTCTGCTTGTTGCTAACTCAGCATCATTTCCACTCTACAGTCTTCCTTTCAGGCTGGGGGAAGATCCTCAGAACTCTATTTCCTGGCACCCCCTTTCTAGTTGTGTTGTGTGATAGATTCTGCCAATGATACGTGTTCATCTGATGTCTGAAAGGGAAAGAGAAGGAAAAGTTTATTTGTCAAGGAGCAGCTGGGCTTTGGCAGAAGACAGAGGAAGGGTTTTCTGCACTCACGTCCAGGCCTTCTCTTAAGCAGCCCACACTTGTTGCTGCAAAGAGCTGAACCTGTCAGTGGCTGAAGTTCTGATTTCTGCACCTACGAATTTCTTTAAAGTAGCATTAACTTCGCTGCCTTCCAACATTTGTATAAATAACTAATTCCCTGCA
>NW_011494961.1:3675708-3695377 GCF_000754665.1 Bison bison bison
ACTCAGTCATGTCCAACTCTTTGCAACCCCATGGACAGCAGCACGCCAGGCCTCCCTGTCTATCACCAACTCCTGGAGCTTGCTCAAACTCATGTCCATTGAGTCAGTGATGCCATCCAACTGTCTCATCCTCTGTCATCACCTTCTCCTCCTGCCTTCAATCTTTCCCAGCATCAGGGTCTTTTCCAATGAGTCAGCTCTTTGCATCAGGTGGCCAAAATATTGGAGTTTCAGCTTCAGCATCAGGCTTTCCAGTGAATATTCAGGACTGACTTCTTTAGGATGGACCGGTTGGATCTCCTTGCAGTCCAAGGGACTCTCAAGAGTCTTCTCCAACACCACAGTTCAAAAACATCAATTCTTCGGTGCTCAGCTTTCTTCATGGTCCTACTCTCACATCCGTACATGACTACTGAGAAAACCATAGCCTTGATTAGACGGACCTCTGTTGGCAAAGTAATGTTTCTGTTTTTTAATATGCTGTCTAGGTTCGTCATAGCTTTTCTTCCAAGGCACAAGTGTCTTTTAATTTCATGGCTGCAGTCACCATGTGCAGTGATTTTGGAGCCCAAGAATATAAAGTCTGTCACTTTTCCATTGTTTCCCCATCTATTTGCCATGAAGTGATGGGATCGGATGCCATGATCTTAGTTTTCTGAATATTGAGTTTTAAGCCAGCTTTTTCACTCTCCTCTTTCACTTTCATCAAGAGGCTCTTTCATTCTTCTTCAGTTTCTGCCATAAGGGTAGTATCATCTGCGTATCTGAGGTTATTGATATTTCTCCCGGCAATCTTGATTCCAGCTTGTGCTTCATCCAGCCAGCTTTTCACATGATGTACTTTGCATATAAGTTAAATAAGCAGGGTAACAATATACAGCCTTGATGTATTCCCAATTTGGAACTAGTCTGTTGTTCCAGGTCCAGTTCTGACTGTTTCTTCTTGACCTGCATATAGATTTCTCAGGAAGCAGGTAAGTGGTCTGGTATTCCCATCTCTTTAAGAATTTTGCATAGTTGGTTGTGATCCACGCAGTCAAAGGCTTTAGGGTAGTCAATAAAGCAGAAGTAGATGTTTGTACTTCTAAAGTAGACTAAACCCAATTGTTGTGATTGGAATTGTATGCCCCCAAAATTCACACTGGATTATAATTAAGCATTAAGCTCCAGTACTTCAAAATGTAACTGTAGTTGGAAACAGGGCCTTTAAAGAGGGGACTTGTTTAGAAT
Source organism: Bison bison bison (assembly GCF_000754665.1). NCBI lineage: Eukaryota > Metazoa > Chordata > Mammalia > Artiodactyla > Bovidae > Bison > Bison bison. Next base: position 3,676,939 of record NW_011494961.1, read on the forward strand.
GAGGCCACTATAGTTGGCCCAGCTGGATCTGACTGGTGTGCTGTAAGGTGGCATTTGGACACACAGAGAGATGCCAGGCTACCTCCACACAGAAGAAAGAAACTGTGAGGACGCAGTGAGAAGGAGGCAAACAGAGAGAGAAGAGAAGCTAGCCTGCCAACATCTGGACCTGATTTCTGCCCTCCAGAGCTGCCAGAAAACATGTCTGCTTTTCAAGCCCTCTCATATGTCGTGTTCTTTTATCACAGTCCTAGGAAACGAACACACCAGTCTAAACAGTAACTGCATCTTTGGAACAACAGATGCTCCAAATTGTCCCTCTGGCGCTTTGAGTGACACAGTATGGTTGGGGAGGTGGTTCTTTAAGGTATCAAACAGTTAGGAGTCACTCAGAAAATGCACACAAGGCCAACTCATGCAGAAGTTGCTGCTACAATGGTGTCATGCCAACCCTGCCTACATCATGGCTTAAAGGAGGTCTGAGTTCAACGCCCGGAAAAAACTGGCAGGATGAGGATTTCATGCTGACGTTATAACTCAGTTGTTTCTGCACAACCACGAAGACAGCTGTTGTGTTCAGACCCGCCTCCGGTCCAGCTCAGGCCCCTGCCAGCACTTCTCTCTACAGCAGCTAAGTTGGACCTAGGAGTTTGAGGGGTTTTATCCAATTCTGCAGTTTTGAAAGTGAAAAAAAAAAAAAAGGAAAGAAAGAAAACCACCAATAGAGTATGTGTGGGAAGTTTGAAAAAGGATTGGAAACTAGAACTGTGCTCTAAGGACCTGATGAGAAACAAAAAGATCCTGAAGAATCCTTCCTCAGAAGGGAAGTAAATCAAAGGCTTAATTGACAAGCATGTCCAGTGAGTCTCTGGGAGGAAGTGGCTAAACTTTATTTTCTAAGCTAGAGGGCTCCCACCTTCAGTTCCAACTCAGAGGCTCACTCCTTCCCACAGAGGGGAAGGTCACACACATGGGTCCCTGCCTAATGGCCTCCCAGGACACACACGGCATGGTGGCGTTTCTGGATTAAAGGTGACGAGTGGGGCAGGACTTGCTGTCCTTTTCTGCATCTGGTAAGGCCAGAGGATTCTGAGGCAAGTACAGTCAGCCCTCCTTATGTGGGTTCTCCATTTTCGGATTCAACCAACTGTGGATCAGTTTGTAGCCCACTGAGTCCCTGGATGCAGAACCCATGGGTTTGGAGGGCTGGCTCTATCAGGCAATTTTATACAAAAGACTTGAGCATCTGTGGGTTTTGGAGTCCATGGGGAGCGTCTGGAACCATCCCTGGAGGATAATGAGGGATAACTGATTATTATCTCTTATTTTACTCATAAGGGAATTGTATTCAAGTGGATAAACCTATTTATTCACAAAGTCACATGAATATTGACATAGCTAGGCTGATTCCAATCCAGGCTTATTCACGGTCATCTATTTAACCTTTGCTCCACGGAGACATATCAAGGATTTATCAATTGAACATTTCCAATGATTGAAGAGACCTTAATACCACTGTCAAGTCTCATACATAACAGCTGAGCCCAAAGTATATTGATGTGTATTGACATATAAAGTATATTGATCAATATATTGATGTATATTGATCCCATGGAGTAATTCAAAACAAGGGAGTACTTCTTTTTTTCCCAGGAAGTCTGAATATAATAATTAAAAAAGAATAGTTTAAATTGTGTGCAGGAATTGGATGGGAATGCAGGTTTTTCTTAAGGTCTTTAAAATATTTTCTTAAATATTGAGTGAGAAAAAGTTGTATTACATATTTACATAGGTGATTCATTCTAAGATTGTAATTCTAGTTTTAATTAGATCAGAAATAAAAATCATACCTTAACTGAAGGACAATGTAGTTTTTCAACAGGGCGTGATGACTGAAGACAGACTTTCCAACTGCCTTTTTTATAACATAATGAAAACAAGCAGACCATCTTTACTCTGTGAACCAAGAAAATCTTGTAATGATTTTGGTTCTCATTAAATATTTGTTTAGCTCTCTTTACCTGTTTTACTGTGTGCTTATTATCTACTTGCCCACACCCAGAACTTCCATGGTGACATAAATAACAAGGGCAAGTCAAGTTTAAATTCAAGTCTGTTTCAATGTGCATATAGGTGATCTGCATCTATCCATGGTGAATTCAAGTCATTTGTGAGATGTGCATAATCTTCCCTCCATCCAGGGGGTTCCCCTCAACTTCACATTTTAAATATTTTTCTGTAAAACGTGATATGAATCACTGCTCATTTTTTATTTGGGGTTGCAAATCACATAATTAAACATGGGAAGACGTTGAACATTCTCTGATGCTTTAATCTCCTAATCAGACTCAAGGAAGTGGAAGCTCAGAGTTCCTGCCCATAGAAAGCACAGCACATGAAATACATGGGATGGTCACACAGCCACTCCCACTCTGGAAAAAATTCTTTTAACGTTGATTCTTTTTTCTTCAAGTATAACTGGTACTTCAATTTTGGAAGATCTTGCAAATCAACCAGGCAGATAAGCCAGATCCAGTGAGCTTTCTATCTCATACCAGGTGAGATTTAAATAGACCTTAGGCTTCTACCTTGCTCCTTCATCTGTAACACGTTTTTTTTGTCATCTCATTCGTGTGTGTGTGTGTTCCTGTCTTACTGGATATCTGGCCTGAGGCCTCCAGCACTGGACTCTGCAGGCAGTTGGGCAGAGCTGTGCTTGGTGCCAAAATGAGGACCTTCAGAAGACTTCACCCCAGTTACTATTCTCTGGGGTCTGAGGCTCTCTGTCAGTCCAGCAGTTTGTACTCAGTGCTCCCACCACAGGAGCTCAGGGGTCATGAACCAAGATTTCCGCAAGCCGCACAGTGTGGCAAACAAAAGGGAGCAGAACGATAAGAAAGAATAAAAACTAAAATTATAAAGCTAACAGATATATTAGGAAAAATAGAAATGAAAAAATAACTGGAATGTAAAACAGAACCACAATAGCAAAAAGAAAAAAAAGGGAGGACCAGAAAAGGCCTTGGGGTGTAGGGAGGGGGCGGGTCTAGGCTCAGGGCCTGGGGTGTGGGGGTGGGACTTAGGACCCTAGCAGGCTCCCCAGGGCCTGAGTGGGTGGGGGAAACACTAGCAGCATTTCCCAGATTTTTCGAATCCTGGAAGGTCTCTCCCCATCCCCATTGATCCCCTCGCAATGAGGGGCCTCTCCAGGTGTGGGGACACCTCTCCTCCCCAAGCCACCCCTCAGGGGTGCAGTCCTATCCCCCACCCCTCCCCACCCCAACATTCTATCTGGCCACTTGGGGGTCCCTCTTGTCCCCTTGTGTGTCAAGGTCCCCCACCAGCATCTGGTAGGTGCCCTAAGTTATGAGGAAATGTGAACTCCATGTCCTCCTACTCCTCCATAATAAAAGCCATATACAACAAACCCAAAGCAAACATCATTTTCAATGGTGAAAAACTGAAAGCATTTCCTCTAATACCAGGAACAAGACAAGGATGTCCAGTCTCACTACTCTTCTCAACACAGTTTTGGAAGTCCTAGCCATGGCAATCAGAGAAAAAAGGAAACCAAAGGAATCCAAATCGGAAAAGAAGAAGTAAAACTGTCTCTATTTGCAGATGACATGATACTATAGTAAATAGAAAATCCTAAAGATGCCACCAGAAAATTATTAATACTAAAGCTAATCAGTGAATTTGGTAAAGTTGCAGGATACAAAATTAATGCACAGAAATCTCTTGCATTCCTATATACTAACAATAAAAGATCAGGATGCAAAAGATCTGTACTCAGATAACTGTAAAACAGTGATGAAAGGAATCTAAGATAACAAACATATGGAGAAATGTACCATGTTCTTGGATTGGAAGAATCAATATTGTGAAATGATTATATCACCCAAGGCAATCTAGAAATTCAATGCAATCTCTGTAAAACCACCAATCACATTCTTTACAGAATTAGAACAGAAAATTTTACAATTTGTATGGAAATACAAAAGACCCTGAATAGGCAAAGCAACCTTGAGAGAGTAAAACAGAGGAATCAGGCTCCCTGACTTCAAACTATACTATAAAACTACAGCAATCAAGACAGTATGGTACCAGCACAAAAGAAGAAATATAGATCAATCGTACAGGATAGAAAGTCTAGACATAAACCCACACATCTATGGCCACCTAATCAATGACACAGGAGGCAAGGATATACAATGGAGAAAAGACAGCCTCTTCAATAAATGGTGCTGGGAAAACTGGACAGCTATGTGTAAAAGAATGAATTGGAATACTACATAACACCACACACACAAATAAGCTCAAAATGGATTAAAGATCTAAATGTAAGACCAGACACTATAAAACTCTTAGAGGAAAACATAGGAAAAACACTCTGACATAAACAACAGCAAGATCTTTTTTTAACCTCCTAGGGTAATGAAAATACACACAAAAATAAGCAAGTGGGACCTAATTAAACATAAAAGCTTTTGTACAGCAAAGGAAACCATAACAAGATGAAAAAAACCCTCAGAATGGGAGAAAATATTTGCAAATGAAGCAATTAACAAACGGTTAATTTCCAAAATATACAAACAGCTCATGCAGCTCAGTATCAAAAAAACAAACAGCCCAATCAAAAAATGGGCAGATCTAAACAGACATCTCTCTAAAGAAGACATACAGATGGCTAAGAGGCACATGAAGATGCTCAATACCACTAATTATTAGAGAAATGCAAATCAAAAGTACAGATACTACCTCAGACCGGTCAGAATGGCCATTATCAAAATATCTACAAATAATAAATTACTGGAGAGGATGTGGAAAAAAGGGAGCCGTCTTGCACTATGTGAAGCTCAAAATTCTCCAAGCTAGGCTTCAACAGTACAAGAACAGAGACCTTCCAGATGTTTAAGCTGGATTTAGAAAAGGCAGAGATGACTCATTAGAAATGACCCTGATGCTGGGAAAGACTGAAGGCAGGAGCAGGGGATGGCAGAGAGATGGTTGGATGACATCATTGACTTGATAGACATGACTCCGGGAGTTGGTGATGGACAGGGAAGCCTGGCGTGCTGTAGTCCATGGGATCACAAAGAGTCAGACTCAACTTAGTGACTGAACTGAACTGAATTTGCACTATTAGTGGGAATGTATATTGATAAAGCCACTATGGAAAACAGTATGGAGGTTCCTTTAAAATCTAAAAATAAAACTACCGTAAGACCCAGCAATCCCCGTACTGGGCATATATACTGAGCATATATACTTTTGGGGCATAATCCAAAAAGACACATGTAACCCTAACGTCACTGCAACACTATTCACAATGGCCAGGACATGGAAGCAATCGCAACATCTAACGACAGGTGAGTGGATAAGGAAGACATAGTACATATATACAATGAAATGTTACTCAACCAGAAAAAGGGATGAAAAGGGGTCATTTGTAGAGAAGTGCATGGACCTAGAGTGAAGTTAGTGAGAAAGAGAAAAAGAAACATTGTATATTTATGCATGCATGTGGAAACTATAAAAATGGTACTGCTGTTGCTGCTGCTAAGTCGTGTCCGACTCTGTGCGACCCAATGGACGGCAGCCCACCAGGCTCCCCCGTCCCTGGGATTCTCCAGGTAAGAACACTGGAGTGGGTTGCCATTTCCCTCTCCAATGCATGAAAGTGAAAAGTGAAAGTGAAGTCGCCCAGTCATATCCGAATCTTCAAGACCCCATGGACTGCAGCCTACCAAGCTCCTCTGTCCATGGGATTTTCCAGGCAAGAGTACTGGAGTGGGGTGCCATTGCCTTCTCTGATAACCCATTTCCAGGGTAGGAATAGAGCCACTGATGCAGAGAATGAACATGTGGACGGGGGGTTAGGGGAAGGGGAGGGTGGGACAAATTGGGAGGCTAGGATTGACATATATACACTACCACGTGTGAGCTAGATAGCTGGCGGGAACCTGCTGTAACACTTAGGAAGCTCGGCTCGGTGCTCTGTGATGACCTAGATGGGTAGGACTAGGGGTGGGGGATGGTGGGAAGCAGGTGCAAGAAGGAAAGGATACATGTATACACAGAGCTGATTCACTTCACCATACAGCAGAAAGTAACAGAACATTGTAAAGCAATTATATGTCAATAAAAAAGCATAAAATAATAAATAAAACTTGACTCAATTCTTAAGCTGTGTCTTTCTGTTGTTTTTGCAGTAAAAATACTATAGCAGCACTAAAGGGTTTCTTCCAAAAACAAAACCAAAGATACTCTCCAAACACAACTGATTTCAGTTTTGCACATCCCTGCCCTGTTCTTTATTTGCATTAATGGATCCACTTCATTTCTAACTCTAAGTCGATGAGAGATGAGTAAAGCCCCAGAGCTAAATGCTGCTCCCAAAGGCAGAAGGCGTTCTCTGAGCACCATGACCGCATAGAAAAGAGGTGAATCATGGCCCCTCTTCTCATCTCTTCCAGGCCCCCAAATTCCCATTTCTCATTTACTCATGATCCTAAAACTAAAAATAAATCATTGTTTTTCTCCTTTTGCATAACAATAAAAATTCTTTCAGGACAGAATACAGTCTGTTTCTCCCAGTGCTTAACAGCATTGGGCATGAAGCATATTCAGTTCCCAAACAAGAACAAAAGCAAGTGTGTCTTCCTTCAGGCTTCACATCTATTTCATCTCTTTAATATTCATCTGTCATCTCCTGGAATCAAAGGTGAGTGATAAAGAAGAACAAATCACCGTTGCCACATTTAACACTTGTACATTTTATTTAATTAAATCAGCCATTGTACACATTGCAGCTATGTATTGTTAGTGTTGTATTTTTTCCGTTAACTAATACATGCCCTCATAGATATATTCAATTAGTGTTATCACCATGGGAACAAGATGCTGATTCATCAACTGAAAATTCACTTCTTCTCACAGTATTCAAGTTTTTTGATTACACAGCAAAAATCAAAACCAAAAAAGAAAAAAAAAAGGTGAATAACCATTATGTTGTTACAGACATCATCTGCACTGCAAATAACACAACAGAAGTGCTTTTCTTGAGCTCCAGTGAAGGTTTGGACAACAAGGCCATGGTGCGCTCGAAAAGTTTCACCACTGGCCTCACTCATTTTGGCTGCCAAAGAATGCTTTATTTCCTATCCAATTGCCAAAAAGTGCTATCATTTGAGGCTTAGGAGATTCGGCTTGTGGGAAACCTCCCTCCCAGGAAATTTTCTCTCTTGGCAACGTTACTTGAAATGAAGAAGTACCATTGTTTGTCATCTTTGTTTTTGACATTCGGAACAATGAGTCATTTTTGCACAACAGGAAAAGACCAGATAGAATTGGAAAATGTTCAATCCCTGGAGGATAGACTCTGGTTTTTAAAATTTTTAAATTTCATCTTCATTGAATATACTTTTCTTTAACAAATAACTGATTCAAAATGTATACTGTTTATATGAATATATTTGTGAATATATATATGTTAAAATGCTACACAGCTTCAACCACTAGAGGAATGAGGAATAGGACATGGAAATCACTCAGCTGATCAAAGTCCCTTCTTTGAAACAGACAGACAGGGAAGTGCACAAATGCACTTCAGAGTTTCCAAGGGAGTTCGGATTTCAAATAAATAAACTAAAAATTTTAAACCCAAACCAAATTTTTCAGGATTTCTCAATCTCGTCTGCAAGCTAAAAACAGACCTAGCAGAAAAGTGAAAAGTGCTTGCTGAGGGTAAAAAGAATGAAAACCATCGATGTGATTAGAAGAGGGGTTTGTGATTTGATTCTTAAATGCTACATGCAGGTATTAGAGAAGATATAAACCTGGAGAAAAAAAAAAGAAGAAACCACTTCAACATGGTGAAGGAGTTCAACCATTTGTGTTGGGCAAATCTTGTTTCCGATGAATTATCTACAGTGCAGTGGCCAGGAGAAAGTACCACCAATAAGACAGCGTGGTTTGCTAAAGCAGCAATGAAAACTGGAAAACTACAGTAGTTATAGCTTTTTAAAATACCCTGCCAACATGTCCCAAATCTAAAGGACCTGAAGATGCTAGACAGCTGTGGGATGCTGCTACTGGCAACTCAACACCTCACTGCTTCATCTCGTTGCCTCGGCTCCCCGCCTCCCCGCCCTCGATGACGGCTGGAGAGTCATAAATCATGGCTGGCCAGCACCAGCGCTAAGTGCTTAGTTAGGACAGTTCTTCAAGGTTATGAACCCATCTTTAACTAGGAGCCAGGGCTACTCTGGAAATTCTAAGGACATGGTAGGTCTGAAGTGCTTCTTTTGTGGTAGAACTGTATTATCATTCGATTGTGTTAGCAATATCTTAACGAACTGTGGTTCAGCAATTCCTCTAGAGGCCTTTCACTCCGTGATGCCCAGTGTAGTCATGATAGGCAGTGGTTTTAATTTTAATATAGTGTTCGTCTGAGCATTAGCTATATACATCGTACACGGGTATCTCTTGGAAGGATTCCTATGTGTCATCATTTGAAGAGGTCCGCAGGTGAAGTTCTCCCGTTGAATGGATTTTCATGGAGCTTGTGCAGAAGCCAAGAAGAACAACGGAGGTGGCCAGGTCCCAGGTCAGCACAGACACAACAGAGCAGTGGATACAGCACCCAGAGTGAGGGATGCTATCTTTGGTCACAAATTAGCTTACAGTTAAAGAGGATGGGGGAAAACTCAAACCAAATGCCGCATGTTTGCTGAAAGTGAAATGTCAGGGTATCCCATTAATCAGGCCAGTGAGGTCACTCCTCTAATGAAACGGGACGTTGCATATTGAGTGAAGCTGTGGTTTCTGGTGTGAGAATTGGGCAGCCCCTCACTGGGCCTCTTGCTTCGAGTCCTCCTTGCAGAAATGCCGAAGGAGTTGCTGGAGGTCGTGCTGGAGGTCGTCCTGGTCTAGCGCGTCTGGGACATCCTCCAGGTGCTCCAAGTAAATGCGTTTTCCCTGCTGGTCCTTCACCACAGCCCTCTTCTGGGTTCTAGCTTTACTCATTGTTGTCCTGGAGGAAAGCAGACAAGAGAATGTTACGTTCTTTCTTTCCTGCTAAAGGCAGCCACTACCTTTGGTATGAGAGGACCTAAGACATGAAAGTGATACTTACTGTTGACGCCTCTGTCCTGGGCTATTACCAACTACAGCCATCTCTGCGCTTCTTTCTTTTAAACACAGCTCTCCTATTTAAATGACTCATGAAATTTCTAAAACGTATTCTGGAACAAGGAGTATTTTTTTTTTAAACTTTAAGAAATATTTCAAATAAATGAAATGAAGTTTTCATATGATTCTCTTAAGAACTAACCATACACTCATGCCTGTTTTGATTAGGGCACTGCTTCATCTCCATGTACTGTTATATTGGTATGATTATTTTCCTGCATCTTTACTGCAAAGTGATCATACTGTGATTTGCTCCCTCTCTGCTTGTAAATACAATTCTTCATTCCACAAATATGTGGTAAACATGTCTTATGGACCAGGTACTATTATTATATAGCAAGTAAGGAAACTGGATCTCAGAGAATTTAAGCAGTGCTCCAAATAAAAAAAAATAACTCAGTTATTATACAACAGGGCCAAAAATCAAAGGTTTCAGGATTTGAATCTATAACCATGAGGCCATAGGGACCAACTTTATACCAGCATTGGATGTATCAGTTTTTGAAGCTTTACCCAGTATTTTCCTTACCGATTCCTAGTGTCAAGAAGCTGAGGGTTCTGCCCACGGGCTGCCCTAAGCTAATGCTTCTTAATTCCCTAAGCTTAATTCCCTAAGCTTAATTCTTCCTTCTGACATCTCTACACATCTGTTAAGATCACCGTGGTTTTTAAAATGGCTGACTTCAATCAAAACACTTCCGGCTTACCTTTGGACATCTTGTCTCCTTCCTTCTCTTGTGTTCTCTTATCTCCCCTTTCCTTTGAGTCTACCTGAATTATTTTGTATCTGCAAGCAAACTTTCATTTGTTCCTTTTGAGTAAAACATCAAATTTGGCGCCAGTGGTTGAAGTCAGATTGTTTTATAACTATTCAGCATCCATATATATTTTTTTCATCCAAAATGCAAATTTCTGCTATTGCCACCAAGATCTAGTATAAACCTTTAGGGCACTGGCATTGGGGGTTAAGCTTCTATCAGAGGACACTTCTTGGTGCTGTGTGTCCACATATGTCAATGAATGTGCTTATGAATACACTTACATATACAACTCAAACAGTGGAATGAATTATATGCCTATCGGGGAGCAGTGGGTATGATCAAATGTCTTCAGCAACATGTAAGATGAAGTGTTGTGGATCACAAATAGACTTCCATAAACTAAGTAGCTGTGGGACTGGACTGAGATGTCTATATTCCTGGCTTCAAATTCACCAGCTGTCACTGAGAGTTTTGGATGAACTGCTCTCAATCTAACTCCATCTTAAGATCTCATGATGCTAGGGTGTGCGTGGTTTATGTGGTCCCATATGCATAACTGAGTAAAAGATGTAAGAGTTCAGAGTATAAAAAGCACTTTATCCTTAATTTATATAGCATTCTTAAAGTTCTGTGAGCAATTACTCTCTCTTAAATTCCTAGCTGGGGCTGTTTTTCACATGTGGTTGGAGGGTGGAATTGTGACAGAACCTTTAATTTCACTGTTCTAATTATTATGTTCTACAGGCTAAAAATAGCCTTGTAGAGTACTATAAATGACAATCTTTCTTTTCTTCTCACTGAAATGAAAAGCACAGCAGTAACTTCAATTTCCATTGTGTCTTCAATGAGAAGCTGAGAACATTTTGTTAATACACACGGCACTGCTAGAAGCCCAGAAAGAAGTGAGGTAATGGTGCCCAAGTTTACACATCGAACAAGCAATGGGGATGAGGGTAGACCAGAAAGCCTCAGAGCTAATCCTTGTTCATATGCACAGATATGAGCTGCTTACTGCTTTTATAATATTTTCTGAATTTATTAAAGTCCCTGGTTTCAGCCTCACTAGGTACATTCAGCTTCATGGGTATCAAATTCATGCTCATGTTATTTACCACTCACATGCAGAATCATGAAACAGCTTGTTAAAGACAAAAACCCATCAAAGGAAAGATTTACCAAGATTGAGCTGAAAGTGAAAGTGAAAGTGAAGTTGCTCAGTCGTGTCCGACTTTTAGTGACCCCATGGACTGCAGCCTACCAGGCTCCTCTACCCATGGGATTTTCCAGGCAAGAGTACTGGAGTGGGGTGCCATTGCCTTCAGCTAGATTAATTTGTGAGCAATTTAATTTGATTCCTACTCCTTGGAAGGAAAGTTATGACCAACCTAGATAGCATATTCAAAAGCAGAGACATTACTTTGCCAACAAAGGTCTGTCTAGTCAAGGCTATGGTTTTTCCAGTGGTCATGTATGGATGTGAGAGTTGGACTGTGAAGAAAGCTGAGCACCGAAACATTGATGCTTTTGAACTGTGGTGTTGGAGAAGACTCTTGAGAGTCCCTTGGACTGCAAGGAGATCCAACCAGTCCATTCTAAAGGAGATCAGTCCTGGGTGTTCTTTGGAAGGAGTGATGCTAAAGCTGAAACTCCAATACCTTGGCCACCTCATGCGAAGAGTTGACTCATTGGAAAAGACTCTGATTCTGGGAGGGATTGGGGGCAGGAGGAGAAGGGGTCCACAGAAGATGAGATGGCTGGATGGCATCACCGACTCAATGGACATGAGTTTGGGTGAACTCTGGGAGTTGGTGATGGACAGGGAGACCTGGCGTGCTGCAGTTCATGGGGTTGCAAAGAGTCAGACATGACTGAGTGACTGAACTGAACTGAACTCTATTCTACAATGGAATATCCGAGATGGTTGGCCCAATGAAATTGGTGACTTGCTGAAATCTAGGAAGTGACTGTCTAAAAGTCATCTGACTATTATCATGTCTTGCTGCTGCTGCTGCTAAGTCGCTTCAGTCGTGTCCGACTCTTAGCGACCCCATGGACTGCAGCCTACCAGGCTCCTTGTCCATGGGTTTTTCCAGGCAAGAGTACTGGAGTGGGGTGCCATTGCCTTCTCCCATTATCATGTCTTAGTATTTAAAATTTTTTTCTTTGTTTATTTATTTATGGCTGTGCTGGCTCTTCATTTCCGTGGTATGTGGGATCTTCCTGGACCAGGGATTGAACCCAAGTCTCCTGCATTGGCAAGTGGATTCTTCACCACTGAGCCACCAGGGAAGCACCTTAGTATTACTTTTAAAGCATCAGGAGAACACTTCAGGAATGATACAGTGACAGATGTTATCACTTGATGGAAGTCTTAAAATGCAGGGTGAGTCTGTAGCTTCCAAGGGGGTTTTAGGGTAGATGTGTGGATTCTATTTATCTTTTCTTAATATTAGAAAACCTTTAAAAAGTGTTAGTTGGCAAAGCATCACCCCATGCTAACCCAAACCTTCTAATTATTGATCCATCCTCCTTCAGGACTTCATTCTCTACTAAACTGGGGGAGTAGACTTTCATGTGGCTACCTGTGTAACTCAAAGCCTGAAATAAGGAAAAAACAGAAGAAGACAAAGTCTATCATAAACCATAGACTTTAACTTAATCTATCACTCTGCTTAATGGATAGTCAATATAAAAATACATGCTTGAAAGGATAAAGAAAAGCAGTTCTTAGGAGCAGACCTAAGGATCAAGTTTTATTTAACAGGTCTGTAAAATTTCTTGCATTCATGAAGGAGACTGGTTGAACTACTCCACAGTTGTCCCTACCTATACTGGTTGAGTTCTAATTTCCTCTTCACCTCACCCTGCTCCTCTCCACAATGCAGACTTTAATGACAAATACAATCAATAACGACCAGAGGCAAAAACAAGGAACAAACAAACAAAGCCCGAAGTGTATAACTCAGGTGATTCTTCTTTTGACAGTTCAAGTTCACCAGGTGTCAAATCTGAAGAACTAAAAGTAGTATGAATAAAGTATGCTCTTAATATCCTAATGCATTCATATATAATCTCAATGCATACTGTGGGTATAAAAGCGGGCATGCACATAAGATTTAACTTCAAAATGTTTCAATAGCAAAGAATGTTTCATAGATGTATTTTGCACACGCCCACCAGCCCTTAGCTGAATCTTTGAGACCAGATGTGTTTCAAATTTCAGGGTTTTTTTCTTTTTGGATTTTAGAAAGGTAATATGAGGTATACACTATATATTCTAATATCTCATTTGGGGTAGGGACAGCATCCTGAAATCACACCCATTAATATATCAATAGTAAAACATGAACATTCATTCTTTTGGAATAAAAAAGACTCCAAGTCATTACAATTCCTTGTCAGTTCACACTAAGTTTTTCTGCCAAACTAGCTTGCTACTAACTTTAAAAATTTGTTTTGGTTTTCAAAATTTGGGGAATTTTTGTATTGTAGTAAGTGTTTATGGAGATCACTGTGCTGTGGACCCATTTCATAATTATTGAAAATCAGAACTTAATTATAAATGCTTGATTTATTTATGGTTATGAACGATATCTGAATCTTCTTTAATGCTTATTATTGGAAATATCTGAGAATATCCATTAGCAAAAATGAGGGGCAATATCTAATTCTTTCCCTTACTAATTGGAAGTACAAGTCAGTTCTGAGACTTTTAGGCAGGAGGTACCATCATGCCCCAACTTTGGAGATTCTGATCCAGAATGAGCTGAAGGGAATCCTGGTCATATGGATTTTTAAAAACTCTTCAGGTGGCTCAAATGAACACAAGTTGAGGAAAACTATTTCACTGTACACATTATTCAAATAGGAACTCTACGCTCTTGAATTATTCTGCATCCTTCCATGAGTACAGGTATGGAATGACACAATGATAAATCATTTTCTTCTCAAACACAAAGCACACACATAAAGACAAAGTGATGATGCTTCTATACCTCTTCAAAGTCATCTTTGGCTGAAGGAAGATCAGTGGCTAAACTAGAATCCCCCAGATGTTTCTCCATCCTCTCACCATGGACCACAGTTGTCTTAACAACTTTGCTGACTCTACGGCCTTCCACTGGTTCAGCCTGAAACTGTGAGGTACTGGACAGAATGCTGGGCTCAGACAAAGTTACCTGATGAATGAAGGACACACAGTATACAGTTTCGATGACCAAGATGTAACAGTGATGAACTTTTCTATGCCAAAACCCACATGCTACAATGGTGTATCTTAAAGACAGCATTTTGTCAACAAGAAGCAGAAAAAGACTACGATCAATTGGTAACATCTATGTAATGACTATACAGACACAGCACCAAATCAGCCACTTAATTCGTTGCTTGGACAGAGGTTGGTCAGGAAGTTTCATGGCTGAGGAACTGGCTGCTCAGTGCAATGCACCCAGTGCCCTGCAGATGAACTCTCTTTTCCCAAGTGTAAATGGGTTGTTCTGACATTATGAAGACAAAATTAACCATCAAAGAAGGAACTTACAGAGACATGAGAAACTGAAAATGTAGATGTTTAGAGAACCTCGTGTGTGTAATAATAAAATTTTGAGGATGTGAATGGATGCAAGATGGTGAGAATGTCCCAAATTACATGTCAAAGAGAGTAAATATGCTTCTGAAAGAGGGAAGTAAAACAGGAAGAAATAAAGCTACAAATCAAGGGAGTTTCTGGATCCTGGTTTCAGTGACTCTGAAATGCAAAAGTTTAGAAATCCAGTATTTATCAAAGGTGCCCTAGAGAAGGCTGCGGTGACTGACTGGGCACGGCACCACAGTGCCTTGGCACAAGATTTTTTTCAGAATCTACCACTTGCCAGCTAATAGGATTGCTGTCTTTTAAATTTTGACTTTTGGATGTCTGCTGCTGTCAATTGAATTAATGAGAAAGTGGAAATGAAAAGGACCAAAGACAATGAGTACAGTGGTTACAAATCTCCCTCGTGGTTATTTAAAAATTTTCCAAATCACGAAGACAAAAAAAAATCAACGTGTAACTAAACACAGACTGCCTTATAAAGGGGAGAAGTGAGGCCAGCAGGAATGAACTATCTCGTCCATCTCTTGTGAGCTCTATTTCACACCTCTCCATAAAGTCAGTTCTGGAGACGTTGTGGGCTCACCTCTGACTGCTCGGTGTCACTCTTCAATACAATGCGCTTTATGACTTTGGAATAACCATCCCCTTCATCAACGCTGATAGAATCCTGTGGTGCTCCCTGCATCGTAATCTCCTCTTTCTCTGTGCCGTCAGAGGAGATGAACCGCCTAATGATTTTCCTAGTAACCTAGAAGATATTTTACTCATGTAACTTGTTTTTAAGGGACGGTGCCAGGGTACTGATACACGTTTAGACAGGAAACTTGAATCAATCATGCTAAGATACTTAAGATAATACCTTCTTTACCACGGTGTGTCCATGCTCATCGATGTATTCTTCTTCTGTGACTGTTTCTGGGGGTATGTCAGGCATATCATCTCCCTACACAGTTGAGAGAAAAGGGTCACTTCCGTGTTTGACATCAGTGCTGAAGAACTACTCCCAAGTGCTTATAATGCAAGGAAGGTTAGAAAATTAAAGGAGCTTTGAGAAGCACTGCTGAGATGCCAAATCCTGTCACGTAGTAAGTTTAAAAAAAAAAAAAAGAGGTAATAACATGCTAGAAAATCTGACCAAAGTTAGCTCAAACTTAAACAAACAAACAAAAATAGATCAGCCAGAGGTGAGGTGGGTGGAGCTGGAGATGCTAAATCCTGCTCTTGCTGTTCGTTCTCTCAGAGGCAGGCTGTGGATGTCATTACTGCTGCATTTCTTTACAAACAGAACTTAGGAGGGTTAAGGATCTGCTTTCTGAAGGCCATGCACTACCCAAGGAGCATGCCAAGCCCTCCACTCCAGATTGGTCACTCTCAAAGGGTTATGGGGACAGAAGTGTCCTGGACGTGCAGTAACGGAACAACTGGTACCTGAATAATCAATCGTCGGCGGACAACCCTGGTTGTTACCATCGCCTCCTCATCTGAGCTGGCCTCCAGCTCACCTAATTCCTCTGTTAGCTCCTGGTGGAAGCATGGAAGCAGGGTTTTTGTTTATCATGCTAAGGAATGTCTCTTCACTACAGGTTTCTGTTTTAGCCCACAGTGGTTTCTGCAAGTTCTATTCGTGGAGGCTTTGGTGGAAAAGCCAGGAGGGATGAAAACAGCACATGCTGGGCTCAGACTTCACCGAGAATATAGCTTTTTGTTTACTGAATTAAAAAAAAATTTGAAATTCTGAGAGTGGCCTGAGCACCCATCCGTCAAAATACATCAGAAGAAAGAAGCAACTTGCCCACTCTTCTTGGACTTCAACTCCTGATGTAGACACAGATCACGGGCAGAACAAGAAACTCTAGTGAGCTGTTGATTCTTGGGCTCAGGCTTGGAATGACCCACCAAAGGCACAGAAATACTATGCTTGTAGCAGAACTTTCTGCAGGAAGTCAAAATTTCCTGTAGCTATTATCTGGCCAGTAGTGAGTTTCCCTGCCATCAAGGAAGACAGGCTATGAATAGTATTAGACTCCCTGTGCACAGGAGCTGAGGTGCAGAGGCCAATCCAATTTTATGGGTCTGGCCCAAAGCCAAAGCTGGAGCTAAGATCATAACTTTAGATGATAACATATCTCATGGGAGCACATATATGGAATCATTCTTTCCTAATGGAATGCTATTTTTAAAAATTCTATTGAAACATAGAAAAGATTACTCAACTAAATTTTGTCAACATACTTTAAAATATCACTCATATTTCCATATTCTTTCCTGCTGCAGGAAAACATGTAAATTCCAAGCCAAATTATACTTTAAGTACACTTATGAATCTGCTGCCTAGAAATATGGTCAGGAAGAAAAGTGACTGAAATTGGACCCTTAAGTCAGGGTCATGAGATGAAAAGGGTCAAAATAGGAAGCTTAAGAGAAAGAATTAGAAATTCATCAAGAATAAGTAGAACAGGCCCATATAAATAATGTGGAATATAGGGAAATTTATCAAAATGTATTCATATGCATAGGACAGATTAAATATATGAATTATCCAGATAATTGTTTCAAGTGTACACTTCAGTTAGCCTACAGATTCTTAGACTAAAATTGGCAACTTTTAAGTTCAGACAGCATCTATGAAACATTTTTACTAGAATTCATTTAAGCCAAGAACTTGAGAGATGAATAAAGGCTGTACAAATGCAAACTTGGAATAAACATCCATTCATGGGATGAATTCATTATTTAAAATAGCTGCCAAAATTTGGAGCAGTTCTTATCTGCCTGGATCTCCCCTAATTTTAAACTACGGTTTTAGAAATCTTGCCAGCAGATATCACACTCAGAGTGAACAAAAACAAATGTAGATGTTAAGCCCAAAGATATTTTCCCTCCAGAGTCTTAATTCTTTTATAAAACATTCTTTCCTAAAAGATGTATATGCATGCTTTAAAAATAGTCTGACATATAAAATGTTTTTAAATCCAAAAAAGGAAAAATATATCTAATTTAATTTACATTAAGTTTAATTCAGAAAGATGTTCACACTTGTGTGTGTGTGTGTGACTCCTTCAGGGAGCTATTGAAAATGCCGGTTCTTGTCCTTTCACCTCCCTGGGTTCATTCTGATCCAGGAGTTCAGAGGAGGGAGCGATACGAACCACTCAGACTGTGTTCTGAGAATAAATGGTTCAACTCAGTTTCTAAAGATGGTCTCCACCTGTCTTCACAATATCAAAACCTCACTTAAAAACAAAGAAGAGACAGTGATGCATACTCATGCCGCTATGGGTTTTCTGACTTTTGGAACCAGCCGTCAATGTAGGTGTAATGTCCTTTTCCTGAGTCATTCTTAAAATAAATAGGAGCTCTTACTTGGAAATAATACTTCCCCTAATGAGAAACATTTGTTTTGGGAGGTAAACCCCACTCAATACCCACAGGTGGTGTGCTTATCACCTGACCGCACAGACAGACTTGCCACGAGGGCAGATTCCAGCACTCTCCCACGGCTGGCCAGCTTACCTGATGCTCGGTAAATTCCCCTCACTAGTCGTCTTTATTTATAAGATAATTCTGAAAGGTAATATCAGGTATATTCTTTCACCCCAATGCTCATTTTTCTTAGCAAAAGGGTTTCCAACTATAAAACTGGGGCTGATGGTC
This sequence comes from Bison bison bison, assembly GCF_000754665.1. Taxonomy (NCBI): domain Eukaryota; kingdom Metazoa; phylum Chordata; class Mammalia; order Artiodactyla; family Bovidae; genus Bison; species Bison bison. The sequence goes on from NW_011494961.1 coordinate 3,695,143, forward strand.
AAAGAGCTAGAATTAGAACCATGTACTACTCTCTTTCTAGATTCACGGGTTCTCAGGTTTTTAAAAGGGATTGGTGGGCTTCCCATGGCCCAAGTTAATTAATTTGGCAAGCTGTTCTGTGAAAAAAACAGGTCACTGGAGAAATGCACATGGGAGAGGGTGTGGAGCTTTGTTCCACATGGGAAAAGAAACAGAGGAGATTTTACCTTTTGAAAAGCAGCCTCTTCATCAAGCC
>NW_011494961.1:3695477-3743585 GCF_000754665.1 Bison bison bison
CCTTTGTAAAACCCAGCCTCTTCATCAAGCCTCTCAAAGGCCTGAGGCTGGTCCTCGGCCGATTCCACGATCACGAGGCTGGTTTTCTGAGGTGAACTCTCCTCCCTGCGTTCGGGGGGCTCCTCAGGTTCCTGCACAACTGGAGAGCCTCCCCGCTCGCTCGATGTTGGGGTTTGGAGATACAGCCTCTCCTCCTCGGAAGGGGTGACAATTTCCTCAGGTGTCTTGGTGGGGGAGCCCGATGTTCCCGTGGCCTTCTGAGTCTCTGACATTTCTGTCCCTGGGGTTGTCACGCTGAAACGGAAAAGCCCCAGTATACCTTGAGAACACAGGCATTTGTGACCCCGTTGAAGGAAGGGAAGATGAAATCTGTCTTCATAGTCCATGGAAGTCTAAATATGTTTCTAAACTTGGCCAAGAAATGAAATGTGAACAAAAATTGTATGTAAAATATAGTTACAGCACATTGATGTAGCATTGACTGGGAAAGATGCGCTTTAAAAAGATAAAAATTATTCTCAAATGTATTACCATTTCCTAATCTCTACAAAGTAGGGTAATAAATAATATGAGATATTAATAAATAAATAATTTCATCTTTCTTTGACAACTCAAGGTAATATTGATGATCTGAGGAGGTTTATATAAGAAAAATCCGTGGACAATAGGCTTCTGAAGCAAGACCAAAATTTGGCAAAAATTTTAAAAAGCAATATATAAACCCCATGTTAAATATAGTTACCATAATCATAAACAGAGGGAGATTCTTGTTATATCTCTGGAAAATCATTATTACTTGATAAGATCTTTTGGTATTGAAACTTTTTCTATTGATATAGTTTAAGTAACACAATCTTTATAATTGCAATTTCTTTTTTAAATAATTATTTATTTGGTTACACCAGGTCTTAGTTGAGGTACGTGGGATCTAGTTTCCTGACCAGAGATTGAACCCAGGTCCTCTACATTGGGAACATGGAGTCTTAGCCACTAGACTACCAGGGAAGTTCCTATCATCCCAATTTCTAAAATAAAAAAAAATGTTCCCCTACTTTATTATAATTTTCTGTCACTCTACAGATGTTAAATGCCCCGAGTGCTTTTCTGATAGTCCCTCTTTGCTTCCCATCTTTTCCTTCTTCCTTCTCGCTTTTCCTGGCCTCTCCTTTATGTTCTCCCCTACAATCTAAAGGCGGGTGGGTGAGAAGGCGGTGCTCTGCGGAAGGCAAGGTCATCTCAATGCCCATTTTCTCCAAATCCAGTGATTTCAGCATAGAGCTCACTCAACAACAAAGAGCCTCCTGACACACTATTCTCACATTTCAGGGCGGGGACACGCTTGCCTTTCTCATGATCTGGTTGGTTTTCTAGACAAGTGTCATTTAAGAAACTTTCTTTTGCTTTTGCTTCCAGGAAGCCCAGAGCTTGAGTTCTAAGCTCACTGCACTCTGCAGCTTCCTTTAGCCAGAAGCTCTCCTGACGACTTCTCTTCATTCCCATTCCAACCTCTAATGGTCTTTCAATCTGTGTGCGTAATTTGTGTGGCATTTCTATATTTATTGTCAGCCACCTCATAGCTTTGTGGTGGTTTCTCCTGCACTGGCCCTGTTCACACTCTGCACCAGTCAGAACACAACCGGCACGCACACAGAGAAGTGAGGTACAGCAGATACACAAGTCATGACCGCACAGTCTACAGTGTCAACAATGCCTTCAGAGACACACCTTTGACCTTTGACCCTGTAAGGTGAATAAAGTGGATATTACTATCATAATCTATAGATATGGAAATGGAATCTCAAAGGGCTTAGGCATTCACCCAAGGTGACCAAATTGGAAATTGGTTCAAGCAGACTTGTGCCATGCAATGCTGTCACATGATGTCTATTAAATATCTTGCTTCTTTTCCTCTAGTTCTGGCATTTGTTATTCATGGGGTCATTTGAGAACTATCTGAAAACGCTTTACGCTTGGATATGGCTGGCACCCTAGCCATGTTGGCTGGCATCTCTGGACTGACCCAGCACAGCCTTTCTTTTGGAACTCACAAGTATTCTTGCTGTTCAAGAGACGACTCCTCAGGCAGGTCTTGCATTTTCCCTGAGAAATCCTGTTGAACTTGCTCCTTTTGAGTCTGGGGAAGGAGCTCTGTTGCAGAGCCATCACCCTCAGTTTTGGGGATGCCATCCTGAAGAGTGGAGTAACCAACAGAAATGTCTTCCTCTGAGACGATGGGAGGGTGGTCAGAGGCCTCGTCCTCTTTAGAAGCAGCATGCTCCTCTTTCTGCTTGTGCTGGGCAGTGCAAAGCTCCTCTTGGAGTACTGAGAACCCTGGAGGGGAGAATGATTCCAAGTAAGTGTTTAATTGAAGCTAAACTTATTAAGTAGGTATTTATTAAGTAACTACTACATGCTACGCCTGTGATAGGTTCATGGTTACAAAGTTGATAGAGGCACTGTGTCTGCTTTCCATCTAATACTGACCATCTAGGGAAGCATAGGCAAGTAAGAAATATTAAAATGCACATGACTGGGCCACCAGTGCTAGCTGATGAATGCCAAGGACCCAACAGGGTCAAAGAATCAGGAAAGGAAATGCAGAGGGTGAGACAGCTTTAGGAGACCTAAAGATAAGCAGGAATCAACTGCAACAGTCAAGGCATAAATCTACATAGCAAGAAGAGGGTTAATACGAATGGTAATAAAAACACTACTACTCCTACTAATAGCCAACACGTTCTGAATCTTTATACTATACATCAGGTACCATTATGGGTTTCCCAGGTGGTGCTAGTGGTAAAGAACCTGTCTGCCAAAGCAGGAGACATAAGAGACATGGGTTTGAACCCTGCATCTGGAAGACCCCCTGGAGGAGGGCGTGGCATCCCACTCCAGTATTCTTGCTTGGCGAGTCCCATGGACAAAGGAGCCTGCTGGGCTACACACAGTCCATAGGGTCGCAAAGAACCAGACACAACTGAAGCAACTTAGCACAGCACGGGCATATTACAGGTGCTTTGCAAGTATGAACATGTATTAAACAAACACTCTGAGGTTAGTACTCTTTTTATGAAAGGTCTCTTAGGCCAGGCCATGGAATTTCATTATATCAAGGGCAATAAGGAGTCACTGAAAATTTTTTTGGCAGAGATGTGACTGACATTCATCTATCTCTCTATTCACTCAATAGATATAATATGTTGAGTTTTATATCTAATAGGTGTTTAGATGCTGGATACATAGTAGTAAACAGGACAGTAAAAGTTTCTGGCCTCACTGAACTTGCATTTCTGCGGATATAGATTTATAATAACTTTTAGGGGGCACGGAAGCCAGGGGAAAAGTACAGAGTAAAACGGGGCCAGTATTTCAGATAAACTTGTCAGAAAAGGCTCCTTTTAGGAGCTGATACTTGAGCAGAGGCCTGAATAAACAGAGAAAAAGGCACGTGATGATCTGAGGGAAGAACACGTCAGAATGGAGGGGACAAAAAGCACCAGAGCCTAGAAGCCTGAGAAGACGGAGGCGCCCAGGGAGCAAAAGTCAGGTGTCTTGGACTTGGAAAGACGGGGAGAGATAGGAGACAGGACAAGCTATGAGGCTCCTGCTGACGATAATACACGCCACTGTGTGAATTTACAGAATGTAAACTGCACAAAGACACTGAAGGAGACTACCCCGTGGCATAGGAGAAAAAAAGAAGAGAGGGTATCATTTTAAGAAGAAGAAGAAGGGATTAGTTTTCTGTCTCAAATGTTACAAGCAGGTAAAGGAAGATGAAGACTGAGTTGCTCAGTGCATTTGGTGATGAGAAGAAACTGGTAATTTTGCAAGATTCTTTGCTGTTGAGTGATGATGACCACACATGGCCTGTATGGATTCTAGAGACAGTTCTATAGAGAACGGGAAGAGAAAAAGTAGAGATGGGAAAGTTAGACTCTCCTTTGGAAGAGACTTCCCATGAAATGGCTGGAGAAACAGAACTTCATACAGGGGGACATGTTGGGTGAAAGAAGATATTTGCTTTGCTTTGCTTTTTAAAGCTGGGATCTATGAAGTACATTGTAATGCTCTAAAGCATGGTCTAGTTGTAGGAAGACAGAGTGGGTCACTGCAGGAGAGAAGCCCACAGCTGGTAAAGGGGATGAAATCCAGTACGAAAGGCGAGATGATGGTTTTAGCAAAGCAAGGCCATTTCATATAGCAGGGAAGGTCGAGTATAAGCACTGAGATGCACTTACGTTGGGAGATTTTGTGGTGAATGGATATGGACATTTGCTTATAGTTATTCTTTTTTTCTAAGGAATGTCAATTATGATCAGGTTGGAAAAAATCAAAAGAAGAGAAATATTGGAGGCTTGAAAGAAGAAGAGAAAATGCAAAAATACTGATGAGACAGATGAAGGAGAAAGAGTCAGTGAGAATGGAAATGAATGAGGGTAAATTAGGGAAATTTTAATATAAAAAATGAGGTAGGAACAATGGCTGGAGGTCCAGTGGGTTTGAAGGATGACTGTGTAGAAGCAAAGGAGGATGCAAGTGTAATCCCTCAAGTCAGGACTTGGAAGTAGTACAGTCACTGATGACTCAGTTTGGGTTGCAGGCATAGAAACGGGTTACTAAGGTAGAGTAAAAGACACAAGCATCAGCAGTGCCACCAAGGAGCTGAAGAAAGGGCACTGGGGATCACCCATGCTGACGGTTGCTATGCACTATTTGTGTGCATGCTGGGTCACTTCCAACTGTGTGACCTCATGAACTGAAGTCCACCCGACTCTCTGGTCATGGGATTCTCCAGGCAAGAATACTAGCGTCAGTTGCCATGCCCTTCTCCAGGGGATCTTCCTGACCTGGGAATCAAACTCGCATCTGCCTGTGTCTTCTGCATTGCAGGCAGATTCTTTACCCACTGAGCCACCTGGGAATGCTGCTGCTGCTGCTGCTAAGTCGCTTCAGTCGTGTCCAACTCTGTGCGACCCCAGAGATGGCAGCCCACCAGGCTCCCCTGTCCCTGGGATTCTCCAGGCAAGAACACTGGAGTGGGTTGCCATTTCCTTCTCCAATGCATGAAAGTGAAAAGTGAAAGTGAAGTCGCTCAGTCACGTCTGACTCCTAGCGACCCCATGGACTGCGGCCTACCAGGCTCCTCTGTCCAGGTCCCCTTCATACTCATATGCTGAAACCCTAGTCCCATTGTGATGATATTTGGACAATGTATCCCTAGGAGGGAATTAGGTCATGAGGGGAGAGCCCTCATGAATATGATTAGTGAGTGCCCTTATAAGAAGAGGTTAGAGAGCTGGCTGTCCTTGATGTGAGGACAGAGCAAGAAGACAGCCACGAACCACCCTGAAGAGGGCCCTCACCAGACCCTGATTATGCTATCACCCAGACCTTGAACTTCCTGAAAACTTCCCTGGTTTTCAGAACCAAGAGAAATAAATTTCTGTTGTTTAAGCTACCCTGGTTTTCTGTTGGAGATCATGGTTTTCTGTTGGAGCAGCCCACAACGACTGAGACAGTGATGAAATATCAAACTATGAGCAGTATTCAGGTACCTAAAATGGGCAAGGAAGTCTCAGGGTAGTGAGGAGAAGAATGTATGACCAAAGACCATAGGCAACCCTCTGAAAAAGGAAGATGGTGGGTCTCACTGCCTGAATTAACCATACACAACAGGCACTCATACACAACAGGCACTCATACACACACAAGCTGTCTGACCTTCACTATGATCCAGTGTAATGGTCTGCTCAATCTCTGCATAGCTGTGACCGATGCGCTCCTGGAGAGCTTCTGTGCTGGTCTCCATGAGATGCACGATATCCATTCGGTTGATCTTGGTGAGACATTCAACGAGACTGGTATCTGGGATATTAAAGAAAAAACATTGATTACATCAGAGGGCTAGTCTTTTAAACCCTTTCCTTTAGTTGTCTTAGTGAATTTTTTTGTTGATACATTTTAAGTATAGGAAAAAATTTACTAAAATTTTGTTATCTGTACCAAAAACAGCCAAAGCCCAACTAAGGATCTTTGTAAGCAAACAAACAAGACAAACACACAAAACGGGTGACACGGCATGGTAATAAGCCCTAAAAGCAGAGCTACCAGACGGCGTGGAGAAGGTCCTGTCACACGTGATCCTTTGATAAAAAGCGATTTTCTAGTAAAAGTATATCCCACATATTGCGTGGGATATATTCATACTAGAAAAAGTATTTGTTGACTGCTGCTGCTGCTGCTGCTGAGTTGCTTCAGTCGTGTCCAACTCTGCGTGACCCCATAGACGGCAGCCCACCAGGCTCCCCCGTCCCTGGGATTCTCCAGGCAAGAACACTGGAGTGGGTTGCCATTTCCTTCTCTAGTACATGAAAGTGAAAAGTGAAAGTGAAGTCGCTCAGTTGTGTCCGACTCAGCAACACCATGGACTACAGCCTACCAGGCTCCTCCATCCATGGGATTTTCCAGGCAAGAACACTGGAGTGGGGTGCCATTTCCTTCTCCAATGCATGAAAGTGAAAAGTGAAAGTGAAGTCGTGTCCAACTCAGCGACGCCATGGACTGCAGCCTACCAGGCTCCTCTGTCCATGGGATTTTCTAGGCAGGAGTAGTGGAATGGGTCACCATTGCCTTCTCCGACTACCTGAAATTAAATTTAACTGGGTACTCTCTATTTTTATTTTTATTTTCTGGCAATCTTGTCGAGAAAAATGGTAAGAGAAGGAAAGATAAATGTGGGCTGGAAGTCTCTAGGTAAGGTCTTCAAAGAGATATTAAAGGAAATAGCAAATTTAGACTAGCTGAAGGATAAGAAGCAGTTATGGCTACTTCCCATTTTATTTGATGTGGTCAGAATATCCACTTGACATTTTCCCCCTATTTTAGTTATTTAGGAGTAAAGGAAGCAGGAACTGAATGTAATATACCATCAATAAAACAATGATTAGTAAAGCAAGTGTCTGCTGTCAATACTTAGAAAATTTAAGGATCTTAATAACATTCCTGTTAGCAACCAGGGCTAGGATCACTTTTCACTACTTAATGCTATTCACAGAAACACAGTACAAGAAGTTTCATGCAACGTGGTTATTTGAGAAATGTTATCGCTTCTTCTCATTTGCTTATAGCAGCACTTCAGATTGGTGGCACCTGACATAAAAGGCACTGAATAAGGCTTATTTCCACCTCTACCCTACTGCCTTTTAGTTAGAGCTCCCCACCCACCTGTAGCATGTCTCCCGTCCCTTTCTAGCCAGTACTTCAACAGCGCATGACTCTGATCCTGCAGGGAGTTAGGGTTCTCAATTCGAATTTGATGAATTTGCTCTTCAGTGAAGTCCAGTTCTCTTGCTAACTCTAGAAGAGAAAATACTTTGTAAACACATTAACTTCAAAGTTTGAGTCTCAACACCTCGTCTTGTGATTTTGCAAATGATGAGTTCTTTGTACTGCTGTAACAGAGTTCCTTTATGTTTTCCTATTAGAAAAGACTCTCATATGCCTTTGTTCTTCTAACACTAACCCCAGATATTTTCCTTACAACTGGGTTTGGAGTTGATCACTGTCATAGTGGAAAAAGTAAGTTTGAAACAATGATTATAAAACATGTAAATTCAGGCCCACTCATTTAATTCCAAAATTAGAAGAGACCATTAATACTGGCTTATATTCTTAATCAAGATAATGGAAAATAAATGAGTGAAAACAGTAGAAGAGACCATGTCTCACTTTTAATCATAATTAGGTAATTTTCAAATACTATAAATTCTGAGTACTTGGATAAATGTTGGTTACAGCTGTATTACAGTGGTTGGATAAACTCTTTTCTACAACATTATGTCATATGAATAAAAGGTCTGGGAAGCATTAACTGACCTAGGGAAGAAGCCACAAAGTTCTTATTTAAAGTCTATACCACTAACATTCTACATGGATGCTAATGTATTGAGGGGTGTGTGTGTATAAATGAGGTGTCCTCTTTAGAGGGTAATTTGCTAATATCTTCTAAATTAAAAATATACATATCCTTTACCCAGCAATTTTCCTTTTAGGGGTATGCCCTACAGTGCGTGCGTGCTCAGTTGTGTCTGACTCTATGCGACTCCATGGACTGTAGCCCGCCAGGCTCCTCTGTCCATGGAATTCTCCAGGTAGAATACTGGAGTGGGTTGCCACTTCTTTTCCAGAGGATCTTCCCGAGCCAGGGATCAAACCCACACTTCTTGCATCTCCTGCATTAGCAGGTGGATTCTTTACCTCTGAGCCACCAGAGAAGCCCATGCCCTACAGACACAGCCACAAATCTACCAGTGCACAAAGATATTTACTGCCACTAACAAGAAACAGCCTAGGCATCCATCAACAAAGGCCACTGATGGAATGGCCTCCTATACAGTGGAATTAAATATTTATTTAAAAGAATTACATAGATATTTCTATGCTGATGGATTATTTATGAGAAATACTGTTAATTACTCAGCTTATTTTTTAAATAATAGGCATAGATGTGAGCACTGCAGATTTTGTCTGAATACATGAGAAAGTGTTAGCAGTTACCCTTGAGGAATGGAGCTCGAAGATAAGATGTAGGTAGTGTGAGGGACTTATTTACATTTTATACCATTCCATATGATTTTAAGGTTTGAATTTTCACCAACTATAACAGATACTGCATTTAACATACATATACATACATACTTAAAAAGCAAAGTAAATAATTCGGAATGCTAGCTATTTAATAAGTCAACTAGGGATATTTTGAGATCCTCCCTTCCTCTAAATTCCTCAATTAAATAAATATGATCAGTATTATTAAATTACTTTAAACTATTTCAGTCATTTATTCTACATTATCAATTATCTTTGTTAAGAGTATTATGACTTCATACCCAATCTTTAAGAAACTTAAAGGAGCTTAATATTAACTTTATAATGTTTCAATTACGTAGTCTTCCAGGTTCCTCTGCCCATGGAATTCTCCAGGCCAGAATACTGGAGTGGGTAGCCATTCCCTTCTGCAGGGTATCTTCCCAACCTAGGGATCGAATCCAGGTCTCCCACAATGCAGGCGGATTCTTTACTGTCTGAGCCACCAGGGAAGCCCTTATACTGTTTCAGTTAAGTAGTCACAAATGACATAAAAGTCAGACCAAAAAAAAAAACCAGGAAAAAGCAAAAAATCTTGACAATCTTGCTTTAGTATGTTATATCATAGGAAAGATAAAAGGGTATACCTTTTAAATGCTTATTTGTAAATAAACCACATTGATTTTAGAATTCACTTCACATCAGAAAAATTATTTAACATATAATTTCTAAACTGAAACATGCTTATTTCTCAGAAAATTAGTGAACATCTCATTCATATGTATTTTAACTTTCATTTGAAGTTATGTTTAATACTGTTTACAATGAAAATATCTGAAACAAGGTATCTAAAACAAGAAATTCAAATTGAATTTCAAATTAAATTCTGGTTGAATTTAAAATTAAATTCTATGACAACTGCATCTAACAATGGTTTTGAAACACAGTAATCTCTCCAAAATTTAGATATCCAAAGGAGGGTGGTGGGAGTTGTTTTGTTCTCAACCTAAAGTTCTATTATTCAAAATTCCAGAGACAATAAAAGGCTTGCCCTGGTTCACAAAGTGAGTTAATGCAGACCCCAGATTTTTGAGTTCACAGTTTATCATTCTTTTCACTATTCCATGTGGTCTTCCTCAAGGGGAAAAAAAAAAAGACCTTTTACTTTGTCAATGACACTTGGCTGATGCAAACTATGTCATTCAAACCAAGCAGGTTTTGTTGAAGAAATGGGTCATATGCATTTTACCTGTCCAGCTGAAGCCAAGGTGATCAGCAATATATGCCAGCCTTTCCTCAATCCGTTCCTGCTCATCCTGTTGATCTATAGAAGGTCAAAAACAGAATGGCCAAAAGTTGTCCATGACAGGAGAGGGACCACAGTACTGATCATCCAAAGAAAGACAGTCAATTGTCCAAATATTTGATTACAGCACAAGTTAACTATAACATTTTAAATCATATTAAATTGTGTGTTTGCCTGATTTCTGGAATGGAATGGGGGGGATACATTTAATAAAAATCATGGAAACCATCTGCTTCCATATCTCTTTAATCAAGACTAGCCATTGGACATAATTGCATAAGTTACTGATTTCTAGTAATCTTACGACTTTCCTCTTAAATTGTCTGAGAGGATACTGCCCACCCTAAGATAATCATCTTGCTCATCAAACAGCAGAAAAATCTTAAATGGGATGGAGAAGTGGAGTAATTGGTTAGGACCTCCTATTATTGCCTGTGGCAGTATAAGATCACTTCTGAGTCACATAGCAAAAAATCACATCCAAGATTCGAGAGACCTAGATCACCGGTTGATCGGACCATCCCGGTTTTTTCCGTATGGCCAGAAACAACGTTTGTCTTGGTCCTGGTGACCTTGGAAGAAGGAAGAATAAAATGTACATAGTTGTATGTGTATGTTATATTAGTATGTATATATGCCTTTTGGGCAAAGTTTCTGTCTGCTTACCACTAAGTAAACTCAGATAATGCTCCCACAGACTACAATTTTGCCTTTTATTTTTAACTGCCATTAATCGATGGGCAGCATTTTAGGTCATGGTATCATGACATTTTTTATAATCCAAATTTAAGAATAATAGTCTTTATTGTAGAGATATTGGAAGACCAGAGGCTTCTTCTCAAAGCCATTTATGGTTTCCTTTTTTCATAATTCAAAGGGTCATCATCCCCTCACAGTCAACTTAAATCATGCAAAGTTTGAGTTTTCGTTGTCTGCTGCATCTATTCAGAGTCCATTCTCTATTCATCTGTCGCATAAATGAAAAGCATGCTTTTACCTTATGATTGCTTAAAGTATTTACCATTGGTATCTGAAATCCAACCTTTCTAAATAAAAACAAATCCACAACAATTAGAATTTCATGATATGTGAAATCTTCTTGTGCAAACGGCTTTCTAATGATCACAAAATTGCGAAGTACTAATTATTTCAAAGTACACAAAAGAAGAGAAAGCAATGAATCCTCATAATACAAAATGAAACCAAATAAATCCATGTGCTTAATTTGAGGCTAAAGCCTGGAAAGTCAGAACAACAAAACTCAAAGCTTGCATGGCCTCACGTGCAGCGGCTAGAGGAAAGGCAAGATCCTGGTTGCCTGCCGATCATGTTTATGTTTTCCATAAGCATTCTCATTACTCAATCTTGAGATTGTTTCCACGGACAAGAGTATACAGAGAAAGCCACAAAACACAAAGGGCTTACACAAACATAGTAACCACTACAGAAAGCTTAAAGGAAATGAGACACAAATCACCAACTAAAACAGACATACAAAAAATAAAACTATATCAAATTTATGACATGCGTAGCACAGGGAATCCCAGTGGCTGGCAAATACCTTCAGCATGGTCATGGCCATTTTCATCAGGGATGCGTTCGATCAGAGTCTCAACGGACTCATCCCAAATGGGCCTTGTGTCAAAGAGGTCCTCAGGAATTGAGTTCTCGGTCTCAACAGGTGGCAGATTTTCAATTACTGAAACTTCCAGGGCACTACTACTTTCATCATCTGAAACTAAATCTTGCTCCCTTTCTGACTGTGTAAGTCTATCCACTAACTTGGAAGCTTCATCACTAATCTCCTCAAAGAATTCTATGGAGTTCCTGTAAAGATCAAAGAAATGCTCCTTATTGTCTTTTGTGGGGCTTGTGGGCCCCCTGCAGGAAGATGCGGTGCTTTTGCTCTTTACTGGCAATCGGGATGCAAATATCTTTGGTCTTGTGGCCCCTTCCTCTGATTCTAACTCAAGCTCCTCTTCCTCACCTGTGCTTTCTATTTCTGCCTCAGTGTAACTTCTAGTTTCTACTGGACATTTGGTCTTCATGTCCAAACTGGCATCAGATTCAGATTTGCTTCTATCATCTGGTGCGCTGCTTGTCAAGTCCTGTCCCTGGGGACCACCTGTCTTCTTTAGAGGTGAGTCTAGATGTGAAGGCTGCTGCTCCACTCTTTGGGCAGGTGCTTTCACGGGGATTTTAGACTTTGGTTTTGCTTCATCTTCTTTACTTTCCTCATCCAGGCTGGGCAGAAAATCTTCAGAAAGGGAACTCTCATATTCCACCGATGGAGGTATTGAGGTTGAAGTGGGGATAGTCCTTACAGGGATTTTGGATTTGCTCTCAGTAGAAGGCACATTCTCCATGGTTGCAGTAGGGATTTCAATGACTGATTTCTGTTCCTCTGGGGAGGAATCGGGAGAATCATCACCCCGATCTGAATATACAGACCTAGTGACTGTGGAAAAATCTAACTGAACTTGTACAACTTGTTCAGGGAAGTCAGGGCAAGTGGTCTGCTTCGCGCTGGATGGAGGAAGAGAATCACCCATTTGCCTGGTGGGTAGGTCCTCAAGCCCTGTAGAAGTAGCCTCTTTCATGGATGTTTCTGTGGAGGCTGAAATGTCTATTTGGGAGCTAAGTGGGGTATCTGAAGTGTGTATTTCTTCTACCTCCTCACTCAGGTCATCTGGGAGTAACTCTGCTTCATCATCCACTGTTTCTTTTGATTCTGAGAGTGTTAATGACTCAGCTGATGTCTCCACCTGTGGGGCCTCAGCACCTGTACCTCCTTCTTTCATGTCTTGTGAGACAGTCTCTTCCCTGGATTCTTGCCCAATTTGGAAAAAGTGAAAGCTTTCATCGGCATAGGACCTTTTGGTCATATCAATGGCACCACTTCGGGTCATCTCAAACAATTTTCCTTCCTGAAAGAGAAATGGATTTTGCTCACTGGTTGGGGTCCCCTCTTCAGTTGGGGTCCTAGCAGGAGTGGTGTCAGGGGTAGTACCCTGTGACTGTCTGTCTACCATCAAACCAAATATCTTCTGTTCTTCCTCTTTCACTCGAGCCTCAAAGGCTTCGTCATCCTCACGGATTTCACTCCAGGAATCAGAATCCACATCAGTTTTTGTGATGATGACTTTGCTTATTTGTTCACTGACAACTGTTGATGTTTTTGGTACAGGTGGCTCCAAAGATGAGGAGGCTCCATCTGACTGTATTTCCTGCAAGGTACTCTCTTGTTTGGATTCTACTTCCAAGACCTGCTCCTCAAAATTAGCTTCTTTACTTGAAACAGTTTTATCAGAGGAGCTTGTCTCTACTACATCTTCAACAGAGGATGTGATGGTAACAGAATACTCTTCAGAAGAATGAAAACTTGTGTGCCTTGTATCTGTTTGGGTTTTGCTTTCTTCACCAGAGAAAAAAGATTGAGAAGGAACATTTTCATAAGGGCTTATGATTTGAGGATCATAGATTTCCTCAGTCTCTGTTGGGTCTGACACTGGAACATCCAAGGATGATCTATCAGTTTGAGTAGTAATGAGTGAATCTTGAATGGAACAGTCCTCTGGTAAGCTCTCAAAAGCTTGGTCAGGTTTTGTGACCTCCATTTCTGTAGCAGAAGCTGTAGAGACCATGTCTTCATCTAATTCTTTTGCTTCAGATGCTGGACAAAGAGGTAAAGAGGAGAAAGATGGAGAGCCTTCACTGGGGGGATCTGCTTGTGAAGATTCGACTTCAGGAACATCAAGCTCTTCTTCTAGGTCGTTCTCACCAGTGTCTTGGAGGGCTAGTGATTCCTTATGGATAACTAGCTGCTCACTGACATCGTCACCAGGGGACCTGCGGAGACCTGAAGAGACAGGAGCAGCTGAGTCGCTAGGACTCCCAATCTCATACTCAAGGCCATCACAAAGTTTTGATTGATAAGTATCTCCATTCAGATCATCATAAGACATCTCTGGTCCATCAGTGGGAAGAGCATGACTGTCTTCGGGTAAGCGAGGTTTATAATCTTTTTCTTCTTCTGATTTATCTGAATCTTCCTGAGCATCTTCATTCATCTTAAAAGTGTACTGCTTGGAAACGATAGGCTGGAATTGTATTTCTTCAGGACTGGAATTTGAGTCTATGCTGGATGGAAGTGGGGAAGGAGGCTGCACTCGAATAACTGGCTCTGCCAAGAGACCTGAGTCAGCACCTTTCTTCAGCTGTGTCAACTCAGGTTCACTTTCTGAGGAGGAAGAAGCCTCCCTGCCCTCTGTTGTTACTACCACAGGAGCGTCACTTTCATCCTCGACACTCTCTGTGTGTTTTGGTTCATCCATGTCTGCTGAACAGTCGACATCTGCATCAGAGGATGAAGAAGATTCTTCCTGCTTGGGTTCTCTTTTGTAGTCCCTTTTCTGCTTTGCTTCTTGTTCAAGTTCATCAAACGTTTTGACTTTGGTTACCATTTTAAACATTTCCTCTTCCGGTGTGAACCTCTTTTTCTCCCCATTTTCTGAGTCGTCCTCCTCCGCACATTCAGGAATCACAGCTGGTTTTGGTGTGTCTGTGGTTTTGGGCGTGACCTCGTAGCTAACTTCTTCGGAGCTGGGGGTGTCTGGGGAAGGGGACTCTTCCCCGAGCTCTCCATGAGTGACGTCTGCTCGAGGCTGTCATCCTCGGCACTGCCGTCGGGGTCTCGGAGCAGCCGGGACCGCACAGAGGCCACTTCCGTGAAGAGCTCGGTCTTGGCAACAGCTGAGGGAAGAGGAAAGTGACTTGGGAGAATTCCAGCCTTCATCTTTGGTTCAACGGGGCTGCTTTCAAGAGAGTCACGGCAAGGGGATTCCTTCAGAGGACTTGGTTCCAGAGAATCGGGAGTTTTGTGTGAAGAGTTATCTTCCAGCACAGGGCTGGCCTCCAGGGAGTCTTTGTGGCTCACAGCGAAGGATTCATCAGCCCCAGGGCTGAAAACCTCACTCTCACGGCTAGGGAGTGCGAGTTCTAACCCTTGTGGACTTCTAATGGCTGCCTGGGGCTTTGATTCAGTCCCTGAGCCTGCCTTTACAGCAGCCTCGGACAACGGTGAGGCCTCTGCCTCCCCTGAGGGCTTGGTGGCTGTGGATTCCTGAGCTTCGGTATCAGTTTGTGTTTCGTGGGATGGACTAATGTGTGCACGTGGACCTTCGTCACAGGTCACTTCCTCAGTCAGTCCTTCGGATGTTTCTTTTGCTAATGATACACTTTGACCACCAAGGCTGTCACCTTCCTGTGGGGGGCATATGTCTTTGGAAGGGTCTGGGGTGGCCTCTGTCAGCTGATGCTCAGCAGAGGACTCTACTGCCTCGGTGACTGCAGCGCCTTGCCCTTCAGAACCATCAGCAACATCTTTGGTTGAGGGATGTCCTTTTTCGGAATGACTTTCTGGTGCTGCTTCTAACTTGGTAGTTTCGTGTGTTTCCCCAATCTGCTCCTCACTTTTCTTTGGCGAGAAGGAAAGGCTCTCTGGGCTTGTCTCGGGGGTCTCGGCTAGGCCCTCATGTTTATAGCTTTCCTCTGAACTAATCTGAGGGGTCCCTTCCATCAGGCTGCCACACGGAGAATCTGCCACCCCTTCGGGCTTCAGGCTCTCAGAACTTCCATGTAAAGCGCCACTCTGCAAAGACAGGGCTGGGAGGAACTCATCTTTCATGTAATCTAGTGGAAATGTCGTGTTGAAAGGACTAGTGAGCACTTGGTCTAAGTGAAGCTGTGCCTTCTCAGGCTCCTCAGTCATACGGAACTGCTGGTATTTGTCATTGTCTTCCAGTTCTTGCTTAATGACGTCAGAAAAGTCAGTGGAGGTTTTCCGGTCTGGGCTGATCTGGAGATCCATGTCTCCCTGGTCGTCAGCCAGCTTTTCTTTGGGGACTTCGCTATCTTTATGGCTTTCTTCTTCAGGCACTGGCTGAACAGGTTCGGGTGTTTTGTGGTTGAGAGATTTCTCCTTTTCTCCAGCCCCATCTTCTCTCTTAAACCCTGTGGAGGAAGCACGGACTGCTCTTCTGGGTTCTGAGAATCCCGTGACCAGGAACCTCTGGCCTCGTTTGATTGTCTGACTCTCCGTTTTCTGCACTTCTCTTGGGGTTACTATCGGCCCCTTTTCTTTTTCTAGCCGACCTCTACCCTTTTCTTGTGGCTGTTTTGGTTTTGCAGATTTGTGCTCAAAAAGTCCGGTCTTGTGTTTCGATGGGTCCTGACCTGACTGGAAAGCTTTCATCAGCTCCCGAACAGACATGGTCTCCTCGATTCTTTCTGTTTTTGAGGTGGGGGAGACAGGTGGTTGTTTGTCTGTTTTCCCAGAAGGTGACACGGGCAGGTGCTTCTCAGTTTTCCCGGAGCTTGAGACAGGAGAATGCTTTTCCATCCTTCCAGCGGGTGACACCGGCAAGCGTTTCTCTGTTCTCCCAGGAGATACCGGCGGATGTTTCTCGGATCTCCCAGAGGGAGATCCAGGGGGGCGTTTATCTGTCTTACCTGAAGGCGAAACAGGAGGGTGTCTTTCTGTTTTTGTAGAAGAGGACATAGGGGAGTGTCTTTCCGTTTTGGTCGAGGGTGAAACGGGTGAGTGTTTCTCAGTTTTGCTTGAGGATGACACAGGGGACTGCTTTTCAGCTTTCGCGGAGGGTGACACGGGCGAGTGTTTCTCGTTCTTACTCGATGGTGATACCGGAGGGTGCCTTTCTGTTTTGGCAGAGGAGGAAAGAGAAGTGTGTCTTTCTGTTCTAGAGGAGGCGGCTGCTGGCGCATGCCTCTCTGACTTCAGAGAGGGCGATGCAGTCAAATGTGTCCTTTGTGTTACCTTTTTTGGCACATCCTCTTTGCCTTTGACTCTGACAGGCAACTTGCTTCGACCCTTCTGTTCATCTTCCACTCGTTTCTGAAGGGCCTTCACCTTGTCCTTTATGGAACCAATGGGCGTTTCCTCTATCAAAGGTGACGTAGCTTTTACAGCAGGAAGAGGCTCGGGGGCTGAACCTGTGTCTTCATCTAATGACTCTTCTGAACTCCCTTTTTTAAGTTCTGTTTTTTCTGCACTAGCTTGTGGACTGTCCTCCTTCTGCTTTTGTTTCTCCTTTAATTTCCTTCTCACCGGCTTCTTGATCCCCAGGCTTGGTTTGGGCTGTTTCTGTGTACTCTGTGTCTCCTCTGAGGGTGCATCTTTGCCTTCGCTTTCTGAGCGCCTGCTGGGACCCTGAGCCTCAGGCTTCTCCCCTACCATACCTTGCTCCTTCTGGGGCTGCTCTTCGTGAGGAGGCACATAGGAATTCAGATCCTCAGTAAGGTAGTTCACTAGCCCCGTTGAGTCTTTCTCTACTTCTACTTTGGTCTCTTTATCTAGTCTAACTTCTACACATGGGTATTCGGCGATCTCTAAAGATGCTTTTTGCTTAGCCTCCTCTATCTCCTCCTCACTGACAATGACCCACTCCTCCTCCACTAACTCTCTCTCTGGCTGAGACCTCGGCACACTGCCTTCATCTCCTGTGCAGGTTCCGCTTCTCAGGATTTCGTTCACCTTCTCTAAGTCCTCTTTAACTCTTTCAACAATTTCAAAAGGCTCCCCTGGCTCTTCCTCTGCAGCCTTCACCAGCTCCTTCACTTTGATGGAACCTGCCCTATCAGATCCATCTGTGGTCAAGATGGCGGTCATTTTGATCAAATCTTGTTTCATCTCAGAAACTTCAGAGAGCAAGTCCGGACTTGCCAGGACAGGAACTTCATTAACCAGGTGACTTTTCAGGACAGATGTTTCTGTAGATTCTGTCTCATCATCTTTGATGTGAATGGAAAAACATCGAAAGTAAAATGGAAATCAAAAAAGATATTGGCAAATGTAATCAGGACTGAAACGACACAGTGTCTTTTCCTGTCGTGGCGGGAGGGACAACAAAATGGGCTGGGAATGGTGGATCCACAAGGTCTCAGGATACAAAAGCAAAGCAAGGCTAACGGAAAAAAAACTGAAAAGGAAAAATGAGCAGGAAATAACTTGCTTAATTTTCTCACTTGTAGCACATCCACACATATAACAAAGCTTTAACAAATAATCAAGACACACACACACAAAATCACAAAACAAAGAACGAACGCAGTGAAATTACACAGAGATATCTCAAGATTGTTCAGATGTTACAGATCAATGTCGAAAAAAAATGAATATGGGAAAAAAAGGAAAAAAGCATTAGAAATCGCAGATAGTTGATTTCCTCTAGGAGAAAGCCAGTAGTAGCAAACTCAGAATACTTCCTAATGAGGTATATACGTTATTTAATCATAGAAAAATCTGGAACGCAGCATGTTTAGTTCTGCCAATATACAATGACTATATAAAATATATCTGAATCAGCTGCAAACCGGCATTTCATCTAAGGGAAATTCACACCTAACAGTGAAACAAACAGTCTTGTGCTGAGAGGCATGGTCCTTTCCTTGGAGCAACCTCCTTGCTTAGACACGTAATGGACAGACCAAGGAGGGAAAGAAAGGAAAGGAAAGAAAAACAACAAAAACGATTGTGATTAAACTTATATGTGAGTCCAAAGTTAAAATGTGATGCATGGCAACCCAAATCAGAGACAGTCACACGGGACACACGCACAGTTTATGTAAGCCAAGTTATTTCCATGCAAAGCAAAGGTGGACTAAAACTGGTGGAGAGGCAGCCTTGCCGAGATGCACGGGAGGGAAGATGGTGAGAAATTAGAACACATGTGGAAAACGACTGTGGTGAAGCATAGTTATTTCCCTAAAAGCCCATACACAAGATGCTCAACGCAGTATGCTTGAGGCATGGGTAGTGGGTGCCTGCATCCATTAAAGCAAGGAGGACAACTCAAACTCGTTTAGAATTTACTCATGAAAAGACCGTAGTTCAAAAAGCCCTTTCAACAGAGCTCTTCTTTGGAGATTACTTCATACCTGGATGAAGATTATTTTATGATTGTTTTTACACTAAAAGAAAGCCAAACATGGGACTTCCCTGGCAGTTCAGTGGTTAAGAGCTTCCACTACAGGGGATAAGCATTTGATCCCTGGTTGGGGAACTAAGATCCCACATGCTGTACAATGTAGCCCCCCCCACAAAGGGAGGCCAAATGTAAGCCTATATTTGAAAATTTTTAAACAGTCACGATACCTTGATTCATTCAGGAGGATTAATGGCACTATATCAATATAGTAACCTTTTTTTTTTAAATGATTGAGCCAGATGGATGAATTTTTAATTCCTATAAGCTTATATCCAAGGAATAAAGGGTCATTTAAATAAACATATTAGTACCAAAGAAAAAAGTGGAATAATAAAATCTCTTTATAAAAAGGAATTAATGAAAGCAATAATAATGTAAAAGTTTTTATAAACATAAGCGCCTTCTCTTGAGAGAATCAATATTTGTTGAGATATACTCTGTGAAATGCATATATAAAGATATATTTAACTTATATTAATACAGATTTGTTCAGATATAAAACAATGAAAATATCCAGAATTTTAAATATGCTAGTCCTAAACAAAGATTTATAGTGGTTAGTAACGGTGGTTAATAATGGCAACTAGCTTGTATCTTACATCATGATCTTAACCCTCATATTTAAGAGGGTAAGGAGACTCTTAATTAAAAGTATTTCAAAAACTTAGCAGTAAATTACATTGTGCTAGGACTTCAAGAAAGGGGGGGAAAGTCCAAAGATTACTGCATTGGGCCTAAAGACCATATTAAACATACTTCCAAGTTTTCTCCTTTTGGGAATAGCACTCTGAAATACAGTGAATCAAAATAAATCTTAAGATGAATAAACATTAAAAATCAGATTTTTTTCTAAAGCATTTGGGACATAAGAGTAGGAAAGAATCCTGAAAAACTCAATTTCTTCCACACAAGAACCTAGTAACCAGAAACAAGCCAACAAACTGAAAATTTAACTGAATGTTACAAACCTAAAATGAGCTCTAAGATAGCTCTCTCAATGTCTATAAAAATCAGTTCTTTCTGTACTATATTATGCTTAGGCTTTGCATCATTATTTAAAATTAGCCCTATTATGACATTACGACATACTGTTATGATTAGTAATTTCATCCAGGAGGTTTTCATTTTTGCTTTTCCTGGTTCTTAATTTTTTCAGAACACTTTTACAAAAGTCCATCAGACCTCAGCCCTAGAGAAGTCAGTTACACTTCACCACAGTAAGAGGTGCAAGGGGTGGGGGGGTGGTGTGAGGGGAGCGTTAGCTTTAGCTGAGAACTATTATGACAGTATCACTTTTGCAGATGTGGCCTACATAAGTAATGAGCTCTCTACTGATGTCAGGGTCGCTTGATGTAAAAAGTGATACTGTCACATCAGAGCTTAAAAAAAATGAGATGACAATGTTATGCTAACAAATGGACAAAAACGGTAGGGTGAGTTTCTAAACAAGCATAACAGCAAAAGCAGGGTTAACAGGGATCCAAAAGAAAGTGAATGCTTAGATGAATAATCATTGCATTTTACTGATAATTTGCTCACAAATTAGATATATTCATAATTTAACTGGCCAAGCTGCTTCTCTAAAAATATATTAATGATTAATAAGGATAATATAAAAATATAAATATTATAATGGTTAGTAATGGCAACTAGCTTGCATCTTAATTCATGCTTTTCTTTATTGTAGCCAGCTTTCACACAAACTCAGTTTTATTTGAAATCTTACTTTTTTCTGATGTCATATCGATCTGAAAGAAAAGATACATAAATTGAATGGTTACAAATAGTGTTGTGTCCCATATCCCCGATGTACACAATAAACTCTATCATAATTATAAACATGGGAGACACCATAAGTTATAGGAAGGTCAGAGTAATTTGCTACGGTTCTTCCCCAAGAGTGTCTTTGATTCTTATCCTAACTTTGGAAAAAACAAATCTGCTTTCTAGACACTATAGGTAGAAAGTCCTTTCCAACATGTTTCTTTGGGAAGATATGACCTAGAGGTGTTTGATATTAGAAATAGATATTAGGGAAAAGGGCCAGGAAAAAAAAAGTGAAGTAGGTATAAAACAGCGTCAATTTAGTTGAGAAAAAGCAAAGAACATGCCTGAGTGATATGTTCTATAGAAACTGTTCCATTATTAGTTACAAGACAGAATTCCAAATCCCCAAAATAACACAAACTAGATCTCTTGCACTGAATAGTTCCTGAAAATATTCAATAGAAAATCGTAAGCCTAACAGAAAAATTCATTTGGATATAATAGCAAAGCTGGTTTCATAACTGTGTTGCTCTTTCAACAAAGTATGTAGGTATCATTTGACCAGCCTGGGGATCAAGTCGTCAGCTACAGAAGGGAAACTGAATACGTGAGGCAAAGAGTGACTGCACACTTGGGGGCAGGCATGGCTTCAGTCTTGTAAGTTTATTGTCATCTGGTCATACACGGTAGCACAACGAGGCTATAATCACCCCTCTCATCCTGCTCCACGGCTGGTATGACTAGAGAAGGGAACTGACGGGTAGTCTCTGAACTGATAAAGGCCTTACATTTTAAGCTGGTGAGCACAAGGGTATTTATTATCTTTTTCTTCATGGTTTTGTATTTCAAATCCATCATAACAACATTAAAAAATAAAATGGTGTATTTGAAAACATTTATGTGAAACAAATAACAATTCCATTTGTCTGTCTTAGAGATATGAAGCAATATGTTAATTAAGTATAAGAACTTTTTCAATAATTTCTTTCATTTCTGTAATGCTTAGGCATTTTCAGATCTTTATTAGGAAAAAAACATACTTTCTTTGACTATCAAAGCAAGTATAATTCAAATGGCTATTTATTCAAGGTAATCTCTCTAAGACTCATTTTTTTCATCTGTCATATAGCACCTATTACGGTATGACAACATACATCTTTTAGCATGACTGTGAGATCACTGTTGATGGGGTATGTGGAATACTTTAATAAAGTGTCTACCTTATAAGAAGTGCTCATTATTAGTAGAGTTCTGCATTATAATATTAATATAGTAAGATGGATGAACTGTATGCTCCTTTTGATTTCAGTGGTTCTCAAACTTTTGTTCTTAAGACGCCCTTTATACTCCTAAAAAAACACTGGGGAGTGTGAAGAACTTTTGCTTATGTTTAACATATATAAATATGTGTCTGTATTACAAATGATAGCTGAGAAAACACAAGAACCCAAGTGTAAACAAGCCCACGTTCCATAGTGTCAGGGTGATAATGTCATCATATGCAATGCAGCCTCTGGAATACTTCTGTGTAGCTTGTGAGGATATGGGGGCTAAAAGGCAAATGATGACTCAGGACTAAGGAAACAGTTTTATCCTCCCGGCATCTCCTGACCAACCTTTGAGAACCACTGAGATTGTGGTTTGATTTTCAGTAATTGGTAGAGAAATCTGTATTATTGCACAGACAGGTAATAATTTATAGGGAAGTTTTAGTGTCCTATGAAATCAGTCCATAACATGAGAAAACAGGCTCAGAGAGGTTAAGTAAAATTGTGACCCTTCAATTACTAAAAACAACTGTATAACCCTTCTCTGTTAATCACGTGCTCTTATCAGTGGTTACAGCAATGACACAGCCATTAACAAGTGACAACGCCATATAATTACCTCTTCCTCCTGTTCTTGATCTGACTCTGATTCCTGGCCACCCCAAGACGCCATGCAAGATGGAGAAAGAGAGCAGGAAGAGTAGAGAGCATTTAGAAGAGAAGACAAAACTAAATACCCTGACAGCAAACATCAGCAGGCAAGCATACAGTTAGCATTTGCATATTTTTTCTTACTAACAGTTTACAGAAGACAAGCACAAAAATTAAAGAAGATTGATTTAAATGCAAACATCTGTAGATTCAAAAGACAAAAGAACCAAAATTATAAATATACTAATCTATCAGACAAAAGAACTAATATTATAAATGTACTCATTTCAGATATAGGTTACCAGCAGCCACAAAGTGTGACATTTCATGGATTGGATGGCATATGTCTACAGAAATGGTGATGATAATATCTCAGCATAATATCTTGATGCTTTTGAACTGTGGTATTGGAGAAGACTCTTGAGACTCCCTTGGACAGCAAGAAGATTCAACCAGTCCATCCTAAAGGAAATTAGTCCTGAATATTCATTGGAAGGACTGATGCTGAAGCTGAAACTCCAATACTTTGGCCACCTGATGCAAAGAACTGGCTCACTGGAAAAGACCCTCACTCTGGGAAAGATTGAAGGCGGGAGAAGGGGACGACAGAGGATGAGATGGTTGGATGGCATCACCGACTCAATGGACATGAGTTTGAGCAAACTCCGGGAGCTGGTGAAGAACAGGGAAGCCTGCTGTGCTGCAGTCCATGGAGTTGCTGAGTCGGACATGGAGTTGCTGAGTCGGACACAACTAAGCAACTGAACTGACTGAACTGAATATCTCAGCCATTACAGGTATTGATTAAACATGTTAAAAGCCACAAATGAACATGCAGTGAAGATATTTTCAATACACAGGCAATACTTAGGAGTTCTCTTGTAATAAAGAGCTACCCTGTTTTAAAATATATCTAAACTCTACCATGTTTGTCAATGTTTTCTTTTTGTTTTAGTTACTAAGTGGAGAGCTGTCCTGGACCATCATAGAATTAATAACTGTGCCGGATATATCTTGACTTAGATACAAAAAGGAATAATGAACTAAATGCTTTCTTTTATAGCATACTGAAAGCTCATTTGAATCAGAGACAAAGCTCATTCATCTTTACACATCACTCAGATGATTGCCCCAGCATTTACGTATTTCTCTGTGGTTCTTATTTGGCATTCTGCTTCAGTGATTCAAAAGTACTCAGCACTACAACCCCCAAAGTACATTCTTTACCACTGGAATGCTGTTCGATAACAGTTACTTGGATGCATATGTCTACTGCTGTATTCTAATTCTTGTAATTAACATGTAAATTTACACATGCAGATTCTGGTATTTCATTTCATTTTGACCAGTAAATAAGAATTTAGTGTTAAATATGATACTACATGGTTTTCTCTATGTGACCGATTTCTAATTTGTAAGAATAATTAATCGTGAAAAATGGTGAATGAAAATAAACATAGAAAATGTTCTGTTTCATGGAGTTAAGATTTAGGATTTTAAATATGTTTCTACCTCTCCTCCTGGGTTTCCCTTGTGATAAAGAATCAGCCTGCAATGAGGGAGACCTGGGTTCGATCCCTGGGTTGGAAAGATCCCCTGGAGGAGGGAAAGGCTACCCACTTCAGTATTCTGGCCTGGAGAATTCCATGGACTGTAGAGTCCATGGGGTTGCAAAGAGTCGGACATGACTGAGCAATGTTCACTTTCACTTTTCACCTCTCCTCCAAGTCTCACCTGCCAGTATCCCACTTCTCAACCTCTAAAATACACTCTGACAACTTGCTATAACCTTCTATAAATTGCCATATGGGAACTTTCCATTAAAAAGGAATACTGGTCAAAATTTTTCAAAAAACAAAAAAAGCTTTTCCCAACATTTAATCTATTCCCTAGTCTTCTTTGATTTGATCAGAGTAATCAAGGAATTCTGTAAAGAGGAGAGGTTTGAATAGAAAGAAAAACTTCTAGTAGATTTGGGTCAAGTATTAATTTTCCTTTCAACAATGTTTCAAATCTATTCCTATAACATGTGAGTATTTTGTATACTAATCATGTTAAAATAGTTGGAAAAAATGAATCTGATGCTCCCCAGATAGTACAGGTTACAAAATGAACATATAATTATTTTAGCAACAAGGTAAAATACCCTGAAGTTGCTTTGAATTTCATAATACATAATCCACCTGTGAACTGGCAGTAAACAGAAGCTAACAGACTCATAATGTTTTGGCAGGGCCAAAAGCACTACTAGCATGGTGCCAGGAGGGCGCACAAAAACCATAAGGAAGGCAAAGCGAATAGTTTCATGTTCAAAATCAGTCCAAAAGGTTACATCTTACATTGAAATTTTCTCTCTTCCATATCCAATACATATTTATAGAAACTTTTCCATCAAAGTGAATTTAATGCAAAATAAGGTAGAGCTACCTTTTTCCTTACTTAAATGGAACATCACAAATTGGACAGGGTATCAAAAACGACTATTATACATGGTTGCATTCAGTGTCTTTGCCTGTATCTATTCTAAAGGATTTGGAAATCAAAACCTCTACAGCCTGAATTGCACTATAGCAGATTATAATACCTTCGTATAAATTGGCAGGGTGATGTTTAAGTTGCAAATAGCTTGGTGCACCAGGCCTCTTGTAGATTTTGGCTCTTTCATAAATGATAGTCGTCCGCAAGGTTCCTGAGTCGTATCACGTACCTTGAACAAGAAAGACATATATGCTTCGCTCACGTGTGACACATACTGTTTACTTTAGTGAGATGACACTCAAAAGAACCAGAGAAAAGTAAAATTCACTTGCTTTGGAAGTGTTCCTTTTGCCCTTTCCTATTATCATTTAGAACGATTAAAAATATCATTCAACTTTTTAAAAATTGTGGTAAAGTATACATAACATAAAACTGACCATTTTCACTTATATTCTTAGCATTGTTATGCATACAACTCAGTGGCATGAAGCTCATTCGCAAAGTTACGTGATTATCACTACTGTGCAAAATTTCCCATCATCCCAAACAGAAACATTACACCATTAAGCAATAACTCCCCATTCTCCTCTCCCTCCAGCACCTAATAGCCTCTACTTAACTTTCTGTCCCTATAAATTTGCTTGTTCTAGGTACCTTATATAGACAGAGTTATACAATCTTTGTTCATTTGTATCTGTTATTTCAGGTTGCATAATATTATCAAGATTTAGTCACATTGCAATATATACCAGAATTTCATTTTTTTTAAAATTGTGTTAAATTGTACATAAAACATCATTTCAACCATTTTTACATGTATGGTTTACTAGCATTAAGTACATACACATTGTTGTACAATCATCACCACCATGCATCTTCAGAATGTTTTCACCTTCACAGACTGAAACTGTTTCCATAAAAAAATAATTTTCCATTCCTTCCTTCCCCCATATCCTGGTAACCACTATTCTATTTTCTGACTAGTTGATGACTCTAGGTATCTCATACAAGAGGGAACATACAATATTTGTCTTTTGGTGTCTGACTAATTTTACTCATTTTAAGGCTGAATAATACTACAATGTATACATATATCACATTTTGTATATCCATTCATCTGTCGATGGATATTTGGAATATTTCCACTTTTTGACTATTGGGAATAATGCTGCTATGAACATTGCAAGTAACTGGTTGAGTCTCTGCTTTCAATTTTTGGGGAATTGCTGGATGATATACTATTTCTATGTTTTAACTTTTTGAGGAACTGTCATACTCTTTTCCACAGTATGGAATGGCTACACCATTTTACACTCCTTCCAGCAAGGCATCAGGGTCCCCATTTCTCCATATCCTCACCAATATTTGCTATTTTGTTTTGTTTTTGATAATAGCCATCCTAATGAGTTACTGAGTAGTATCTCGTAGTGGTATGAATTTGAATTTCTCTGCTGTTAAACATTATTTCATGTGTTTATTGGCCATTTGTACATCTACTTTATAGAAATGTTTAAGTCATTTTCCTATTTTTGTATTTGGTGTCTATAGGATAATTTTTGACCACTAACAATATCAAATATTAGCATAATTACATAGCTGTTTACGGTAAATGGATCCCTTAGAAGAACCTATCTTTAATCAGGAAAACCATTGAACCAGAAATGGCACAATGAAGGCCTTCAGTAGAGATCTTGAGAAAACAGACATTAAAACTTAAATAGAATTATTATTTCCTTTTATTTCATGAATCTCTCCCTCATACTCATTTTTGTTCTCTTCAGAACTGGTATCTAAAATGCAATTTGCATATGTCAAATTATGATAAATTGCATATGTTAAATATGATAAATTCCTAACCTAGATTAACATTCCTAAACAGGGACAACAAATTCATGGTACATTAAAGTGTCTCAACAAATGTTTGTTGAATGAATTTATAAACGTGTATCCAGTCTATTGCTCTATCTGGGATAACTTCTTGATAGATTAACTGGGTCTTTTAAGAGCTTTTACTATAAAAATTTTTCACTAACAACTCTTTTTGGTCTCCACATTTGTGAAGTTCATATATTAAAAAAATTTAAGCACAAATATTTAAAAGAAATAATAGTTAAAAAAAAATAAAGAGAGGCTTCTCTTAACATTTGGAAAAGAATGACCAGTTTTCCTAATTAATCAGTTGACCATTTGTCCCTCATTCTTAGCCTATAACTAAAAAGGTTGAATTTGAAATTTTAAAAAATAGTTTTTAGGAGTTTAAAATTTTATAGAAATACTTTAAAAAAAATCATTAGAAATGACTGAAAAGCAAATATTCTCTTCTACCAAAAGAAGTCAAAGCCTTACTTGATGCTGAATAAAACACATTCCCAAATTCCATGTATATATTACCTTGACAAAGAGAGGAAGTCTGTTTTCTTTGAAGGCAAAAAAACTGAATATATGATGTTGGCCACTCTTGGTTAATGGCACCAGGTTGCCAAAACAATCAACATAGATGGGTTTTCCTTCTAAGACCTGATAAAAATAGAGAAAAACAAAAAGAATACCATAGCTGAAATTATTACATTACTGGAACATTAAAATTCTTAAAATGTGCATACAATAATCTTTAAAATCCTGACTGACATTTTGTCTTATCTGTGACAAGCTTGGACCAGCACTCCCTCTCACTAGTAATAGGAATCTTCAAATGCATGGGGGCCTTTAATCTTACTGTACTCATTTCTAACACTGTACGATATTATTTTCCCAAATCAATATGTCTTTAAATCATAAATTTATATTTTTGACATCACAATGAATTCGGTTACTTGAATTCAATATCAAAGATCCACACTGATGGAAAATTAAGAAATAAGAAAAAGTAGTATAGCAAGCCCTGGATATTGTATTTTTACGTTTACACAAAGGATACACCTACTGGGCTGTTTCCTTTACTAGTTTTTAAGTTTCCTTAAAATTTGCTTATTTTTAACTGGAGGGTAATTGCTTTATAATGTTGTGTTGGTTTCTGCCGAACATCAGCATGAGTCAGCCACGGGAGTCACATGCCCCTTCCTTCCTGAACCTCCATCCCACCCATCCCACCCCTCCAGGCTGTTTTCTTTATGATTAAAGAATAATAGGGGAAAAAATCCAATAAATAGTCCCTTAAAAAAAAAAAAAAGAACAAGGAAACATAACATGTGAATTGCTATATCCATTTATATACTTATAATTTATTAATAATGCATAATTTTTCCCTTAATAATCTTTAAAAGAGTCCTTTTATCCCTTTTGAATGGGTCCAAATTGGCTAAAAATGGCGCATTTTAGACACTGGCCTTCTAACTGATCAAGATGTTGACTGGTCTGCTTTTGATGGCATTATTTAATTAGATGGGCTTCCCTGGTGGCTCAGCATTAAGAACCCATCTGCCAATGCAGGAAATGCAGATTCAGTCCCTGGGTTGGGAAGATCCCTTAGAAGAGGAAATGCCAACCCACTCCAGTATTCTTGCCTGGGAAATCCCAGGGACAGAGGAGCCTGCTAGGCTACAGTTCATGGGATCGCAAAGAGTTGGACATGACTTAGCGACTGAATAACATTTATTAAATACTATTTTAAATATATTAAAAGAGGTATAAACAACATACTAACATAAATTGGTTTTTAAAACACAGTACCTCCACATCCCTGCTTCTGGCCACCTCAGCAAAGTTTTCTTGTTGTTCCAGGGTTTTATCCACTTTATCATCAGTCATGCAGAAACACCTCAACCTGGCTTCAATGGGGTCATGCGATTTGGCAAACACTACAAATTTGGCCATATATGGTACACAGATAATTTCTCTATACACTTGTGATGCAAAGGTAACAGATTCCTGAATTTGTCGACAATCGATCAGCCAGAACCTATAAAATAAAACAAAGTCAGTTATCTGAAATTTAATTACAGTCATCCCTCAGTATCTACGGCGGATTGGTTCTTAGAACTCCACAGATATCGTGATCCACAGATGCTCAGGTTCATTTTACAAAAAGGCAGAATACAGTCGGCCCTCTGTATCCATGGACTCCACAACTGTGAAAAAGGATAGTCAGTTACATGAAAAACAAATCAGTTCCTTCAGTATCATCAGAGTAATCATTGCATGCCTCTTGGAAAAAGTGAGAAGCAGGAGAGGGAGATAATGAGAGAAAGCAAAAGCAAAGGGAAAGAAAAGACGGGGGAGGGGAAATGGAGGAGGATCGATGAGAAGGAGGGCAAGACAAGGATGTGCCCGGTGTTTCAGGTCAAATGTTAAACACTGTAACTTTTTTCCTTGGAAAGTCTTCAGAGTATTCAGGCTTCTGAAATACATCTTCAGCGTCTAGAATCCTTTTGTGGTGCACCCTGGTATTATACTAATATCTTGCTGGATGAGTTTCTATTTTCTTTGATAGCCCCTGCTGTTCCTCATTTCATTTCCTAAAACTTTTTTCAACAAAATCTACCTAACGTTTCTTCATCTCATCATTCTTTTCCAAAGGACTCACAGTCACCAAGGTTGGATCAACCAAACTACTTTTAAAAAAAAATCTGCTTTTGCTTCAGAACTCCTAAATACTGCTTAATATAATCCATAGAAGAAATTATTGGCCTTGTGAATAATTTATGATTTCTAGCCTCAGTCAAATCTGTGACATATTTTGGTAATTTTTTTTCCTCAGATATCATTTTATACACTATAGTAATGTTGCTAAACCTTTATGACACCCTTCAGGCCTTCAGAAAGGTTAACTTCACAGAAAAAGCAGTAACCATCAGATGCACATTTTCTCAATTTGCTCTTTATACACATCAAAGATTTATTCCAGATCCTCTCACTTTGAAACCTTCCTCCATCACTGATCCCTCCTTCCTGACTCATTGCTCATAATCTTTAAACACTTGAAAATTTCCTTATCTTCTTAGCTTTTTCTTCCTTCAAGTTCCTGATCCATCTCTCTTCTTCTACTTTTTAATTGTGATAAAATATAATTTAATTGGCAGCCTCAAATCCAAGAAGTGGGCTGTGTGCACTAATGATAATATAAAATTTGTCATTTTAACCATTCTTGAGTGCGCAATTCACTGGCAGTAGTACATTTAAAATACCATACAACCACAGCCACTCTCCATTTCCAGAAATTTTTCGTCATCCCAAACAGAGACACTATACCCATTAGACAGTAACTTTGAACTTTCCCATTCACCTCAGTCCCTGGTAAACTCTATTAAACTCTGTCTCTATGAACTTGCCTATCCTAGGTACCTCGTTTATGTGGAGACATGCAATATTTTTTCTTTTGGGTCTGGCCTATTTCATTTACTGTAATGCTTTGAAGGCAGCCTAGTTCCTGGTTCTTGGCAGGCCCTCAGTATTACCTCCTTCCTCTTTATACTGATTCAACTATCTTTGATTCACTGATTCTTCGACTGTCTGAAAGAATTACATTATTCCTATAATAATATAATAACTCCTAATTTCTTTTTCTCTCCTATAAGGCCTGCTGTAAATAATGTTAACCAACATTCTGGCGTTATTTCTGAATTATAGACTCCATTGTCGCCAGCCTGCAATGCCCTTCTGCATCTTGGCTCATGTTACCTTCTTTTCCACTTTTATCTGCCTGTTAGTTAGGTTTCTATCTCATGGACTACCTTCTCTCTGACCACTCTAATGTGAACACCCTTTTTTGAATTCTTTCAGTAACTCTTTTGTACCTTTCCATCCAGAACTTGTCATTTTCTGGCATTAGAGTGGAGATGAGTGAATGGCAGGGCACACAGACAGACACACAGAACCAGAGACTCACAGCTGAGCCCTTTGGGTGGCTCCGACTACAAACGGATCACTACACCCAGCTACGGCTGTGCACTGTTATTCATGCATCTATCGTTTTACCCCCCGAATAAGAATGTAAGCTTTAACTATTCTCAACGTCAGCTTTCTCATCTTTAAAATGGACATATTGCCTCTCGCTCTTCTTAAGTCACAAGAGTTTACAGTAACCAAATTAAACAAATAGGAAAACACTTGGCAATCCATTAAAGATCAAGCAAATGAGAACTAGTGAGTTGAGTTGGTTTATACACATGCAATAAAGCTAGACAGCGTAAGCTTTTTAAAGATATGGGACACAAAAAGGATAATGTGTAAACATGCTATGGTGCATAAAAGTCACTGAAAACTCTAAACTGTGTAAGCAAACCATGATATGCTCTGTGGTTTGGTTATCATTCTGTTTGAAAACAAAAAAACAATTCAGGCTATTTTGTTGTCAGCAGGAAATCCATCATTCCTAAGTCCTTCAGGACTGGAAAAATCAGCTGTGGCTGCTAAAGCCAGAGTCTGGGTCATACAGTAATAGCTGGCAATAATTTACTTTCTTTAGATTTTAATCTGAATGGCTGTACTTCATACTTCATTAATGCATTATCACTATTACATTTACTGGGGAGTCTGATTTAAGACATGAAAGTAAATGCAGACCATTTTTAAAACCAAACCAAAATTAAAATTACTTTTAAAGAATGCATGAAACAAAGTAAAACAAGAGACATTTGGGCACACAATTTCAGTGGTTTTTCTGTGCAGTATAACCATACCTGGCAGACACATTGGTTGTAAAGGAAACACATTCATTGACAAATGTTAATGGCGTAGTTCCTGTAATATCTTCCCACTGAGCAGGGGTGGTTCCACCTGAAATAACATGATTGTTGAAAAAAAAAATTAGGCAGAACTCCAAACTCGGTGTCATAAAATAAAGGCTTCGTGGTTCTGGCTTCTGGCTACGTTCATTCACTCTTCAGGATGACACCCTGGAAACAAAGTGACTGAAAACTACGTGCTAAAAAAATGATACACGGAAAACAGACATTAATACCACATTTCACAGAACTAAACTTAAGGGAGGCCATTTGAATAACTGCTTCAAATTACTAGGTGCTCTTTTCTCTCCCTGCCATCCTAAAGTTTTTTTATTGTAATTGCTAGTTTCTGAAGATAATTTTGAATTGTATTCAGTTGATGATTTTAAAAGATCCTTCGACTAACCAAGGAGCTGAATGCTTTGTTAAAACAAAAATCCAAATATTCCTTCACCTTGATATTTTAGGCACTTATTTTCAAGAAACAAAATTTCCTTTCAATTTGCAATTGAAGGTTGGCAAAAATCCTTGGAAAATATTAAAAGCTCAGGAAATATTGCAAAGTGAAAGAACAAATGACTGAATGCCTCTGAACACTGACACATCACTCTGGAGGGTGATGCTGACTTTCATTTCTACTGAGACATTAAGTTGGCGTAAATAAGGACAAAACTGTCTTCAGGCATTGCAGGAGAAATATATGTTTGAGATGAAAACAAATTTTGACTCTAAGGATTGTTAAAGAAGGGAATGAGTTATCAAAGTTCTTTATTCTAGGAGGCCCATAAAATACACATTCTAAACAGATTTATATAATAGAGCGAAACACAAAAATCCAAAAATCTATTACTGTATTTGTAAAAATTAACAAGTAAATTTAAAAAAATAAAAATAAAAACGATAAAGCTTTCCCTAAAAAAAAAAAAAAAAAGAAAGAAATTGTTTAGAACAAATCCATCCCAAGACAGAGGCCCAGAATAACTAGACCAGATGGGGTCAAGGCCCAGGTGGTATCTTCATTTGATCATCTAGAAGGGCAGGATGTGCCACGGACATTTTTCAATCTGACTTGTTTTGCGTCCAGGCTGCTACATAGCATATTATAGGATGATTAATCATACACATGAATCAAAAAGCATGGGAATGCTATGTAATAAGCAGAAACAAATAACTGGGAGAGGCCCCAAGTGAAGCATGACATTTCTCACTACTCTCATTTTAGGGCATGTATTTTCTTTTATTATTTTTGCTTTGTTTTGGTTTTGAGTGTCTTTTTTGTTTTGTTTTGTTTTGTGGTCATGCCATGTGGCATATAGAACCTCGGTTCCCCCAACCATGGATCAAACCTGAACCCTCTACATTGGAAGCACAGCCTTAACCACTAGACCACCAGGGAAACCCCCATGTATTTTAAAATTATGTCATATTATTAAACTTATGGGGTAAAGTCTCTATGGTTTGCTATCAAGAGTACAGAAAAAAACACTGATAAGAAGGAAGAATGAGAGAGAGGACAAAAGAAGGGTGAACATTCCTGCTAATGAGGAAAAATGAAAAAAAATAATAATACTGAAGCAGATATGGTCATTATTTCTACTAAAAACAGTATGAATATTTACTGAATGCTAGTACCATTCAGTTTTTGTTAAATAGGGAAATTCTCAATTATGTAGTTTCAGTTACTTGTGTGGATATTTTTTTAATCTCTCACCATCTGTGGTAGTATTATTGGTCAGAGACAACCAGTGTCCTGGGAATATCTTCCTGGAGTTTGATGGTTAACTGAAAGCTATTACAACTTCCAATTGAGAAGACTAAATATCCTCCTTTTTTCCAAAGTTAGTCAACAGATTAATGGTAAAGTCATAACCAATTCCTGGACAGAAAAGTTTGAAATGGTTGATATAATTATTCAAGATATCATTTAGTTTGCCACAGGTATAAGGTGATATCTTCAATGAAGGCCTAAAGCTCGGGTTTAGAGGTACATGGACTTGGGTTTGAATCCCAACTCTGTCAGATATTTACAGTATAATTAATCTCAGGCAAATTATAAAAAAAAAACTTCTCTCAGTCTTGGTTTCCTTTCTAGTAAAAGGGAGTTAAAGTTTCCTCAGAGGGCTACTTTGGAGATAAAAATGACCATGTGTATGAAGTGCCTAAAAGTCTGGCATCAGGCTTTATTTAGAAAATATTAGCTCACTTCCTATCCCCTTTCACTTCCCTAGTCAGTGTGCTTTTCCTGAATTAATGCATATTAATAAGATGCAGGCATCTTAGGACAAAGGTAATTTAGTATTTACAATCTAAGTTTCTTCTTCCAGAACTTTCTATTATTAACACAATAGTCCTATGTGACTCACCTGTGATGCTGCATAGTAATCTTAAGGTTGGTGCATCTCCTCCAAAACCATTCAACATGACATCACTTGAAGCTTTGGGGACAGGAATGGTCATGGTAATTGGCTTGTGAAATTTTCTTCTTCTAGGTTCCAAAGTGACTATAGGGCTGAAGGTAGCTTTGTTGCCCAAAATCTTCTTAACCAACTCACTGTGCATAGGTTGAGCCTTTAAAAAAATAGCAAAAATATAAAAATAAACAATACATCATTATATTCCATGTCAAATTTCTTAATACATTTTTATTTCATAAATCAGTTTTGTATCTTCAAATATGGCAACTGCAATTTCCTACTGTTACCAAACACTCATATAAAACTTCATGACACTGATGATTTCTAAGGGCAGCTTTTGCTCACCCAGTAATAATTTGATTCTTTAGCCATTTCATTCTCTTTTGAAAAGCTGGTTTTGAATCCCGGGAATAAAATCCGTCAGGTTAACCTGCATCTTGACGTGGGCGTACCTGTAGGCCAACACGGATCCGCTTGGTTAGCGCCCCCTCGGGGAACACGGCCTGCACCTGCGGCACCACGGTGCTGCTCAGCACGCCTCCCTCCGGGCCAATCAGGTTGCTGTCCTGCTTGATGCGCGACACCACCGCAAAGTACTGTGGGAAGTCACGGGTGATGATGCGGCAGATCCGCTTCTTTTCGAGGTCTTCCGGGCTATCCAGCACTGAGACAAGAAATGACCCATCTTCATAGAGCAAGGATTCGCTTTTGAAAGCATTCTAGCAAACTCACTGGCATAGGTTAACCCTGAACAGATGTGGCAGCAAAAACCTTCTTTTTTAAATAATAGGAAAATTTAAAAAGCAAGGCTATCCTAGCAATACCAGAATCTCTCAAGACCTGTCAGCATTTGGCTGGCACATTTTCTCTCTTTGTGAAAACTAGGACTTTCCAGGGCACTGTGAAACAAAAGCATCCAGTTCTAGACGTGGTATTGCAAGGCTGTCTTTGTAAATAAGGGGGTTTGAGGGCAATGAAACGAACCTGTCCTGTTTTTGGCTCAACGTGACAAAGAGGAAATTGACTATGGGCTCGTTTCTTTGCAAATTTCAAAGTTAGTTCAAAACCAGTTATTTGTGGTTTTAAGAAGTAATATGGTCCTTTTGGTTCTCAGGGGAGTAGTGCAGGAATAAAATCTGTCTTCGAAGGGTAAGATGTGTATTAGTGTGTTCATTCCAGTGGCATGGTTGTCTCGGAGATAATCACTGTGGATATTTTAAAAAGATCAGTGATTGCAAATTTAGGGTTTCGATATTCCCCTGAAATCATGAACTTACCAAGCAGATCATCTAACATCAGGAGAATGGGATAATGGACTCTTGATAAATTGCATTAGTGTAGATATGCAGGGCAACACAGTAAATCCAACTGGTTTAAAATTTAAAAATTTGAACTAAGTAGATCACTGAATTTTAAGAGATTATGGAAAGCGATTCATTTTTAGAAAGCATTTTACAATTCTTACAGACACATGAACAGCAACTGTGTTTTTCTTGACTCTTGAATATAACTAGATAGCAAAAGTCTGAAGTCCCAGGATCTGATCCTTCATGACTGAAGACTGATACATTGGCAATTACTAGCATATACTTATGAAAGAAGAGGTTTTCACAGAACAAACATAACAAACATAAAAATATACAAATTCGATTCTATTTCAAAATGAGCTTTTTACTTATGTAGAAAGTTATAAGAGTGGGTCCCCATCTAAGGACAACATGGCAGTGTTAATGACAGGTAAATATATCAGAGGGAAATATCCTAAACTCGATGCAAAAGAAATGGTTCCCAGGAGCAGAAGCAGCTAAATACAGCACAGAACAAGCTTTATCGGTAAGAACCCGGATCTTTTCATCTTAATTGGAAAATACTGACCCACACGTCCAGAAGGCATAATTTCCTCTTCTGTGGCCTCTCTTCTTACTAACCCTCAGCAGAACAAGAAGAAACATTAAAGCAGCTGCTGTCAGGCTACACTTTACCATCCATGAGCCACACATGAAGCTACAGTTAGTGGTCCTGGAAGACTGATAAAATCTGGCAAACAGCCGCACAATTGTGTGCCCAGGTCGGTGCAAATTTTGGTATGTTCTTGGCACTTGGGGAAAAAAAAAAGTGCCTATTTGTGTGGTCACGAAAAGTGGAACATATCTCTGGTTATCTATCAGGACTGACACCTCATCTCTGTGCGGCCTCAGGAGGCCTAAGAAAGAGCACCTCCCTCTCGTCAAACTAAAGTATTTCAACCTGAGGTTAAATGGCCTAAACTGGGATTTGAGATTTACAGAGATTAAAGCCCTAAGGAAAAATACGTTCCTTAACTATATGTGTAAGTGTGCATATGAAATTCAACCGTAGCTAACTCTCTGTTTAAGTGTAAACTGTGAGTGAATTTAATTTTCCTAACTCCTTAATAGAAAGTTCAAAGTATTATTCTAGTGAGAAGTTGCTATATAGCACAGAGAGCCCAGCCTGGTGCTCTGTGATGCTCTAGGGGGATGGGATGGGGCAGGGGAGGGAGGCATGAGAGAGAGGTAAAGGACTTCTCAGGCGGCACTAGTGGCAAAGAACCTGCCTGCCAATGCAGGAGATGTAAGAGGTGTGGGTTCAATTCCTGGGTCAGGAAGATTTCCTGGAGAATGAAATGGCAACCCACTCCAGTATTCTTGCCTGGAGAATCCCATGGAGAGAATGAGTTTGGTGGGTTACAGTCCACAGAGTTGCAAAGAGTTGACTAAAGCAACTTAGCACACATAGCATGTGCATAATTCTGGCTGATCTGCATTGTTGCATGGCAGAAAACAATGCAACACTGTAAAGCTACTTTCCTCCAACTGAAAAATAAGTTGATGAAAGAAAAAATTATATTGTCCTATAACGTAGTAGTTATGGGTATATGTAAGTTTTCCTGGAGAAAAGTTTAGCACTTTTTATCAGTGTCTTAAATATCTAAATGTTCAGATTAGGCATTTTTGAAAATCATGGATATATTATCCAATATCTATTCATTTTGTTATGAAACAGTATCTGCTGCTGCTAAGTCGCTTCAGTCGTGTCCGACTCTGCGACCCCATAGACAGCAGCCCACCAGGTTCTCCCGTCCCTGGGATTCTCCAGGCAAGAACACTGGAGTGGGTTGCCATTTCCTTCTCCTATGCATGAAAGTGAAAAGTGAAAGTGAAGTCACTCAGTTGTGTCTGACTCTTAGTGACTCCATGGACTGCAGCCCACCAGGCTCCTCCATCCATGGGATTTTCCAGGCAAGAGTACTGGAGTGGGGTGCCATTGCCTTCTCTGGAAACAGCATCTATTCTATTTCATATTTTAGAAAAGTTTGCATGAAAGATAGAGATGGGCCATATTTCTTTATTAATCTAAGATATTTACTATTAAAGAATTTCATTTTCCTGAATGCAACAAAAATAAGACTAGGCAAATATACTGTGCACTCCAATGCATCACCATGGTAATATACCAGAACACTCTGTTGTCATTGTTTAGTCACTAAATCATGTCCAACTCTTTTGTAACCCCATGGACTGTAGCCTGCCTGGCTCCTCTGTCCATGGAATTTCCCAGGCAAGAATACTGGAGTGGGTCATTTCCCTCCCCAGGGGACCTTCCCAACCCAGGGATCAAACCCACGTCTCCTGCATTGGCAGATGGATTCTTTACCACTGAGTCACTGGTGCTAAACAAGGGGTCTGGGCAGCTAATGCTCAAAAACCCAGACTTCTTGCTTTGCACCTGCAATAACCTGGTATTATTTCCTTCACCACAACCTCATGTTGTGGTGTAGGCAGGCTTACTGTGTAGCCTGTAGGCAGGCTTTACTGTGCAAGCGCCAGGAGAGAAAATTGGATTAGGTAACACACACACATACCCCCTAGGATATAAACAAATGCATCACTATCATGCCTCCACTTCAGAGTCCTTTTAAAACCTTCAATATGGAGTACCTTCATCCATGCCGTTCAGGATTTCATTCAGCTCCTCCTCCGTGTATTCACAGTAATGCTCTTTCCAGCTGTCCCCGTTCTCACTGCGCAGGACCACCAGTTCCCTCTCTTTTCCTCGCAGGGCAGCGAAATGAGGGATCTCCACGATCACAGGCCTGACACAGCAAGGCAGAACATTCAGTGTGGACAGGAGCTAACCACCAGCAAGACAAGCACCTCAACTCTGTCTGTTGCAAAGTGACCTGGAATTCTTCTCTTTCTGGGGACAGGGACAGAGCGGGGCCATCCTCCGGAGCCCTGCAGCTAGCAGACGGTCCCACAGTAGCTAGCACTCCACCTCGGGGGCGCCAATCCTCGGGGCCATGCTGCTACCTTAAGCCAATGATGTCTCCCTGTGAGTGCATGTGGCATTCTGGAACTTCTCCTTTGATCAACGTAAGGATAACACATTTAACCAAAAGAAATGTACATGCACATCTATGAGGTATGCCAATCTCTTAAAACGTTTTCTATAAGGTGCAGAATGACAAAATGGTTTAAGAGGGAAAATGGCTCATACACTGTGTAATTTCATGTGCCATAAATGAGATGTCAGAAGAGTCAACTGCTTCGGAACTCGAGAGGCATGCACTCAGGACTCTTTCCGTCTATTTCCTCCATTCAAGGAGACACAGGCATGTGCACACAGCGTGGCCCTATGGGAGCGCCTCAGCAGGCGGCCAGGTGTGTCCAATGCCTATTACATTTCAGGATCCAGAACATGCACTACCCTACTGTGTTTCGGTCACATTCACTCTCAAAATCCAGAGAGGCTTTTGATTTTTTTTTTCAGTCCAGGTTGCTTTGATACAGACTCCGAATTTATCATAACGACATCGTTAACTAGCACATAGTACAACTAGGCAGATCTCATGCTTTAAACGAAAATGAAGGTCACAGCACTTAAGGGAAAAGATATAAAAACATCACTCAAAAATAAAAGTCACATACCACAAGGGTCAGAAATGGTCCACTAAAGATAGGTTGTACAGAATTTAAATCATAGAGAGGGACATGTCATGGGCACAATGACAAAAAGAGAAATCATATTGCAGAAGAAGGAGAAGAATGGGGGCCCGCAGCCATCAATTTGTTTTAAGTCACTCCTACCCAAGGAATTTGGTTCCAGGAGGCCCCAGCTGAAGGATGCGGCTGACCAAACTTTCTCCCTCATTAAGTGGGGGAGGAGCCGTTGGCAGGTGAAGTTTACTGAGT
This sequence comes from Bison bison bison, assembly GCF_000754665.1. Classification (NCBI taxonomy): domain Eukaryota; kingdom Metazoa; phylum Chordata; class Mammalia; order Artiodactyla; family Bovidae; genus Bison; species Bison bison. The sequence goes on from NW_011494961.1 coordinate 3,734,831, forward strand.
ACATCCAAAGCAGCAGTGAAAGAAAGAACATAGGTAAGCTTCAGGTGTCGTGTTCCACAGAACCCCAGCGTCACCAGCTGATGAACAGAGTGAAGTTTGGTTTCACACTGCGTTTGGTTCTGCCCCCTCCATTGGTCACAAAGAGCAAGAACAAGAGACCCAGAGTGTACAATGGAGGCGCGTGGAAGGAGGGCGCTTGGGGTCGGATCTATTCCTGCTTAGGTTCACCGCCAGGGCATGAGCCAAAAAAATAAAATAAAATATGCTCCACAGGAAAGACAAAGCTGTTGGGAATACAATAAAAACTCTGGCTCTGTAATGAGGCCAGAAGTTTTCATGGGTATTTCTCAACAGATCTGACAATTATTAAAAAGCCTACAACTATCTGTGCATGAGGAAGGGGAAAGGAGCTGGCACAGAATATGAAAGGAATCACTGGGGAATTATTCCAACCATAATGGAGTTTTCTGATGCAACCCAGAACTTCACAGGCTCCTTCTAAATCTCTGGTCTGTCTGATAGGAGGACATGGGAGGTAGTTTCCATAACTGGGAAATACATACACACACCTTTTCAGGTGTGAACATAATTTGGAACAACCTGTTAATAGTTTGCTCCAAATTACGAGGCTTTAGAACGTTTCCTGAGTTCTAAAGTAAGAAATCCTCTCCCCAGTATGACACTGGCAAAGCCAAAGAGTTCATAATTAATAGGATTTTCTCCCAGTTTTTTTAGCACAAAGACTTTATATAATAAGACTTAAATACAACCGATTTGTTTCAAAATATTTTGAAACTTGTCCCCCTCCAAAACTTGGTTTTGTCAGTTTTCAGCAGGTACTACTCATTTCTTGGCATATTGAGATACCAGGTAATATAACAGCAGCAGTACAAATAGAAGAAAAGCTTATTTCTGCTCAAAATTGCTAAAATGAGCATGGTAAAAGTCATTCTGGATTTTTGTCCTCTTAATGAAATCTATGCCAAATAAAAAACTGCCAGGATGATTTTTAGTCATGGTAGCAATTTTGATAACAGAAAAGACAAATCACATAGATTAAATTTTTGTATGTTCTATAAAGAACACTGCTCTCCAAAGCGAAGATGATGATTCTGTTTGTTGTAACTATACAAGACGTCAAGTTTATGTTCATAACAGACTAGTGCAGTTGACCCTTGAACAACTAGGCAGGTCCATTTGATTTTTTTCAATGGCAAATAGTTCAGAACCACGTGGTGCATCAGCGGTTGTTGGATCCACAGACGCAGCACCTGGGATGTGGAGGAGCCTCTTACAGGCAGAGCCAATCCTCAGGTGTTTGCAAAGTTTTGACTGTGTGGGGGGCAGTCAGAACCTCTAACCCCTGCGTCCTTCAAGGACCAACTGTATTTTTTCTCTACGACTTTCCCACTTAAATCCAGATTAAAAAATACCTACCATCAACCAAAGTATGATTATTCATAGTGGAAGCCTGGCAGCTACTATCACATCCAAAGAGAAAGAGTAATAGTCAACCTGAATGCTTAACCCATTAATGCCTTAAAATAAGAGGCATTTAAGTGCGGTCAAACACTGAGGCATTAGTTTCAATTCTTAAAAAATTTCACAGGGGCCAATCTTCTTTCAAAAGCTTGACGTACCTGTTTCCACTCCATCCTAGTGATTTCATGTAGAGGATACAAGCTCACCAGTGACTAACTGGGAGGTTTATCAGAAACCCTTACCCAAGGAACTGAGCACCAGAAGGTCCGACTTCAATCAGGCGACTGGCCAGGCCCTCTCCTTCCACCATTGGAGGCATTGTCGCCAGTCTATGGCGTTTGACCAGTCGGCAGGTGACTCGTGTTGGGGCGGTACATTTCCGGGGCGGAATAATGATGCGGAGCCCGTTGTGTCTGCATCCTCGCATAGCACCACCTCGGGCATCCACCATAAAACTAACCAGGAAACTAAAAGTTAAAATGGAAGGTTAGATGGTGTTTTGAAATATCGAAGGCAGATAAACAAGCTTTGTCAAGTTAGCTTTTTTTTCCATAACGCTCTGTTCTTAAAACATTTCTTATTTATATGCATAGTGGCCAAAAACATGCCCTTAAAAAGTAATTTTACTTTATACCAGTGCCTTTATTTCAGTTTGGTTGCTGTTTTAATTTTTGTATTTTTTGATCTGTTACTAAAGAACAGTTCTGCTCCTAATTTGACAATGGTGATATTAAACATGAACTTGTAAATTAAACATACATCCAATTGACTTAGAAAGTGGAATGAAATTACATAAAGAATATGAGTCTCCTTTTGTTATAAATGCAGAGGCATTTGCTTCCTGCTATATGCGTCCTGAAAAATCCATAGTTTGAAATAATATAAAGATAGAGCAGAGAGGAAAGACTAAATTGTAGCTTTTCTAAGTTAACTCAACTTGACTTTTAAAAATTACATCATGTCCAGATCATTTCAGCATAATTCTACAACTTAAAAAAAATTCAAAGGCTTTCTCTCAAGACCAAACCCATGTACATGCATCCTGCTCCAACACTGTCATACCCAGGATGCAGGTTTTTAACTGATTACATTCTAAAAAAGAGGAAAACCAAAATAATCAAATGCTTTTTTTTTTTTTTAAATCAAATGCTTTGGAAAGAGCCCATTTACCGATTCAAAGGTGCTTTTTCACTTCTTAAGTAGAAATATCTCTTCTATACCATTTTAATTGATAGGAGAGAAAGAAAACAAGATTATCAATCCCCTCTGCTCTGGGTTTTGAGGGGGAAATCCTGGGCTCATGCTAATGGAAGACATCTGGGCATCGTGATTTTCCCCAAATTATAATAAATTAAACATGGAAAATCACAGCTAGTAATTCAGAAATGTAAAGGCATCTCTTCTTTTGCTTCTTTTTTGCCAAGCTAATTGTTCATGAATAAGGGAGTAATGATCCAAGGTGATTTGGCTTGTTTACTTTTTTAACTGTACCAAGAGAAAGGGTTTGTCTCAACTCTGAAGTTGGTTCCTTCAGGATGTTTCTGCAGCTTAGTGTGAGTTTGTCTCACCAGGTTAGTGTAAAACTCAAAGTCTGGGAGGCACTTACTTTGTCAAGGAGGAAAAATTAAACCAGGCAATCTGATGGTCGTGTACATATACACAAAGACACACACAAAAAATGTGCACACCCTACTGTCTTTCCCAATTCTCCTTGCATTTGCAAGAATTTTATACCAAAACAGAAAGAGGAAAGCAACACACAGGTGTCGTAAGATCTACTGATAGCTTAACCAGCACAGAACTATACCAGATTCATCACACTCAGATATTACATCCATGACAAACATGTAAAACATTTGAAAGCTATTTCATTAAAGTAAGTTATGGGATAGAAACACAATATATTTGTGTTATTTTTAAATAAGTGAAGGAAAAATACCTTAGCATCCTCTTCATAGCAGAACACAGACCTCATTAAGCATGCTATTGAACAGAACCCTGCTGCTAGTAATACAGACGTCTGTGAAGGAGCCCAGAGTGCCTATCTGAAGCAGGTCACGCAGAATGAGACCAGGAGAGGAGGTCTCACACTTCTTTCCCCATGCAGGAGCCAGTCTAGACCTACCGGTTTAAACCCCATCCTCTCAGCTTTTAGTACGGGGCACAAACTGGGGAGTATAAGCAGCAGGTCAGTTCTGAAGTGTGGATGTTTCTGGTCTTTATCAAAATACAGCGAGAAAATGTTGGCTGCTTTTCGTATTACTAGTGTTTAAGCAGGAATTCTTAAATTATTTTCTATTTGCTTTTTAAAATGCACTATCGCTCAAAAAGAATGAAAGAACTGGTAAAACGTCTAGATGACTATAAAGGTTTCTTTCCCATTTTATTAATTTCATTTGACTATGATATCCCAGGGACCGGGGAGCCTGGTGGGCTGCCGTCTCTAGGTTCACAAAGAGTGGGACACGACTGAAGCGACTTAGCCGCAACAGCAGCATGATATTTATGTTGATTTTTATAAAAACTAGAAAAAAATGACTGAAGTTTCAACAGGTGCTATTTCAAACTCAATGCTGTATTTCTGACTTTCTCTACTTTCTTTGATTTCTTTTTCATCTTTTGATTACTAGCACCATTGCTAAAGAATAGGGACTCAAAAAAGTAAGGAATTATTATAATACATCTGATTAATATCATCAATATCCAATACTATCTATTTTTTGAAAGCATCCAGGGTGTTTCCCCATTCATGGTACATGCTATTATATTTTCACTATATTTATTCCAGTAATGGTTTACAGCCTATATATTCCATTTAGAATATCTTGTAGCAGTGCATTCCGTAAGGAGTGAATTGAAGTAGCTATATACTTGGCTGTAACAATGTCTAAGCACCTACATGTCTGATTACTTTCTCTGATTTCTATGTTACTGACTTTCTTTTAAAATTCTCTTTTGTTCTCCTTTACCCCATAATTTCCATGCTGCTAGGAACTTAGCAAGGATACAGAAAGTAAAGACATAGCCCAGATGTCTTCCATTGCTGCCGAGGATGCTCACAGTCTAAGCCCCAAATGTCACATGACGATTTCACTTCCTCGGAATCGCTTACTCTCCTGGTCAAGGAGGAAGGAACTAGACCACACTCAGGTCCATATCAGTGTCACAATGGCAGTGACCTTGTGCTCCGTATTTCTTCCTGTGTCCCAAGTGCCTAGTGCTATGTGAATGGGGCACACAGTAGGCAGTTAATAAGTAACTGCTTAATAGTGAATGAATGGAAGAGTGAAAAGGGTAAGTTGTGAGAAGCTGTATATATTTGTTTCTAATTGAGAAGAAGGCTAAAGTAGAAGGTTATTTAATTCTTTGATTCCTGGACAACCAATCCAGTCAGACCTCACTCAAATTACTACACTCAGACATTTCAGTTCATAAAATAGCTTTAGTTGAGAAGGACTGCCTTCAATATTAAATATTCCTCTACAGGCATTTCCCTGCTTGAAAATGAGAGAGTGAATATATTCAATTACCTTGATAGAGGATTAGTAGAAAATGAAAGTAAGCAAAAAACCAAGAGTTTGGATACACCAAAGTAATGATTTTGTTAGAAGTGAAAACTGTATGAAGAAAGACCAAAGACTGGGAAGTAAAAGGACTTAAAAACTGGAGCTGCAGTAGATAAATTTAACTATATATGTCTTGGTGTCATCATAGATCTAGAAAATTATATTTAAGTATCGCACCAGAACAGCAAGCAAATTTGAAAAATTAAAGTGGCAATGTGTCTAATTCAGAGAAAACTTCCAACAAAAACAAGCTTTTGTGTCTTTATGAAATAACTAAAGGAAGTGCACTAGCCTAATAAAAAACAACAAGCTCTACTGAGGGAATTATTAGACGAGAGAGGGAGAGAGAGAGATGAAGGAAGAGAGGCGCAGGCAGGCAGAGAAGAAAGTAAATCAGAAGGATATCAAGAAAGAAACAAAAGGATGGGAAGTCATGAAAGAGCTAAATATTGATAGTCAAAATGAATAAAAATGTTTACAAATTTAGTTAGAAAATACTCTAAGCAAATCAGACTCAAATAGATGCTGCTTAACAGTGAATGATGGAAGAGTGAAAAGGGTAAGTTGTGAGAAGCTGTATATATTTATTTCTAATTGAAAAGAAGGACAACCAGGGACCAAACACCAGTCAGACTTCATTAAAGTAAACAACTAATTAAAAAGCTGACTATGCAGAATTATATATAAAAGTCTTTTCTTCAACTAAAAGAGAATAAGAGAAATAATTATGCAACTTTTTTTTCTAGGTACTGATGAGAAGTCTTTTGATAAAAGTCAACATGCTAATCAGTTAATCCCAATAGTTTATAATATAAAATTGGCTTAGTATTTGAATATTTTCATTAAAAATATCAGGATATCCAAAGGTGTTACTACCTGGATGTGTGTGTGAGTCATTCAGTTATGTCCAACTCTGTGTGCCACGCTCCTTTCTGTCCATGGGATTTCCCACTGGAGTGGGTTGCCGTTTCCTTCTCCAGGGGACCTTCCCAACCCAGGGATCGAACCCACATCACCTGTATTGGCAGGCGGGTTGTTAACCACTGAGCCACCAGTGAAGCTTAGGTAATAGATTAGTGGATAGTTATTTTGTGATGTATAACAATTTCAAAAAGCAGATTGTAAGAGATCATTATTTTTTTTTTTGTATCACAGGAAAAAGTGAAAGGTTAGGGTGAATCATGAGAGAAATTAGTTCACATACCAGATTTGATTAAGTAAATTTGATTTTCTCATATTTTCAGGAGATTAAAAATGGGACAAGATAACCCTAACCCTAATATTGGGAGATGAAAAGAACTAAAGTAAAATGTATTGATAAATGGATTGAAGTTCAGTTTCACTGTTTGTGAGCTGTGACTGAAGCCTCATTTGTCAATGAGGGATAATCCTATCACCACTTAAGGGTAGAGCAAGAATTAAATCATTGTGGGTCAAGCAGATAGAATTCAATAAATGCATATAATTTTGTATATTTTGAATGTCTTAAAATTAGCATATAGAAAATTAAACAGAGTAACTAACATTTATTAAATATCTACAATGAACCTACAACTTTGCTAAAGTAGTTTAATATGGAGTTTTGATTAGTTTATGAACTGTACTAAAGAAGATGTAAAAAACACTATTATTACAGAGCACAAGATAATTCAACAAGTTCCACATTCTTTCCTGGCTCCAGCTTGGATCTATCACGAGATCTAACCTTGTGTTGAATTACTGCTCTAACCTCGGGCAAGTCATTTAACATCTTTAGGTTTCAGTTTTCTCATCCCCAAAATGAGAGACTTTGATTAAACTCAAACTCTAATGTGGCATTCTGGTATTAAAATTCTAACTAGGTTAGGCGACCTACTGGAATGTTCCATTTCAGAAGTTCTGGAAGCATTTCTATTTGAAAAACAAACTGCTATTCCTCCACGAAATATATACTATTTTTGCTGTATGGCTAAAACAATCAGGAGTAGTTTTGCAGAAAATGTATACACATACTCCACTGAACATTGACTTCAGACTGTACAGACAAAAAAACATCACATAACATACTTGGTTTTAATTGTTTATCTTACTCTTCAAAGGAAATTCAGCAGTCATGCAAAGTAGAAATCCTTATTGAAGTTTTCTAAATTGTGAGATACAGTGTTATCACAATTTAAAAGGAATAAAAGCAAAAGCAATCCACCATTATTATGCAGATGACTTGCCTAGGAATTTGTAGTTGATTAGCTAGACAGATACATGCTTCAGAGGAGGCAGCAGAAAACAGTGATTCTGGTCTTTTGAGGACTATATCCTCCACCCCAAAAGTTATGAATCCTTAGGTTTACGTTTAATTCATCCAGGATCATGGGGGTAAGGATGGGGGGGAGATTACAGCATTCAGAGTTAGTTACTGAGTGAAAATAGGAAAAAAAAATCGGTCATCAGGGTGCTTCAGTGATCTACACATACATAGCAAGAGGGCCTTGAATTAAATCTGATTTCTGGGTTACTGTGAGAAAACCGTATCGTGAGCTCCCTGTCCTCTATAATTTTCTTAATTTCTTCCCAATCTTCCAAATTCCATCAACTGAAAAACTGATGAAAAACAGCTTTGAAATAAAATGCCTCAAACCTGTTAACATCACCAAAAATGTATTTATCACTATGTTCATGTATAGACACAAAATACTTAGTGGGTATTGCAGAAAAAGTAAAAAAAATGGATATAAATGTGTAAAAATTGAAAATTGCCTGACTGTAGACAATCTTCAGTATCCTGATCTTGATGGATGACTATATAATAAAAATACTATAACCAGTAGTCTGATAAGAACTTTTAAAAATAACTTTATCAAAATAACATATAATCAAAATAACATAGACTCATAGATATTTTTAGAACACTGGAATCATTCTATAGTACAATTTCCAAAATATCAAAAGTTGCACTTAAAGCACTACTAGCAAGCAAGTGCACTATTAATAAACTTTCAGCCTTTGGTTCCCCTAGACTATAGCTTTAAAAAACTCTGCTAAGTGACACTTAAAATCATAACCTTTACTATAACTTGAAAATAGCTTAACCAATTTGCATAATTGCTGGGAATAACATCTTTCAGCTCTATGTAGCCCTTTTTCTCTCAAAAGAAGCAGAGACACGGAGACTTATGATGAAGACAGCCATGAGGTCTACATTCATTTTAGCATACCCCCACTTATTTCCAACAAAATAACAAATACCCGCTTTCCCTGTACCATAATGGGGAGTTCAGTAATGGTCATGACGTGGAGGCAATAAATCATTCTCCCTCATGTGCTCCCTCTCTTGCTCTCTCTGGCTAGGTATGGTCACACTAAAGCATCCCGAGGCAAGGTACAGGGAGAAGGACGTGGAGAAAGGGGAAGAGGGGAGGCAACATGTTCAGAGAAGGAATTATGCGGAAGTTCACCTGCTGTTGTCACGATCAAGACATGGAGAGGTGCGGCTGCAACAGAATAGATACTTTAGCACAGAGAAGGAATGGATAAAGTGAAATATAAAGAAAGAAATCAGAAATGACTTTCAAATGAAATATTTATATACCAATACCGTATTCACTGAAAAAAAAAAAAAGGATGGAAATACAAATGAGATACAGCTCTCTGAAAAGGCTGAGAGAAGACCCAGATATGGGGGCTATGGAGTAACTGCCAGGTTAGGGAACTGGGATATAAAATCAATGGAG
>NW_011494961.1:3743685-3766939 GCF_000754665.1 Bison bison bison
CAATGGAGAGGGATTTGTGGCCTTATTCAACACTGGCGTATGTGGGTACTCAAAGTCTAAATATCCAAGAAGCTACACAACATCAAGGGGCAGTTTAATGAAAGATAAAAAGTCTTTCATTTGATAGACATAGTTTTGCCTCCATAGCTTTTCACTCACACTTTTAGTATTTTCAAAATAATGGTAATGCCCTTTGGGCTGCTACATAAGAAATGCAAACAGAAAAGGTGCAATTTAAGAATTGGCTCCAATGACAAACAGCAGCATAAACTATAAGGCAGAGTAGGTAACACTAATTACCTACTATAGGTAACAAAAACTATGTGAACGAAGTCTTGGTGCTTTTCCAAGACTTCCATTCCCTGTCTTCCTCACTGGTCACACTGTTTGACCTCGCTCTAAGTCCTGTCGTTCATTCCTCTTCTACTTGAGGCTGCTTTTCCTCAAAACGCTCCGTACCTTTTCAGAGAGTCCACTTGGGTTTTCGGCACCTGATGATTTACAGATAAGTGTATACTGTGGACCAGAAGCCTAACTTGACAAAACAGTTGTTTCACTACTTATGAAACAATTTTCTTCACCCCAAAGAATTTACCTTCATGCACCATTAAAAAAAAAAGTGTTTGAAATACATGAACAACTAAATTAACTGCCACAGGTACTTAAATATTGATGTCATCAAATGAAAAACATCTTTAATTTCTATGAATTTCAAATATCAACTTCCACTATTTGAACTAACATCTTTACATTTTTTTAAAAATAGACTATATTTTTTAGAGTAGTTTTAGGTTCACAGCAAAACCATCTTCAACATGTTTTTATGAAAAAGAAGTCCTATAAAAGATTACTTTCCTATTGACTTCTAGTTACTATGTCTTATATACGACATCATGAACTGACATTTATTTGTTGGCACTTGGCTGACATTAAAAAACTATAACATTAAAGACTTTTGAAATACTACTTAAAATGAGTCACAAAACTAGCTATTGATAGGAATTTGTGGCTTACATCTGTTGATTCATTATGCACTTATGAAATGGGGAAGAAATGTAAAATTTAAGCTCTTGTCAAAGCTTGCATTGGATGTGATCATGGTTAGGATACTGGAAATAATAATCACACTGTGAATCAGTAAGGCAACTTCTTTAAGAACAACAACAAAAATATTACAGCCAGCCTTTCTTTTGCTAGATACTGGTTGTATTTATTGGTCAGAACAGATTTTTTAATCACCGTGACCTATTCTCCTATTGTGATGAACACTAGTCATTGGAAACAGTAGAAATAAAAGAAAATAATGGTGCTTATTGGTAGAAGTTGTGTCTTCCATTATCTAAAATCTCTTCATCTAATCTAATAGATCAGTATCCACAAAATTAGTGACATATGCATATAAAAGCTAACTTTATTATCTCCTCTATCAAAAATTATTTTTTTTCTTACAATTTGGGCAGGCTTTAAAGTGGCTTAGAATTCACCTAATTAATTTAAGATAAACTCAGCTCCTTGTAAATTACATAAAAACTATTACTCAGGAACCTGATGTATAATGAATAAAATTATAAGAAGTCATTTTTATATGATATATTATGAATACTATTTATATTAATATCACAGTAGCTTTCAAATACCACCACGTTCAGAAATACTGAATTTTTAGTGGTAACTATCCATTCCACTGGAGTCATCTTTTGCAGTGTTCATTCAAATACTATGGTAAAAACACAATTTTACGATAGATTACCTGATAAAAAATAAGTCAAACACTGCCATTATGAATTATATCACATTGGTTATTCCCATTTAGAGAATTCAGAATACTTTTGTTTCACTAACTGGAAATTTGCTAAAGATGTGTGTGTGGATTGTATAAATACTAATGGCTAAAATCTATTGAGTACTTATTCTTTCTAGGCAAAATGCTAACTACTTAAGAAGCACCTAATCCTTAAGTCCCCCCTACGGAGCCTATAACATAACATTCATCTTATAGATAAATAAACGAAAGCACTTTACACAACTTGCCCAGTGTCACATATTGAATGTCAGGGCCAGGATCTGAATTCTGTTTGGTATGATTCCAAAGCACACTCTTCACCATCATGTTATTGCTCTTTCGTAGACTGTCTTCCAAATTCAAATAACAACCCTCAGCAAGCTTCTTAAAGGTACTGGCTAAGGCTTACTCATCTGTTTTCCTTAGTGCCTGGCACAAACTTTGGTGCGCTGCAGAATTCAACAGTGTGTGAAGAGAGAATACTGAAGTAAATGGAAAGGATAAAAAGATATTTGAGGTAACTAGTCATATGCTAATTACCTAAGTCAAACTTATAGTCGAAGCTTTATTAGGCAATGGTGTTCCTTTCTAATCGCCTACATAAAACAAATATATTTGACAACTGGTGCTTGTAGAAAATACCAATGGCAAGGCCCCAGCAACAGAGACTGTGATAGAACTGGTTTCAGTTGGGGCCTGGGCATCAATATTTTTAAAGCTCCCAAGTGATTCCCATGTACAGCCAGAGTTGAGGATCAGAGTCAGTGACCATGTTTCATAGTAAAAAAAAATAAGGATCTTTAAAATCTTGGTCTGCAATAAGACAAATTTTCTCTGTCACATTTTGCTTAAAGTAATCTTGTCACTTTGTAGGCTGGACATGGACTTCAAATACTAGATTATGGTTTCTAAATTCTGACCTATTATCCATCAACACTCTAGGCCCAAGGTTTTTTTCTTCTTATTATTGTTGAAAAATTTAGTATGTGATGTTATGCTTTTTGAACCACATATAGCTGTCAGATTTTAATTATCTCATTTTATACTTAAAATAAGTAAATTTGAATGAGGTTTAATTGGTTTTTATTCCCCTGAATAACACTTGCACTAAGAACTAGCTTTTACTTATTTAACATAGAAGAGTATTATGATTATTTTCAATATCTATGTAACTAATTTTATATCTATGTAACTAGTTTTAAGAGCCTTTAACAGAAGATCAGATTAAGAAGTCCCAAATTTTAAACTACAGTATCTTAGAATGCTTTCCTGAAAGGAGAATATTTTAGAATAATAAAAACAATAAAGGATCCATCACTCAAAATCATTCTGTGGATAATGGATAAGGAGTTTGGGATAATAATTTAAATCAAAATATTACATTTAGTTAGATAAAATATGAGCAGGGTTTAAAAAGTAATTAAAGAAAAACATTTTTAAAGTTTATTCATAATTATGGAATTACTATACAACTTGAAACCATTAAAATGTAAGGAAAAGACCAATTGTAAAGAGTATTACAATTTAAAACCCCTTAAGGAATTTATATTACAAATAATTGAATTATTCTAACTTAAGAACATCTTTAAGGATATTTAAAATCATTAACTCAAAGTCCTACTTTTTAATAAGCTAATATAAATAGGCAGAATTTCTTAAGTAGTGGCATATATATTACCTGAATGACTTTAAAATGATAATTGAGAACCTAACTGGTTGCACTCAAATCTCCCTTTTTAATATATTTTTACTTCAAGCACCATGTGAACTCCTCTGTATATCTGTATGACTCAGACTCCTGTAAACATTATTTTAGATGCATTAATACGCAAGGAAAGGCATTTATTAAACTAGTCAATCTTAGTAAGCAGAACTTTCAAAAGCAAATGATCTTGCCCCTCTTTTCAAGGTATCTTAAAGACAAAAATATGAACAATAAGGAGGCCACAGGTATACTCTGGTTAGTTAACAAGCTATTTGACGCAGTTCTATGCGTTATTTTAAAACAATGGTCAGTTCTTCTATGCGGAATTCAACCCTTTTTGCTGGTCTGTTTGTGTGGAGAGACTCCATGGCGGATAAAGCGGATAAAGCATGACCTTTTTAAAAAAGGTCACTTCCCCTGTAAGCTAGCCATCAGCTAAAGCTACTGGACAAAGCTGTTATTTTCACTCATCTCTTTTTACCTCTTGATCTGGATACACAATATTGATTTACTCACCCTGAATGAATAGGGCTGGAAGAAAGAGCCACGTTGTCCAAGTTCTCAGTGCCCCAGCTTAGACGATAAGAATTCCTTTCTGCCTCCTTGGCTAGAGTTGTCACCTAAACACAAAGAACACTGGATTTAATACGAAAGACTTTCTTTCAATTAAATTAAAATATAATGAACTTCAATAATTGGAATCACAGGAAAGTGGTATTACACGGAAAAACATTCATTTAAAAATATGATATGAGACTAAGGCATTTAGAAATATATCTTTATAATGCATTCCGATTTAAATTACATTACTGATGTAGGGTTACACTTGAGTAGTTGTCTGTGAAAAACATAGGTTTCATTTACTTCCTTATATATAGTCAAACTGATAAAATCATATCTAAAATTAAGTTCATAACAAATTCTACACCTTTTCTCATAGAAAACAATTTTAAATATTGAGAGATATATTTTAACCTGTACCTTTTATCTTATACTTTAAAATGCATCCAACCTTACATTTTCCTTTAACAGAGATTTCACAAAGAAATTGAGTTTTATATATAATCTTCACAGAAGAATCCAGTATAGCTTAAGACACAAGTAGTATATTATTTTAGAAAAACTCTGCTCATTGAGAAATGCAGCAAACTTTCTTTATGCTTTTGAAAAACTTGTAAATCTCTTATGCTAGGCTTATTGACTGAATTAAGACAGTTTTTTTTTTTTTTTTTAGGTTAAAAAATCTTCTTCCAGACCTAGCCAATATCAGATAACGTTAAAAAGACCTCCAGAAAACAGAAATGCAAAGGCAAAAAGTCACATACCTGGTGACTGGGGATCACAACTGCGTCGTCGATCATGGTACTGTCCCTCAGGTACGAGGCATGGCTCAGGGTGTGAGACCTGTCGGAACTGAAGGATCGAAGGCTGGTAGGTTGGCAGGAGGTCATGGTGATATACCAACAGCAGTAGTAGGGTTGGGAGGATGGAATGATGAGCCGAGCAGGAGAGTGAAAAAAGCGTGCTATTAGCTAACAGTGCAACTTCCAGGGGGACATAAATCGCAACCGTGGAAGAAGGAAACCCAGGTCTCTGTGTTGCCACACCTCTCTGTCCAGCAACTAAACTAACACATCTTTTGACTGGTTCCTACCACTCAATGGCCAGGGCACAAGGGAATCCAGAAGATAAAATTTGATACTCCTAACCTGATTCATTTTCTTCCCAGAAATGTTTTAAACCAGCAACTGTAGCTTACTGCTAGTATAAGAAATCCACACAGAAAGTAATCCCAGGATAGACTGCTTAAATCTGTGTTAAATGTAAATCTCCCTGCAGCTAGAAAAAATATTAGTAGAAGACAGCTCTCGGAGAGAATGAAACGAAAGCACAGGTTTCATTTTCACTCATTTTCCTCTCTCTCCACACCTCTTTCTCCTCCTCTCCAGCTGTGAATGACTGAGTGTCGGTGCACACCCCTGGAAGCGACAGAGTGAGATGAATGGGGGCCAGATGCATGCTTCCTGTGGAAGTGCTGTTTCTCCTGTTTGTCTCTGGTGTTTCCAATAAAGGGATTTCAAAGGACAGCACCATTCCCTGTGCATGTCCTGTGTGTGGTGAGTGAGGCACCAAAGAACGCTGGTCGCTGTGGCAATGAGATGCAAGAGCACAAAAAACCGTTTCTAAGACCAACCCACAACACACGCGTACACACACATCTGCCAGCATGAAAATGAATTGCCAGCGGACACTGACCAAAACTGAGGCTTGGCTTCACAATGGGATTTAGGCTTTGATAAGCAATGCTTTACATTTTTGGCAAATCTGAATTTCAAAGTTCTGAATTACATACTCATATGTAATGGGTGAGACTCGATATTTGCATAGATGCAATTCGGAGAAGGCAATGGCACCCCACTCCAGTACTCTTGCCTGGAAAATCCCATGGATGGAGGAGCCTGGTGGGCTGCAGTCCATGGGGTTGCTAAGAGTCGGACACGCCTGAGTGACTTCACTTTCACTTCTCACTTTCATGCATTGGAGAAGGAAATGGCAACCCACTCCAGTGTTCTTGCCTGGAGAATCCCAGGGATGGGGGAGCCTGGTGGGCTACCATCTATGGGGTTGCACAGAGTCGGACACGACTGAAGCGACTTAGTAGCAATTTCCTTACTTCCTAGTCAATTTGTACAATCAAATGACAAACACATTGGTATCTTAAATAAACTATATTTTATACATGTTAGCCCAAGAATTAAAGATCTGTATTCAGAATACTCTCGCCCAAAGCCCACAAGGGAAAATAAAGAGATAGGCAAACTTTCAGCTTATTTATGGAAGCAAGATTTCATTTACTTTCAGCTAGTAGGTATTTGGCCAGTGAAGCGCTATAGAATTATGGACTAAACATCAATTTAGCAGATCTATTAGTAGAAACTATTTTCTTTTGCAAATATACCTAAGTTTGTAAGCCATATATTGTCATCTTTGAGAGGTGTCAACATCTCCAACTATCTTTGAGGAAATCATCACTTGGTAGATAATTTATAGTAATTTGGGGCCTTCTCCTATTTTGCTGTAGGATCTATGCCCCAAAGTAAATGCTGAATATTAGACAGTAAGTGTAATTGATGTATTAAAATTCATGTATTAAAAAAGTTAAATTATCTGATCCTATGTTTTTACACCTATATAAGTCTGTGTGTTTATAATACAATTAAATCTAAATATAATTTGTCAATACACTATTTTATGCTCTACAGGCTTTTGGGGAAGATAGAGGCTCCTGACACGGCCATGGCAGGAGGAGCCTGGATGCCAAGCAAACAATTCACAGGGGTTTTAGTTCTGGCACCTGGAAGCAGCTTATACTATAGTTATTTTTACAGCTGTGCAGCTAGATTTTGATGGTGCACTTCATAAATAGGCTACTGTGACGAACCCTGGCCTGACTTTGAAATTGAGGATAGGAAGGGGATTAAACTATTGGGAACAGGGGTCTTTAATCTCAGCAAAAGCTTGTCTCAACTGGTGGACTGAGTATTTTTTTTTTCCCCTGCTTTAAACTACAAAGATAGCTAAAGATTCACTTGTATGTGTTTTGTACCAGGCAGCACTAGGTTAACAGCTCTTCAATTCTATTCTCCTTTATTTTCTTTTGAATTGAACCAAGAAGGGAAAAACAGTAGAGAGGTCAACCTCTTGAAATGATATGTTGTCTATGGGCTCATCATCTTCCCCCATCAAGATCTACTGGGTTTAGATGTATTAATTACATAGTCTCTATGCTCAGCTTTGAAATTCATAGATCCAGACGGTGACTTGATACATTTAAAAGTGCTAGATTTATATTAATGAACAGCACAAAAGGACCAACAGGCACTGGAGTACAAGAACAAAAATGCCTGCTCATAACGGCAAGTAGAGACTCCATCACTATGTAACTTTACCCTTAAATGCAGCCATGGAATGGTAGAAACACAGGTCTCAAAGGCAAAATAGATATTTAGCTTGGATGGGAAAAAACTGAATGGATAAAAAAAAAGGTGCCTCAGTTAAGACCCAGTGACGTGGCTGCCACCACTGTCGAAGTGTAAACTTGTAAAAGGGCAGCCAGGTCTCAACTGCCACTCTCAGGGAGGCCCCATATCTGAGTGGGGGTGTGTCTGCTTTAGGAACGAGGTATTTAAGGGCTCCTTTGGGTGTGAATGGAAAGAGGTATTAATGAGGTTTTTAAGAGTTCCTTGGAGCGCGAATTTAAAGCCACATCCTGTAATCACTGTATCAGTAATAACGGTGGATTACTGATATCCATCGACCTAATACCTGGGTCTACTTTTCAACTGGTTTTGAACCAAGAGGAGAAAAGGGATGTTGGTGTTATTTTTTGTCTTTCCTAGAGTCCAAACACCAAAGAAACACAGAGGGAGAAGACAGGAAAGAAGGAGACAATATGATTACAAAAAGGAGATTAGGGTAGGGAGAAAAAGATATTAGGATCTACAGAGAGTGAGGGAAGTTAGAGAGACAGAGTGAAGAGAATGAGTAAGTTAAAACCATATGTCTGAATATCTCTACCCTCTGATTTTATTTTAGCTCTTTCTGTTTACTGCCTTCTAAAATGCTAATTGGTATTTAATCAATGTTTATAGTTCTAATTGCTCTTTTTTCTATGATATCAAAGAATCTACTTAAATGAAATGAAGTGAGAATATTCCAAGAGTAAGGAAATCCTTCTCTAGTTCAAGTCTCTGGATCAGAAAGTGTTTTTAAAACACTGCAAGTAAATTCAAATATTTTGCAACAGAATTGCCACTTTTAAAAAATTAGGTCAGAGGTGGTGCTGTTCAGTTAAATTTGCAATAAAATATCTATAGAAGTGTAAATTTTTACATGCTGTTCAGCTAAGGGATGAGCCAAAAGTTTTTTTTTATAATCTTAAATTTATACTTTTTCACCATGATACAGCTGCTTTATGGACACATATTAGGTGGTATCAAAGTTTGCCATTTCACTGAAAAGTGCAATAATTACTATCTTAGTAAGCTGCAATATTTATTAGAAATTCAATTAATGGTGCTTTCAAACCTATTATAACAAGTGAATATCCCAAAATTCAATGTGTTTGCTTTAATACATGGGGAAGCTTCTGTGGTTCACTGTTATTTAGCTCTGCACTGACTCTGAATAGCACTTTTTAATTTGTAAGCAATAATAAAATAAAATGGAAACAAAATCCAACTAATCACATCTTGGTTGTGTTCCTATTCAATGTAATCAAAGTTTAGCTGTTTTTATTCCTCTGCATCCATATACATTTCGGGCATCAGAGTAATTTTTTCTATCATGTCCAACTATAAATAGGCTAATTACATTTCTTCTGGAGAAGGAAATGGCAACCCACTCCAGTGTTCTTGCCTCGAGAATCCCATGGACAGAAGAGCCTGGTGGGCAGCAGTGCATGGGGTCACAAAGAGTCGGACATGACTGAGTGACTTCACACAAACACCTTTCTTTTGGGGAAACTGTGCTAATGTTTGATCAACCACAAGGTGGAGCTGTGACAGTTAAAATAAAGTCGGGTGGGGGCGTGTCACAGACTTTCATCCTAGTAAAATATTCCTCCTTCTAGCTCAAATATTAATAGATACTCAATTTAATACATAAAAATCCTAATTTGAGAATAAATCCATAATTCTAGAATATAAGCAATCCTTGCCAAAACACACAAGTGTGCACGCATGCAGGCACACACACACACAATACACATATATTGAGCAGAGAGCAGGGAAATGTGGATGTATCCAGGAAGGTCATGTTTTCATGATATGCAATTAATACCTACCTGGGTATGGTACTATTGAAAGCACACCAAATAAAGAAATGAGAAGGAAAAAATGATTACCGAAAAAGATAACATATTCAATTGGCTAAGCAAAACTAAAAAAAAAAAAAAAAAAAGCAACCATGAAAATGAAATGCAGACTATAATGCCAACTCGGAAAGGATGAATGCATCTGGTGTCTTACAAATGCAAGTGTGGCCCCGGACAACCGATCATGTCTTTTTTGTTTCATATCCCCTGTCTTTACAAGCTGAGAAGTATTCAGTTTAGGTAGAATCCTCAAACCACTGATACTCGTCTTATAGAAAGCATTGTTCTAAATCTTTCTCCATACTAAGTATTTCAAAGTCGGCAAAAGGATCAAGTTAAGCACTTATTTGTAACAAGAGAAATCAAGCTGAAAAAAAAAGGATTTTTGGATAACACTAACATGATTATTCACAGACTACTGTGAATTTTTGCAAGGCCATAAATATTTCATTGCAATTTAAAGTCTTTCAAGAATCTCAGATTGTAAGGCTCAAATCAATCAGTGTATCAAAATTCAGAATCTAGAACACTGACCCCTCACAAGCTCCCCTACCCTCACTCTCTGAGCAGCTCCCCCTATATCCTGATCCCAAGGACCCTCTCCATCTAAGTCACTGAAGCCAACGAGCCAGTTGGGTCTTCTTCCTCTTCCTCACGCAGCCCATAAAATCTGTCACCATATCTGGCCAGTTTTGCCTCACTGATATATTCTCAAATTTTTCATTTCTAAAATTCTCTCCAGGATTGCTACCACCCAGGTTAAGAGTTCAAGTCTTGTCCTAGCTCCTCCAGCAACCATTGCAGCAGTATTTTCTCAGATGGTTACTACTGCCAGAGGTGGGTAGCCCTTTGACAAAGCCGCTGAATTCACCCTCTGTCTCACTGTCAGAGAGATCCATCCAAAATGCAGACGAGGCCGCCCCTCCTTCACACTTGCACTCCAGCCGCGCTACACTGTTACACTACTCTGTTTCTCTCATACACCACAAGCCTTTGCTCACCTCACCAAAGCTTCAAATGCCCTCCCCGCCTCTCCTCACCACTATTACTCATCATCCCTTCTCGATCTAGGCTCATCGGCTCCAGGAAGCCTGAGCCTCAGGGATCCAGGTGCACTGTGGTACCACTGGCCTCATCTTTCATGCCATTAGTTATGAATTCAGCAATTATATCTTAATCATCTTTGTACCTCCAGCACCTACCACAAAACCAGTCCAGAAAGGCACTTATATGCACATTGAATTAAAAAAAAAAAAAAAAAAAAGATAGGAGGGAGGCATTAGTACTCAAGGAAAAAACCCAAGGTAGGCTTGTTTTTCCTAATTATCCCTTTAAAATGGACTAGGCTTTCAGGTATTTATTTCTTACACTCCACATATGCTGGATATAGCCAAAAATAGAGCCAATATTAAAATTATAAACCTGAGATTACTGACTGGCAAAAGATATTACATTATATAAACAATTACACACAATCTAAATTGGCAGTGATAGATGAGGCACCATGGAATGTTCTTAGTCAGTTTGTCGCAAAAACTAATAAACACCTGAGGTGCTAGTTAGTAATTAACCCCAAAATTGATTGTATGTTTCAGAATAAAATGTAAACCTCCCTGGATCTGGTGATAAAACCTGCTCTCCGTCAAGATTTTGCTCAGATTGCTCTTGGTATCCAGCCTCTTGGGGGATTCTATTCCAATTTTTTTCATAAAACAGTCAGTTCCAGGCAATGTTTCCTTCTCAATTTGTTATTTTTAAATCCTTCTTCACAGTATAGTTTGGTTCACAGAAATGATTCCACTAACAAAAAATCCCAAGGGGATTTGGGAGTACCTGTAACTGCCACTGAGTAAAGACTGCCCATAAGGCAAAACTGTCCTTTTAATTTGCCTAGAGAAAAAGTTGTAGATGATTGAAAGTATCATACTTTAACAGTTTAGAGCTCTTTATTTGTCACGACTCTGCTTCTTACAAAGTTAAACTTTCACTAAATGACTTAATCTCTCTAGGCCTCGGTTGCCTTTAAAACAGACACAAAGTTGTTAGAGAATACCATAAGATAATACACTAACTGCCCAGAGGACAGGATACCTATGAAGTGTCAATGATCCTGTCTACACTATCATCACAAAGGGGGCGCTTTCGGTGAATACCTGTCGGAGCGGCCCCCCTCCAAGCTGTAGCGCAGGTAATTCATCCCGTCCAGGAACTGACTGCTGGGGAGGGAGTCATCACCCAGCTCCTTTAGGTCCTCAGGTCTAAGGTACTCTCCCCCATCACCCGTCATTGTGTCATCACCTTGAAACAGTCAGAGAGAGATGGAGACTTACTTGTTGAATGTAGTATCAACTACAAAATACAATTATAATTGTGAAAAAAATCAGCATAATAGCATTGTCATCACTGAAATACTGCATACTAGAAAAAAAACAGAACACATGCAATTAAAAAGTGCTGAAACTCGGGGGAACAATATTTGACCCATTTTCCTATTACTTAACAAGAAGAAATAATTACCTGAATTGGAAGTCTTTTAATTTTTAGTCAACCTTCTTTACTCATTTTTTATCATAATAGCTGATTTATAGCTTTATATTTAACTTAATAATTAGTACAATATGTACAACTTAGCTTCTGAATGTGGTTTCAATAATTTTATACACAGTAGCCAGCATTAACAGTCTTCATGTAATCAACAACATGCTAAGAAATATCTATGGCTCTAAAACAAAGAAGAAGTGTACTAAATGGAGTTAATACGGCTTATATACAGATATTAGCAAAATACGCACATTAGGAAAAGAACACTAGAACGAAGTGGGCAGATTGTGACATTTTAATAAACAATCAGGGATTTAATTTTAAAAACATTACAGAGCTTAGAAAGGATGCTTTGGGATGGCTTCCCAAAGGTGAAGTACCAGGGAAAAAGTGAGCTAAGTAACGAAGCAGTGGCAGAAAGCGATGACTAAGTGTCGTAGTTGTCATTTGGAAGCACAGATGGCGAGAGCACATTCCCTGCCCATGCACTGGAATAGAATGCTTTCAAAAATACAGATTTCAGGAAATTCAATAAATGATACCTCATTCACACAAATGCTCTCTATACCATTAATGTGCTAGAATGGGGGAATAATTTAGCTAAGAGAAACTATTTTTGAAGATCCTTGAAGGGTACTAATCACACAAAGCCTGAAAACCTATGTAAGGGAAAACTTGAAGGAATGTACTTCATTCTTATAAGTTAAACATTATTTTAATTTCTTCTGTTTAAAATAACTATTTCAAGTCAGCACTAAGTTATTTATAAAGACACAGCATCAAAGAACCATAAAAGCATGTCTTCAGCATTTCATCACTTCCCTGTATACATGATCAGAAGAGCCCATAATCAAAAGATTATTAGCTTTCTAAATTACTTAAAGCCAAAGACAGCTTGAACAAAAGATCTTCCAGTGAATAGAAATGCAATTTATTCACCACTGGAGGTTTTTCTCAGAATCATTACACTTAATATTTGGCAGTTACAAGCCTCATCATTAAAATTACTTTTTATTTTTCCTCAGTGAAATAATTATATTTTTATTTAGTTTTAGTTGAGTGAGGCTACCCAGAATAGTAATTAAAAGTTGAGTCTTTAAAATCAGATAGATCTGGTTTAAAATTCTAATTCTGCTACTTACTGGCCAGTTAATCTTCCCATGAGAGTGATACTAATAATCTATCTCACATGCCGGGGATCTGAATTAAATAATACATAAGGACATATTATAGAGTTCTAGGATATAATATTACTAGGTATTATTTTTGTTAATACAAAATGGTCAAAGTGTTGACACTCTGAAATATAAGCTAAACTTTATTTATGCAAAATAATTTTTGAAAATATATAAAGAAAAATGTAATTGCACTGCTTAAACAGTTCATAAATCTGGTAACTCTAATGAAAACATGAGCAAATTTTTAAAATTAATTTTGTTAAACTGGTTCCTCCTCAAATCTTGTATATAATCTCTTCTTCAAAGTGTTCTCTCACAAAATCAGATGCAGCAACAGCAGCAACCCACAGATAAATAACAATAAGACCAAAGGAGGGAGATCTCTTGTAGTGCAGTGGGCTGAGCAGTGTCCCCCCAAAATTTCATTTTGTCAACTTGGAGCCCCAGGATGTGGTCTTATGTGGAGTCAAGGTCCTTCTAGATGTAAAAGAAGGATTTAGATGAGATCATACACGATAATTTCAAAAAAAGTGTTTTCACAAGAGAGAGAGAAGGACACAAATAGACTCAGAGGAGAATGCCATGTGAATGCAGATGTTAAAGAGATGTGTCTATAAGCCAAGGAACACCAAGGGCTGCTGACAGGCACTGAGGCTGGAAGAAGTGATCAAGAGTTCTTCCCTACAGCTCTCGGAGGTGAGCATGGTCCCACCATGGACTTCCAGCCTCCAGACCTGTGAGGGAATAAATCTGTGGTGATTTGCTGCAGTAGTCCTAGGAAATTCCAGGGAACCTGCAAAAGGAATCGCTGAAGAAGGAATGGGAGCTGGTCAACTGCCTGGGGGCAACTGTGATAGGCAGCAGCTGCTGCTTCAAAGTTGCTTCAGTCGTGTCTGACTCTGTGCGACCCCACAGACGGCAGCCCACCAGGCCCCGCCGTCCCTGGGATTCTCCAGGCAAGAACACTGGAGTGGGTTGTCATTTCCTTCTCCAATGCATGAAAGTGAAAAGTGAAAGTGAAGTCACTCAGTCATGTCAGACTCCAGGCAAGAGTACTGGAGTGGGTTGTGTGATTGGCAGAGATGAGTGTATTTTAAGTGAGAGGCTGGTGTGTGAGGGGTCATGGAGGGCAGCAAAAACAGTGTGAATATAAGAGTAACACGCATTACTTACTGAGAGAATACTAAGTAGAATGACTTAGCATTAGTCAGTGTTCATGTTGGCGAGCAATGGGAAGAATCTACGAAGAAAGTCGGTCTCTGAACACAGCAATGAGATCAGGAAGCTTGGACATTTTATTACAGGACTTGTGGGACTTTCCACTATTTCTCCCTCTTGTATAACTGGTAAGTCTTTACACAGGAGTATTTTTATGAGTCAAATAAGTTGGGATTCCCCCTTGGTTTATTTCTGGGAGACAAAAAGTTCTAAGACAATTCTAAGACTTGGCTTATTAAAACACAAGTATTGATTGGATATAAGCCTAAATTATTTCAGAAAGAAAATGCAAGTTTTGTTAACCTTTGAGAAAACTAAGTCTTATTTATGAAAAAGTAGAGGGAATGGCTGAATTCACGGTTACATATAAAACAAGCTATACTTCATGGATCCCTTGAGCAAAAGGCCTACAGAACTATTTAAAACCCAAAAGTGCTTGAATGTACTCTCTCATTCTTGCTCTATCCCCCACTCTACTACCCCAACCCTCCTCTAAGCTCCAGCAATCAAATAGTTGAGCTTTGCCTTCTAGCATCAAATTCCTAATTTCACCCAGACTGAGGCATCCTACCCATCCCCAGAGTCAACAGGCTTTTGCATTTCATCTTGCTTCTCATAATCTGTCAGCTCTCACCAGTCTCTTAGCAACCAAGATGGTTACAGAGAACAAAGACAAGTCACAATGAGCTTCAATTTCTTCTTGAAATTACTCACAAGTGAAAGCATTAGCCGCTCAGTCAGGTCCAACTCCTTGCGACCCCATGGACTGTAGCCCACCAGGTTCCTCTGTCCATGGAATTATCCAGGCAATAATACTGGAGTGGGTTGCCATTCCCTTCTCCAGGGGATCTTCCTGACCCAGGGATCAAACCTGGGTCTCCTTGCATTGCAGGCAAATTCCTTATCACCTGAACCACCAAGAAAGCCCCCAAATTACTCACAATTCCTTAATAAAAAGTAGGGCTGACACTTCAGGTTCTCTGTCTTATTCCTCCCTTTTTTCTTCCCCTCTTGTCATCCCTAAGTGGACAGAAGGTTTACGTGGTGAAGGAAAGAGAAGAGAATGTCACTCAGCCGGACTCACTCCCAGTCTGGAGAAGCAAGGCCTAGTGTCAGCAGTTTTACCTTGTACAAGATGTAAATGAACTTAGCCTTCCCCTCCTGTGCATGTAGTCATATTAAAAGACAGAAAGAAAGCAACTGGAAGAGGACAGTTTTATCAAATATATCAAACTGAGTGACTGTGGTGATAAGCCAATGCACAAGTGAAAAAGCCCTTATTTCACTGAGTTCATGAGAGAGTGGATGTCCTTTACATTCTCCCACATTTCTGCATTTTGATGATTTTATTACAATGCTATCTGCCTAAGACAGCTGCTACATTAAAAAAATTGCCTCCTAGGCTTTGTATTACCAAATGTGAAGTTCAAGGGTTCAGAGACCCCTATGGTGGCCTTGTGTCTATCCTGATGCTCGATTATGTTTCAGAGTCGCTCAGTCTCGTCCAACTCAACTCTTTGCGACCCCATGTTCTGTAGCCCACCTGGCTCCTCTAGCCACGGAATTCTCCAGGCAAGAATACTGGAGTGGAGGTCCTACAATATAGCACATGGAACTCTGCTCAACATTAGGTGGCAGTCTGGATGGGAGGGGAGTTTGGGAAAGAATGTATATGTATGTGTGTGGCTGGTGGGCTTCCCTGATAGCTCAGTTGGTAAAGGATCTGCCTGCAATGCTGGAGACCTGGGTTCAATCCCTGGGTTGAGAAGATCCCCTGGAGAAGAGAAAGGCTACCCACTCCAGTATTCTGGCCTGGAGAATTCCATGGACTGTTTAGAATTCCATGGTGTTGCAAAGAGTCAGACATGACTGAGCAACTTTGACTTTCACTCTCATGTATGGCTGAGTCCCTTTGCTGCCCACCTGAAATTATTACAACATTGCTAACTGGCTATACTCCAATATGAAATAAAAATTTTAAATAAAATAATAAAAAAGAGAATACTCGAGTGGGTTATGATTCCCTTCTTCAGGGAATCTTCCTGACCGAGGGATCAAACCCAGGTCTCCTGCATTGCAGATAGACTCTTGACCATTTGAGCCACCAGGGAACACTTACGTCTCAGAGAGAAATGGTCAAAGATGCAGAATCCCAACATGCTAGTGTCACTGGCCAGATGCTAACCCGATGTTGGAATTACCTGGAAAGGTATGTACTTAGGTACTATTCTCGCCATGAAACTCCTCTCCCAGGACATGTGTGCATAAACCATGCTATTTGATAGTGTCTGCAGTGTGGGATGGGAAGCAGAAATGTCTATAGAAATTAATGAAAAATAAGTCTGGGGAAAACATGATAGAGCTAATGCTTTAAATGTTATTACGGTGTCCAAAAAAATAAGACAATCATATTCTTGCCTTTCAACATGGTAAGTAAGATGACTTCTACAGTCCAAGGCAAGCCTATCCCGGCCTTTAAACCCTCATCTTCTTTCATCTTCCTAAACTCCTTGTCTGCTAGATCCTTTATCTTCGACCTCTGCTTCTCTGCCAGCCCCTTCTTTCCTCAGAAACATCCATGTTTCTGCCCTCTTTGAAATACAGTAACCTCTTCCTCCAACTCTTAGGCCTTCTTTATTTCATACTCTGAGTCCTTTTCCTTTCACAAACAGAGGCTTTCTGTTTTTACAAATTAATCAGTGGCCAAGAGGTGACTTCTTTGCAAAACTACCCTTCTTAATTTCTCAGATGTAAACCCTCCCTGGTCTTCCCCCTTACATCGGAGTCTTTCTTTCCAGTCTCCACTCTCCTTAAATGTTGATACTTCCCTTCCAAACTTTCTTCTTATTTGATACATAATCATGTATTTTTAAAACGTCAAAGATCACCTATATTTTGCTCACACACTTTCTGCATCCATCCCAAACCTCTCTCACAAACTCGACACGCAGATTCAAATGTTTCCAGGGCTGCCCCACCTCAACTTGCTATAAGCGTCTCAGGTTCAGCACGGTGACCCCCGACTCATCTTCTTCCCCACCTTCCTCTCTTATCCATCTGCTTCTCTCTGCAAATTCCCTACGTGAACACACAGTACAACTACTTCCCTACCTGAGCCAAGGCGGGGAAAAGGGATACAGGACTACTTTCAAATAAGATTCTGAATTTAAATACTTAACCCTTATTTGTTAGTTCTACTGGCTTGGAAAGAGTTTATGACAGAGTGGTTATACCCCAGCATTCTCTGTTTTATCAACTTCCTTATTTGTTGTAAAACAAATAAACAAAAAGCAAACCCTTTTTATTTTTTGCGTCATAACAAACCTAAAGTGAACTTCCTTTCTGTTTCTTATATTTGAACAACCCCTTCCCTGACATTACATATGTACTTACTTAACAGAATTCTCGGAGAAGGCAATGGCACCCCACTCCAGTACTCTTGCCTGGAAAATCCCATGGATGGAGGAGCCTGGTAGGCTGCAGTCCATGGGGTTGCTGAGGGTCAGACACGACTGAGGAACTTCACCTTCACTTTTCACTTTCATGCATTGGAGAAGAAAATGGCAACCCACTCCAGTGTTCTTGCCTGGAGAATCCCAGGGACGAGGGAGCCTGGTGGGCTGCCATCTATGGGGTTACACAGAGTCGGACACGACTGAAGCGACTTAGCAGCAGCAGCAGCAACAGAATTCTAACTTTCAGATTTTAGGAGTTAATTTGTTTTTCATTGTATTCTCCAATTAGTCCAAACATCTTCATGAAAACCCTTTCTACTAATTGTATAGCATTAATGTATTGCTTGCTTTCAAAGTTTCCTGTTTTAATATCCAGAAACTAAAGAGTCCTCAGAGCTAGAACCACAGCCAGTCTCTACAGGGTGCAGATCACAAGAGAATGGGAACAGATACATACGTACAGTGGGAAGGGCCCAGGATTCTTCCTCCTGACAGCTCTTCACACTGCCAGGAAGGAGGAGGTTCTCTGAAATGTTCCTGAGGTCTCTCCCTCTCAAGACCACTTAGCACTTCTGCAGTTAAGTGTGTAAAGAGCTGAAATCTGGGGGCGGTGCCATCCTAGGGTCAAGTGTCCACAGTGGAAGTAGGTCAAAAGGCAAAGAGAGATGCGCCTCTGTATTTCATCCCAACATTCAGCCACTCTGGATTTCTCTTGATTATCAGGACACATCATCCCAGAGAACTAGTGGAGAAGTTTGTACAAACCTCCCGCTCACAAATCCCTGAGTATAAGGGATACGTGGGTCACATTTCCACAAGTAATTTAGTTATACAGGTTTACAATCCCAGAGCCCCATCATATAATTTACGGCTGGGGAGCTGAGTCAGCAAAGGTAGGAAGCAGCTCACAATCCTATGAAGATGTAAAGGATTACACTGACAGCTTGGTTTTAGTCTGCACAGTAGAATATTCTTAGACTGAATTCCCATTTCTCTTCTTCTCCCATTTCTCTGCCATCCGACTTACTTTACATCCTGACTGAGCTATTACAGCAGCTTTCCAAGTGGGTTTAGATTCCACATCTACCACTTAGTAGCTCTGTGTCACTGAACAAACTACTGAGTATGTTTAAGCCTTAGCTTCCTCACCCTTAGGTGAGTCTTTCTCACCTGAAAAAAAAAAAATGAGGGGAAATCCACAGTTGATCTCATACGGATGCTTTGGGGATGCGATAACGCACCTGGCACTGAGATGC
Organism: Bison bison bison; assembly: GCF_000754665.1. Taxonomy (NCBI): domain Eukaryota; kingdom Metazoa; phylum Chordata; class Mammalia; order Artiodactyla; family Bovidae; genus Bison; species Bison bison. The sequence continues at coordinate 3,762,697 of NW_011494961.1, forward strand.
TTACTGCTTTCTCCTCCCTCAGATGTCTGCTTTCCACAGCGAGATCCGTATGTCTTAACGCATCAGCCACACTGGCTAGATTATTTGCCTCTTTGTGTCCCCCTCTTGTACTTTCCTATCTCAGGACCTTCCGTCCTGTTCCTTTTCCACGTCCTAAAACCTGCGCCACCCTCCTACTCAGCTCTCAGCTCTGAGCAAGTCCATGCGACTGTGCTGGGTCCTGCTCATGATGTTCCCAGGCAGATATGAAAAGCGGATGACATAGTGCCTTCAGTTATGCTTCGTGAGTTTATACATTGCATCTCCATATATGTTCATCTTTGATTCTGCCACAGTAGTCATAGAGCTTACATGCAATAACATAACTTTCACCATCTGTAGATTGGATTCATGAATGGAAAATTCTGACTTCTTCACTATAGCAAGTTGGCCTGCTAGGACATCTATACTTGGCTTGAATACTCTTCTGAGTATTGACACACAGACCGTTATTAAAGCAGTAGAGTTGTAAAGAAAACAGGGCTTAGCTAATACTGTCCAAACGCATGCCGCTGTACTTCACCCATATAAATGATGGTAGGTTCCAAGAAAACATTTTAAACTCACAAAAAGTTAAAGGATTGGCAAATGTCAACTAGTCAAACTCTTTTATACTAATTGTACTAAAATGTTACTTCACAATACTTAGCTACATTCTACACAAGAAAATTATTCAACTTGAATTTCTTAGTAGGGAAAAATGCTCTCTGGTGGCACTAATGGTGAACAATCTGCCTGCGATGCAAGAGATGCAGGAGACTCAGGTTTGATTCCTGGGTCGGGAAGATCCCCTGGAGAATGGAATGGCAACGCACTCCAGCATTCGTGCCTGGAGAATCTCATGGACAGAGGAGCCTGGTGGGATGCAGTCCATGGGGTCACAAAGAGTCAGACACGACTGAAGCGACTTAGCACGCAGGAAGCCACAGAAAGCTTCCTCTCTCACCATGAAAGATATTCTTGATCATTCACCAATATTCCTTCAAGAGTTCTCATCACTAATAACTTTTAACATGTAACACTTTTAACAAAAGTATATAAGACGCTATAACTAGATCTTATGTTATGCAATGTGTAGGTTCAAGAGGTTGTTTCATACAAATGAAATTTCTAAAACCTCAGTAAATACTTTGGAAGGCATTAGCTATTGGAATTCTTTATCAAATATTTTAGAAATAAATAACTATTTTTAAATTAAATAATCACTACCTAATTTATCTCATTTATAAATTTAGATTTTCATGTAATAGGTTTCCTTAAAGTGGTACCACATGTATTTTGGAGTCTTCTTGATAGAGAAGATATTTTATATTATTCATTTTCCCCTATATGCCAAAGTCTCCCCTAAATTTTTAAAGATGACTTTATTCCTAGGTAATTAAAAAAATTAGATTATAATTACTAACCTATTTTTAGCTACATCTAAAACGTAGCTTTATCCAAGAATGGTATGACTACATATTCAAGCAGTCTAATGAAGTTAATATGTTCATGCTAATTCAATGTCAACTTATCAAAAATTAATTTTTCTCTAAATTTGTATTCTAAGAAGAAATATTAATTTCTACAAATATTTCTATAGTATCATTAGATAATGTAATTAGTTAACAGGTCTCAATAATAGTTTCAAATCATTAATATTATAGTATAAGTAATTCATGGCATTAAATTTCCAAGTTAATACAATCCACACACTCAAATACACATGTAAACAATTCCACTCATATTACACGTGCTATATAAAACAAAATCAAAAACAGATGAGTATTAGGCACCCAGATGTAAATATGAAGCAAGTTGCTTCTAGCCAGTTAAGAAAAATTAAAAGCAAAGACAGGCTTTCACTCCAACAATTTCCTCAAAAGGTACCTGAATCACTAAGAACTTCCCCATCAATAAAGTGGTCACCAAACTGTTTAAAAGCTGTTAACATGTAAGTGAAGATAAGAAAGATGATCACACAAAGCAAAATATAGTGTGCAAATACAAATTCAGAAAATTGGCAAGTATTAGGATGGAACACAAAATTATCATAATAAATACCTGGAACCATTATTTTTGGCAACATCTTTTAATTTGACCCAACATTTGTTTGTTCTTATTATAAGTTCTTACAAAAGTTGAGACAACTCAATGTCTGTCACTGATAAGTGAATTAATGAATTGGTTTCAAATGAGGGGATCTCAATGGAAAGTCTGACCTTATGATTTTATTGTGAAGAACCTAAAGAAATATCTTTAACATTTCTCCATAAAAGCAATTAGCATGGGGCCTACTACTAGGGCCAGTATGGCAATAGTTTTTCAAACACATACACTTGTTATGTGCATACATATGTACACATATTTTTCAAACATGTATGCCTGGCCAATAGCTGTACCACTGAAACTTGGTTATTCACTTTATTCATTCATGAATTTTTTAGATTTTTCTTTTTGTTCAAGAAAAGTCAGCTACTCTAGTGAAGTACAGTAGTGGAAACCTGCTGGCTGGACCTCAAGCATAATGCCTGGTACCCACCCCAGAGTCCCTAGTGCTCCTCACAGAGCTTCTCAGAATTTTGAAATCCACTGGCTTAGATAATTTTTATCAACTTTAAAACTATAGCAGGCACATTTTCCGACTTAAAGAATCAAATCTCAGATTTAATTTGTATGACTTACTGCTGTGCTATTTTTAACCTTCTCTAAGGCTCTTTTCCTCTGGATTTAAAGTCGATTCTGTGTGACTGAACCAATTAGAAAGCAGATATTTCTCAACATACCCTCAATAAAACATGCTTTAAGTTCTTTTGCTTTCAGGCATTTTAATAAAAAACATATTTTAGCATAGTTAAAATATACTAACAACAATTGTATTATCAGGTAGATATTTTAACAGATGGTCAATTTCCAGTTTCTTTCCCTTTTCCCAGTCCTGTTACTTACTAAGTCATTAAAGATAATATCAGTTGAAAATACATTAACAGAATCCTCCCTCCCCCCCAAATTGAAAAAGTAAATGTACTGAAACAAAGGTGAAAAAGTGACTTTAAGTGCTAAGATGTTGTCATCTAAACCCACTGTACCAGCTTAGTCCCTGAAAAAAAAGATGATTTCCTTCATGTAAGATCATGACAGATGTCATAGAAGATTGAATAAAAGTCTTACCCTCTTCATCAGAAACATCAAGAACCTCAGTCATGGTCTCAGGAACATTTAGCTTGTGTTTTTCAGTGATAGTCTGGAAAAAGAAAAATCATTACTGTTCAACTTAAAACAAAGGATTAAAAGAATCACAGAGGAGAACACAGTCAGTAGCATCAGCAAGTGATCAGGCCCTGAGCACGCCATCTTCTCCATGTGGACATTCTGGAAGCTTAGTCTCTTATTCTCCTTTACGGAAGTTCCTTTGTTCTTTCTGAAGATAAATGACCATTTACTCCAGTGAAGTTGTTAAGAGAAAGTTCATCATTTTGAGTTCCCATTTGCAAAACACATTCTTCAGCAATGGCATTAGAAGCCATGTGGAGAAAGCAGATTCGTGTTTTCAGGGCTTCCCTAAAATGGACTAAGTTATGTGTCTAGACAATCTTTAAAAAGCAGCAGTGAACACAGGCAATCTATTACAAACAAAACCATTGGTTAGAAGTTGTAAGCAATGTGACAGACTTGGGCAGAAAATGTGATGCATCTGTTCTGGACCAGAAGATCAACAGTGGACAGTCAATCATCCTTGTAGTCTTTCACTGGGCTACAATTCTGGCTTGCTGCTTAGTGGCTGCCCTCCATAATAGCACCCCAGAGCTGCCAAATTCTCTGCCTTCCAGCCCTGATGGACCAGGTAAGGTTATCAGACCACTCTCTGGAGTCTGGCTGCCTAAGTTCAGATTCTAACTTCATCACTTATCAGCTATGAGGCCTTAGCAAGTCCTCTATTTTTCCATGCCTTAATCCCCTTGTTTATAAAATGGGAACAATAACACTACATCCTAAAACTGTTATGAAGATTGATGAAATAATATATAGAAGAGCTCCAAAATCACTGCAGATGGTGACTGCAGCCATGACTAAAAGACACTTACTCCTTGGAAGGAAAGTTATGACCAACCTAGACAGCATATTCAAAAGCAGAGACATTACTTTGCCAACAAAGGTTCGTCTAGTCAAGGCTATGGTTTTTCCTGTGGTCATGTATGGATGTGAGAGTTGGACTGTAAAGAAG
>NW_011494961.1:3767039-3767139 GCF_000754665.1 Bison bison bison
TTGATTCTGCCACGGTACCGGTCATAGAGCTTACACACAATAACATGACTTTCACCATCTGTAGATTGGATTCATGAATGGAAAATTCTGACTTCTTCAC
>NW_011494961.1:3767239-3780049 GCF_000754665.1 Bison bison bison
GCTGGATGGCATCACTGACTTGATGGACGTGAGTCTGGGTGAACTCCGGGAGTTGGTGATGGACAGGGAGGCCTGGCGTGCTGCGATTCATGGGGTCGCAAAGAGTCAGACACGACTGAGCGACTGATCTGATCTGATCTGATCTAACAACAGTGTTTAGAATATAATAGTGTTCAAGAAATATTAGCTAGCATAACTTATCATAATAATTCGATATTAAATTAGTCTTAAAAACAAAGGTTCTCTGAACTTTTTAGTCATTCAGGCACTCAAGAAACATTTTGAGTGCCTATTCCATGATAGGCACTGTTGAGACACCAGGGATACCAAGGTGATTAAAAATTAAAGATAAAAAGTCAAATCCCACAACTTTAAATATCACTTAGAGATGGCTGAGGCTCTTTTTTTCTGTGTCCCTGTCTCTTGTTTCTGTATTGAAAGTGTATTAAGTACATCAATTGGCAAAGCCATGAGAACATTCAAATACTAATCTCTCAGAATAAAGAGTATAATCTTCAACTAAAGACACTAAAATACAGTCAATAGGTTGTCAAGGTTTTTAAACTTTGCTGCATAGATATTCCAGACTTGTTTGTCTCTAGTATCCCATTACCAGCTTGTTTCTTTCCAAAAGCAGTAAAGAACTTCAAATATATTTATAGGGAAATTCAGTTGATTAATTTGAAAATATATCTATATGTGTGCTGTGCTTAATCTCTTAGTCATGTCTGACTCTTTGCGACCCCAAGGACTGTAGCCCACCAGACTCCTCTGTCCATGGAATTCTCCAGGCAAGAACACTGGTGTGGGTTGCTATGCCCTCCTCTAGGGGATCTTCCCAATCCAGGGACTGAACCCAGGTCTCCCACATTGCAGGTAGATTCTTTACCGTCTGAGCCACCAGGGAAGGCCAATATACAGGTATAATGTCTTTGTATTAAGAGGGAGTGATTAAATCATAACATGATACTGAACAACCTTTCAGTGGTTTCCCATTTTCTTCAGAAAAAACTTAATACATTTGATCCCTAAATAATTCAGATTTGAACTGCCTGGGTCTACTTACATAAGACTATTTTCCAAAAGTAAATACTACATTACTACATGATCCGAGGTTGGCTAAATCCATGGATGTGGCAGGGGGCATGGCTGACTATAAGTTACTCTCAGATGAACTGCCTAGGTTGTCAGGGGGTCAGATGAACTGGCTCTGATAATGCCTGGTGATGTAGCCAGAGGCAGGGAGACCACATCGCTCCCCCAACCCTGCATCCGTGTTGGCAGCCACGTTTTCCTCCCTTATCCTTTTCTTTACAAGAAATGTTCTTTTTCTCTTTTCTTGGCTCATGTAAGATGTAACTTCCTTGGAGAAACACTCCTTGACCCTCCCCAATGAATGTATTTGTTTAGCCGTGTTTATCTGCTACTACTCCCTCCTACAACATCATGTGAACCACATCACACACACCTGTATATGCCTCATCCGCCTCCTACCTGAGTGTGAGTCATTAAAGACATGGTTTCCACAGAACCAAAAACATAGTAGGGGCTTCTCAAATACATAGAGGAATAAATCAATGACATAAAATTATGCAAAGTACATTTAAAATTCACATAATGACTGCGTAGATTTCCTCTGGGGAAGAAAAGTAAAGGAAGAAATGGAGAAAGCCTTATGTTATCCAGATGAAGGCACACTGAAGACTAGAGTAGTAAGTTCAGCTTTCCAGAATGTTGCTTCTGTTGTTCAAATAGTTCCATAATGTCTTATTCACTGAAAACAAATTAAGCACTATAGGAATGACAAAAGCACCTATCCAAAATTATGGAGACTAACAGGTGGTAAATAAGTATTTGACGAATGAACAAATTTTAAAAATATACCATTTAATTATAATATTAATTTATGAATTTAACACAAAAAGATGATAATCTAAGTTCTATATCAATGATTCTCAACCCTAGCTGCGTATTATAATTATTAGAGAAGTTTAAAACATATTATTGCTTGGGTCTCAACACAGTCAATTAAATCTGTATTGTTTGAGAGCGGAACCAATTACAGGTGTTTAAAAATAGTTCCTCAGGTGGGTCTATTGTGCAACTCAATTTGCAACCTGTTACACTTTCCTGTATTTAGAAAGTGCATAGGTTGCAGAAAAATGACGTTTTTTTTGCATTTAGCATATAAGATAGAAGACAATGAGATCCTATTAAATTATGACTGCTGGGGAAACTTTAAAAATAAGTCTTAAGTGTAAATTAAATGATTTCAAAAGTTAAGGGATATCTACTGTATTAAACTACACCAGAAAGTCAGTTTTTGCAGATACGTTCTAGAGTAATTGTCCTTCACTGGAAACAGTTTCACAAGAGGATGTGTCTCAATTTAAAAACTGATGGGAATATACTTTAAATAGGTAACTTATATTGCCCAACATTCTCAGTTTCTATTTCAGATGCTGATAATGTGACTGTATTTTCTTTGAACTCGTGACAGTGGAACTAGCTTTGCATTAGTTTGGTTACTGCATGCTATTAAAATTACTATCTGCAAATATATGTGGCAACAGAAAAAGTAACACACTGATCATATTAGTCATGGATATTTTTTGGCACAGATGTTAAAAATGCCTTCTATTTACAAAGTAGTAAATATAGGATGCATTTTTACATGACATAGTGCCTGACCTTTAAAAAATCATCAGTAAATATTTGTTAAATGGATAATAAGTCTTGTACTCATGACTCATGATAAAAGAAATGAAAAAAAAAAAAAAACCATCCCTTTAAATGAACTGTCCTTTGAAAACTTGATTAGCCAAACATTAATATAGTTTTGTGCAACTCCATCTGAATAGTCCACAGAAAACAAGGATATAATTAAATGATCATAGGCATCTTCTACTATAGAATCTCAGACTCTATGGTCAAGACTAGAAACAACTTTAAAATTAAAATGAGTAGTGCACAAAGCATAAGCTTAATAGGATGTAGTTAAATCATATATTGTGGCAAAACAACTATGTGATACCTGGCAGACTCAACTTACATCATAATGTAGAAAACAGAACATGAGTCCTTAACATGGTATTTTTATAAATGGGGGCTAATACCTGGTTTGTTTCATGGGAAAGAAGAAGTGTGCTTTACTGCCCTTCATATGGTCCCTCCCCTGGCCAACCATTCCCTTAGTATCACAGACTCTGCAAGTCGCAGCATGCGGAGCGACCCTAGCTAGTGTACCGCCTTCCAAGGCCCACACGCAGTCCCCCATCAGTACAAGCTAAACCTTTATACCAATTGTACATGTTAACATAATTTTTGCATATAATTAAGTACTATGTAAGTAATATTTTTCTATTAAAGGTTGGAAAGTCTCAATGAAGGTGAATTACCAAAAGTAACTGCTACTCACATGTGGTTGAGACAATTATAGCACATTGGGAAAAAATATGCTAAAAGTTTAAAAAGGTTCTGCATTCAGACTAGTCTTCTGGGTTAAAAGTTTTAAAAAGTTCTGTACACAGACTATCTCTTTAAGATAACACATCAGATAAATGTATACAGATATTGTAGGATACCACACATGCACCCACAATACACTATGTATTATTGATGTTCTTTGTGCAAGAATAACAACTTTTAGCTTTCTAGTCAGGGACCTGTATTCAAAGAAGAGTTCTTGACTCCACCTTAAAAGGTGTCAAATGATTACATGTATTTATTGCATTGCCATTTCTATGATTCCCACTTTATCTGACTCATGGTATCATATAAGATTTAGAACCAATGTTTAAATGCTAATATAAATATAATGTCATTTTTATTTTAGTAGGTTATTCAGTATGTATGCCCTACATATCAGTGATCATATGCAATATAAAACACAACACTTTAAAACTATGCAAATAACTGATGATTGCTGATCAATCATCTGAGCCACTGCTCCCTAGTGGCTCAGAAGGCAAAGAATCTGCCTGCAATGCAGGAGACCCAGGTTTGATTCCTGGGTCGGGAAGATCCCCTGGAGAAGGGCATGGCAACCCCCTCTAGTATTTTTGCCTGAAGAATCCCATGGACAGAGGAGCCCGGCGAGTTACAGTCCATAGAGTTGCACAGAGTTGGACACAACTGAAGTGACTTAGCACGCACAAGCAATAACAAAAGGATGAGTCATATCTCATAGTTCTTCCAAACTGCATTAGGAGATTGAGCTTGTTGGCTTCTGTGGCCAGAAATGTGTCCCTCCCACTTTGATGTCCATTCCGGCAAACAGACAATGATTGTAATCCCTGGAGAGTGCTCAACGGTCTCATATTCCCTGCTGCGTCTTATGAAGTTAGCAAAGCAAAGGTTAAGGAAACAAACTGCAATCCCAAAATGTCTCACATATTTCTGAAGTAATGACTTTTCCTTTACAAACTGCTACCTTACTCTCCTCTCCACACAATGACTTTATTCATACTTTGGGGTGAAGAACTCTGGAAGGAGGAATAGCTAAGGAGACTTTCCCTGATGACAAAGAACTCACATGGCTGCTCACCTGGCACATGGTACTAAGTGAATGATGTGAGGTTTGTATGTTAGGTGTGTGGCTGTAGCTCAGCTAATACATTCAAATGGTAATAATTATTAAATTTAATTTGGTTTATTTTACATATTATTAAATTGCTTCATGCTATTTGCCTACCACCAGTGAGTAGTCCAAATAATTTTTAGTGAATCTATAGACTTTAGAAAATGATACTGAATATGATCCTCCCATGAAAATCAATAAAGGGCATTATTTATGTAAGTTTTTAAAAGTTGAAAATTCCTATTAACCTACTTTTAGCAAAGCCAAGGTCAATTATATCAGAAAGATTAAGAATATGGATTTTGTAATCTGACAACTTAAATTTGAATCCTACATCTACCCTCAATGTTTGGCATATTTGCAACTTACTAAATAATAATCATAGCTTTAAATATCATCATTATGTGGAAAAAGAAAGACCGAAAATCTCTTCTGAAAAAGAGTATAAAGTCAGAAGACCTACATCACAGGAGGAATGTTTGTATTTTCAATCCTTAGACCCAAATTCCATCTCATAAAACAATAAAACTCATAATTCTAAGAATCCAATTCTAAGAGAAGCAGAAAGTAAAGATAGGACAGTAGCAAAACATGTAACTGGTAAAACCACCCATTTAGAGAAAGGGGGTACTCGTGTGGTTAATGTGGGCGACGATTTCTTATTTGAGTACTGAAAGCAGTTAAAATCTAAAACATTTTATCATGTTTTATATTTATTTGCTGGCTTTTCACATAGAAATTCGATTGCTAAGTACGGTGGTTTTTATTGGAGCAATGCTTTAGTGAGACAGCATAAAGAATAATAGATACAAGAAAAAAAGCTCACGGAGGAGCTTTGAGGAGTTTTCACATTCCCCTAGAGCTACATATGGAGATATGACCTATGTCTGATTTGTGACAAGGTATCTGAGAACTTCTGTGGCAATAGTATTTAAAAGCAATTGCTCCTCTTTCAAAATATAGCTCTGAATGGTTAAAGTATCACTCTAAGTAATATCTATGAGCCTGAGATCACTTTGAAACATGTAAAATTTATAGTTTTGATATTAAAGAAGATTTTCTTTCAAAACTTAAAACCTCATTTTCCACTCCCCCTATACTGTAAGTTATTGGTCAGGAGGAATAATGTTTTTACCATTGATGACTCTTCAGCACCCAGTATGGAATCCAACACACCTTTTATATCCAATAAACACTAAATGAAAGAAAAGCAGGTCACGATAGCGAAAAGATGCCATCTAGTGGCCATTTGATAAAAATGTATATACATGATTCCTAGAACATGGAAGAGGTAATAAAGTTGAGAGATGACTAGAACAAATGTGTAGCCAGTCTTGCCACCTAAAGTTTCATTTATCTGTGATGTGCACACTGTTTCAAAGGTTCCAAATAAAGACATATGTAAAGGTCCCTAATATGAAGATTCTCCTGGTATAAGAAACCATACAGTAAGAAAAAGGCATCACGATTCTTCCATATACAGTGACTCAGGACGGTGCTAGATGGTGACAAGACTTGCTTTTCTCCTATATAATTTATGAATGCTATGCTTTAAATCTTTAAAAATATTGTGGTACACTGGCCAAAGATTTTGCTTGGGGAAACAAGCAGTGCCATTTTCTTATCTAGATTCTGTCTGCATCTTGCAGTTCATTAATACATCATCCTTCCACTCTATTTAAAACTTCACGTCAAACTACTTCAAGGTCTGTCAGCAGGGACTTGCTATCAGCCTGAAGAACAAAATTCTCTTCTCCTCCTTCACATCTATCAAAAGAATCAAGAGTTGTTAAACTATATGCATCACTCCCAGCTTGGAGCATGTATTAGAACCTCATTCAGAATTTTTTACTTGTTGATTCATGATCTCATTGGATATCATCTCATCTCTAAGGAACAGCTAGTGATCTGCTGTCGCTCTTCTTTTCTACTTTACGATGAGAAATTACAGAGCTGTTGTTCTCGCTCAAAGAGGAACGTTAATAAATAAAAGCAAAGAGAAGAGCACTTTTAGTTGTAAGTCTCCCTCTCAGGAGGCCTCCTTTAAGCTCTGCTCCAACTGAATAGCACAAGAGCATTAGCAATGATTCCATCACGGTCTTCACTATTCCAGAGTTTCTGGCAAAGGCCAGTGATGATCACTGGCCTAAAGAATCAGCACTTATATTCCATATAGTGAAAAAAAAAATTAAATATATACTCTGTCATGATGCAGACACGGTTTCTCTCCTAAGCACACTCACTTTTCTTTTTGAATAAAAAAATACTCAGAAATAGGAAGAAAATCAGGATGAACTGTTCTCACTGCGAATGCATCTGAACTAGTCCTGAGCTAAGAAGGGGTCAAGGTCTTCCCAGCGTCAGGAGTGACCTTCAGGCTGAGATAAAAAGTGGAGTGTCCTACCACTTTGCCAGCAGTAGGTGTCACACCCAACTCCAGCAACAGGGCAGACGAGCCAGAGAAAAAGAAGTCAGTCACAGAAAAAGGGCTAAGTGTTATAACATTACATTCACACATTTTATACGGATTTACGTTGACAAAAGGAAGCTGAAATCCCTGTATGAGCTGTGTAAATGCGTTTACATCTGCATACTTCAAGGTACACAGGCTCTACAATATGTTCGCCCAAAGTCTCTACAACCTGTTCACACAAAGAAGTTCAAACGCTCAAAACATCTTGTAAATGAAAACGCATGTGGCTTAAAAACCACAACAACGGAGCCCAAGTCGATGGGTTCCCTTTACTTACCGTGGTGGTGGTGGTGACCTCCTCCGTTACAACCTTCAGGGTGTCCACCACCGAGATGTAGCCCAGACGCTTAGCAATCGCCAAGGCAGTGTTGCCATTCTGAAGAGCGAGCGAAAGAGAGAGAAAGGCAAGTGAGAGCGGGGTGGGGGGATGGCGGGGTGAGCCAATGAGCTCACTCGCGGCTCCACATGAGCCAGCATTTTCTTCCAAAACAAGGCACAGCTTAGGAAAATCACTAGTTTTTACCATTACATCTGAATCTTCTTTGTAACTTCTTCAAACTATAGCCCAGGTCACCATGGTAACACAACAAGCTGCATCTGCCTGCTCTAATAAGAAGCACTCGATTGCTTTAACCCTGAGGTTGTCGAGCTAGCGCTCCGAATTCTGTACTGTGCTTAAGAGAGTCACCTTTGAATCCAGAAGGAGGCCTCCGAAGAAAACTATTCAAGAATCAAGTACACTCAGTCCTCATCAGAAGTCAGGCCATCTGCTGCAGGTAAGATGTTACCACAGGGAACGCGGCAACATATTTAGCTACAGCTGTGCAGAAGTTCCCCGTGCAGCAAAAGAACACAAACAAGCAACTGAGGCCCCAGGCCAGGCCACTGGGGATCTCGGTTGGTTTAATTGCACCGCTTAGTTTACATTTCAATGGCTCAACATCCCAAAGAGCTCCGTTGGAGCCAGCGGCCTCGGAAAGCGTACTCCCTTAAGAAGATCGGGCGGGAGGGGTGGACTCCGCTCCCAGCCGAGAGCCAGCTGGAAGCCAAGCCAGTTTCCGCAGCACGAGCCCGGGGCCCCCTCCCGGGAGGGAAGACTGAGTCAGGACGCTGCGCTCCCTCCCGGGACCAGCGCTCTCAGAAATCACGTGCTGATTTCTGGAAATCCTGGGCTTTCCCCCCGAGTGCGGAGGTTTAAGAAGGATGTGGGGGGTTGGGGGACTCAGCTCCGCCAAGCGGCTCCAGGGAAGGGGGATTCTAAGTCAATCAAAGAGAAAGAGGGGCAGCCGGCGCCCCCTTACCGCGGTGGTAGCGTTGGGCTTGGCCCCGTGCTGCAGCAAAACATTGATGATGTGCGTGTGGCCCTGTTGGGCGGCTTGGTGCAAAGGCGTGTAGCCATTCTGTAGACGACGGCAGCGGCGGCGGACCCAGCAGGGGTGTGCGGGAGAAGGAAGAAAACTAGTTAGCCTTCATTTTGAATTTCTTGGTCTTATTTACACCCAAGTCGGCGCGGAGGCCTGTTTCTCTGGAGCAAGATATCACCAGCAACCCATTTTCTCAGCAGCACAACTCCCTCACACCTTATGGTCCGCTAAACAAAGAGGCTGGCTTCTAAAATTAGCAAGATCAACAAACTCCAAATGGTAACTATTATTATGTTTTCACCAATTAGCATTCTAATTAGCATTCACAATGAATATGCTGAGCAAGGAGATATTATAATGAGGAAGAGTATTATCTCAGTGACTCCTTCCCTAGGAAAAATGGGAGCATCAACTGTTGAACTCAAACTTAGGAGGATCATACAAACCAGTTTGTTCATTGTGACTTCCTGCATCACTAACCTCTGGGCTAGCTTTAGGAATTCTAAACTAGTGACAGTAAATTGCAGTCTTCTATCCCCTTCAGAAAATCTTCAGTCAAAGATGTACACACTTAACAAAAGACTTCATTGGGAGCTGAGTGGCCCACTTTCAAATAAAAACTCCTTTAAAAGTAGGTTCTTTTAAACATTCTGGTCTAAACTTTCACTTGGATGAAAGTTCTGCAACTGTGATTTGTGAAAAATTGAGGTTAGTGAGAAGCCAATCTTGCTCAGAACTCTAGTGAGTTCTAGGTGTGGTACATCAATTCAAGCAAACTGCACTGGAATCCTTGGAGGCACAGTGAAACGGTAATAGCTGTCGTATCCTAAGCACCCATTTTATGCCAGATATTGGACCTTATATTTATTCTCTTAATCTTTACTACCATTCTGAAAATGAGGGTGCTTGGTACACAGCAGGTGTCTTATAAATGAGTTCATGAACAAATGAGTGAATGCATGAATACTTGTCTCCCTATTTCAGAGATGATGAAACTGAAAATAACGGGGCTAAGTAATTTGTTCACAGTCATTCTAGGTTCAGATCCGAGGTAGAAGATCATGAAGACAATGACCATCAGATTACTTTTTTATTGTCTCACTGCCTCACCCCTGATAAAATTTTATCTGTATATGTCACACCCCAGGGTCCTGGGCTCTAAGTTCTGAGTAGCCCATTCATACCTTAAACGTGTAAGAGTGTACATCCCCTATTTCCAGTGTCACTACCTCTTCATGACCAACATTTGCTTCTCCCGTCTACATGAAGTGACTATCCCTATGCTGTTAAAAAGAAAACTACGGGCCCAAAACAGAGTCACTTATGCCAGGCAACCCCACCACATTGGGGCTTAATACCTAACCTAATAGAAGCTTCAACCTCCCCAGAAATGTCGTCTTAATCGGTCAGTCAGGAATTTTCTGGTCAGCACCAAGGGGATAATCTGCCACGTGGGCCCCCTGCATACAAGGAAGATGAGGTAGTCTGCCACTGAGACCCCTTTTGTCTGCCATACATAGGTTTCCTTTTTTTTTTTTTTTTTTACGACTTCCTTGTTCAGCATTTAAAAACCCTTCCCTTTCTGTCTTCCTTGGGAACTCCTCCCTACTTGCTAGATGGATGCCACCCTTCATGAATCATTCAGTAAAGCCAACCAGAGCTTTAAAATTTACTTGACTTAAAAGACTTCTAAAAAAGCACCGCACAGGGTGCCACTTGATCCCGTCTGTGCTCTCACTTGGGCCTTTCCATCCATGGGGATGTACCGTATGTGTGAGAGTCTGTCTGAGGATCTCTCAGACTGGAATGTCATCAGCTCAGCCTTGTCTGCTATATATCCCTGTAATGGGATGACTCCAGGAAACCTGGAACTATAAATCAACTTCAGGGACTCTGAAAACATAGCTGTTACAGGCACTCTGCTCTCAAATCAGGCAATCCATGGATATTTCAGGAGCATAAAATAAGTAATATTTCTTTTCTTAAAAATTTTTTTCCTTTCCATTGTGTTTATAAATACTACATTGAAGTTTTACAAACTTTTCCAAATTTTTATACCAAGTGATGAATGTTTGAAGAGTAAAGGAAATACACATATTTTCATAGCAACAAAACAATTTGTAGTAACTATGGTTACATATGAGATGTGAGGAAGAAAACTAAATTTCTTCCAAAAGTGTCATTCTATGTGAAAACATTCTGAAGTGTTTATTAAAAGACTGTCCTTTGAGGTATGGATCAATCCACTCCTCTGAAGATATATGAAAAGATACTTCCAATTGCAAGTAAAATCTACATAGTTCACTTTTTAAAAACCTTGAAAGTTAAACTGAGATTTTTCTCCAGATGTCCATTTGAATGCAGATCAAACCCGAGGGAGACAAATGATGCTATCCAGACCACATGTTTGGCTTCTCAATATTATAACTATTTCAACAAACACCTAAGATAAAAATATAGTAAATATTTTCAAGTTCTGCCAAAATCTCATTGCATTGCTGCATTAGGCCTTACAAGAGAATACCTGGATTCCAAAAGTCTTTCGTGTAGTACTTGTATGTGAACTGACTCAGCCAAAATGGTATTACACATTAATGCCTGAGGGAGACCTCATGTTGGAGCTTTCAAATATGTCTCCAAGTACAGTTTCATGAGAACTCAAGAATTGCTCAGAAACTAGGTAGTCACCATTCTTGCTCAAGTCAGATTAGAAGTTTTGTATCTCAAATGTTAATAGTACAATTTTAAAAATAACTTTAATTCACTTACAAATATACTTATGTATAGACATGCTTTTGTTTATGCTTCAAAGAGGACATGAAAAAGCTAACTTCTGAAATTTGTTGTTTCTAATTAGTATCATCTTGAATGATGACTGAAAAATCCTGAATGTGCTCACAGTAATTTACTTGCGCCTACTCACGTAGCTGAAAATTAGGGATCTGTGATACATAAACGATGCAATTACATACATTTTTGGACTAAAAACATTGGAGCTCCTAGGTTACACTATGCATAGTACCAATATTTTACCCATTTCTCTTCCCTTGAAATAATCTGAATGTACTGAAGTGTGGTGTTATGTTCCCATCATGCTTTGCAGGATAGAACCCTTCAGATTACAGTGTGAAACATACTCAGCTCTACATTATCCTTGAAAACTCCCAGCCCAGGCTTACATATTACTGCCTCACTGAGCATGACCACGTGGTATTCCAAATGTGACAGAGTTCATTAAAATGAAAGGCAGGCAGTCCAGGCAGCCTAATTGTATTTTCTCACTATGGGATGAAGGCTGGGGGAAGGGGGTCAAGGCTCTGAAACAAGGTAAAGGAAATTGGCCTGAACATCAAGATATTCTTGCTGGCATCTATTGCATCCTGCAGCGAATTGTTAAATCGCTGTCAGCTACTTGAACTTCCTAACAGAAGTAGTTCTGAAGCTGACCTACATGGCTGTCAAAGGTTATTAAAAAGAAAAGTCTCAAACAATTGCACAAAGCTTCATGGCTTATTCAAAATCACTAGAAGCACTAAAAGGAAAATATGTAACTATGGTGAGCTAGTGAAGTGTCCCTATGGCTGAACCAATGGCTTACAGAAAACAGAAATGAGTACAAGTATTTTACCTTGGTTTTTGCATTGACATTTGCTCCCTGCTTCAGAAGGAAGTTGACCATTTTCACGTTTCCATAGTGACAGGCCACAATTAAAGGAGTGTAACCAAGCTATAAAGAATAATAAATAAATTACTACTCCAGTGGTTAAAACTGAAGGGGAGAGGGATTAGGGAGAACTTCAGTTCTGGCAGGATTGGTAGAAATTCTATTTGCTTGTACAGATATTACTTAGCAGATGATATATACATCCTATGGATATAGAGATGGACAGGAGCAGACCCCTGAGCACAGGAACTTAATGCAGCACAGGAGATCCATCACTGGGCAACTTAATCTGACAAAGAGCTAAGAGAAAGACACAAATAATAGGCTCTGAAAACACGGAAGAGAGACTGAGTCTAATAGGATCCAGAGGAGATGCACAGAAAACACAGAATTTTTTGTTTTTGCTCACCTATGAGAATAAGATGAGTTCGTAGAATTTAATGACATAGAGAGAGAAAAGCTGTTTAGAAATCAAGGACATGGAGGCAAGCAGGCACAGGAAGAAGAAAGGAAGTCGTTTTGCCTAACAGATGTGATGAGGCTGCTGCTGCTGCTGCTGCTGCTAAGTCGCTTCAGTTATGTCCGACTCTATGCGACCCCACAGACGGCAGCCCACCAGGCTCCCCCGTCCCTGGGATTCTCCAGGCAAGAACACTGGAGTGGGTTGCCATTTCCTTCTCCGATGCATGAAAGTGAAAAGTGAAAGTGAAGTCGCTCAGCCATGTCCGAC
>NW_011494961.1:3780149-3798197 GCF_000754665.1 Bison bison bison
GAGTGGGTTGCCATTTCCTTCTCCGATGCATGAAAGTGAAAAGTGAAAGTGAAGTCGCTCAGCCATGTCCGACTCTTCTCGACCCCATGGACTGAAGCCCACCAGGCTCCTCCATTCATGGGATTTTCCAGGCAACAATACTGGAGTGGGGTGCCATTGCCTTCTCTGATGTGATGAGGGGGAGAGGGTAAACTTAAGCCTGCAAAGTTGGAATCCATTGATATCTTTTGCTATCCATTTTGACTTGATTCCAGTAAAAATGGAGAACCATTAAATATTTGTGAGCAGAGAGAGCCACAGTTGAATCAGAATGGCCATCTGAAGAGGCAGGGACTTGGACTTCGGGTGACATGAATGCGGGCTACTGGGAATCATCCAGGTTAGAACCTGTCCCGATATCAACAGTGATTGGCTTTACCTTTGTGTGCGCATCCTGGTCAGCCCCATGCTTGGTGAGAATATCAGCGACATTCACTTTATCTTCCTGGGCTGCAAGGTGTAAAGATGTGAGTCCACTCTATGGAGAGAATGAAAGCAAAGGGGTACATTTGAAGAAGAAAATACACAGTAGCATCTATAATAGCATGTAGTGAAAAAAATCCTGGAAAATTCAGAACTGCTCCCTAGAAACTGCATCTTTTGATATTTAAAACAAACCCTCCAAGTGAATATAACTTTCCATCAAAGACATGCTCTCTAAGCTAATCAACACTGCCCTCAAATTACATTTTCTGTATTGGATACTTATATTATGATGCAAGACTTTAAAATAACCCAGCTAATAAGCTTCCAAACAACATTCATTTCAAACCCATTCTGATTCTCCTGCTGAATCTATTTATTCACTTGAATAATTGATCAACCAATTACTGCTGCTGCTGCTAAGTCACTTCAGTCGTGTCCGACTCTGTGCGACCCCACAGACTGCAGCCCACCAGGCTCTCCGTCCCTGGGATTCTCCAGGCAAGAACACTGGAGTGGGTTGCCATTTCCTTCTCCAATGCATGAAAGTGAAAAGTGAAAGTGAAGTCGCTCAGTCGTGTCTGACTCCTCTCGACGCCATGGACTGCAGCCTACCAGGCCCCTCCGTCCATGGGATCTTCCAGGCAAGAGTACTGGAGTGGGTTGCCATTGCCTTCTCCGCAACCAATTACTACTTCTACTTTATAACTGCAGCAATAATGTATATTTTCATCAGTAAAACATCACATCAATGTAAAAAACATCCAGAGTTACAGGAAATGAGTTCAGAATAAATTTCTCCAGCACCCAAAGACAGAATACTATTTTAGGGATTTACCTAAGTGCTAAATAGTGACCCGATCACTCATATATCACACCATATATTTGGCCAGTTATATGTAAATTTCCTGGCATATGTACATCAAGTAATTATTTTAAGTAATTAGGCATGCAAATAAAGTACAGTTAAGAATTAATGAAAGAATAGAGAAAGGAAGGAAAAGTGATTTATTCAGTCAGTGCCACAATCTGACAGCCTCACTACATATGCAAGTATCTCCCATCAAGCAAAACTGAAATTTAAAGGGTATCTTTAAAACCTAAATCACTTGTACATTTAAAACATGTTTTTTGAGTACCTCTCATATGCCAGGAAGTGTCCTAGACACTTGAATACATCAGTGAACAAAAGCCTCTGCCCTTTTAGAACTTACATTCCAGCTAACAGGATATTCATACCACATGTTCACCTCCTGCTGTTATTGTTCAAACACCTAGTGTATTTCTCCTCTCCCGGTGCATCTTGCATCTGCATGCTGCGGTATCCTACTTGTCCTCTGAGTTGGCACGCCCACTCCCCGAGTTCATAGCCAATCAAAGCGTCTCAACCATGGCCTGCAGGCCGGCTCTCCTACAGTCTGCTTGGGTTGAGAAATCTAAACCATGTTCTTCATGCTCTCTAGCCATGGTGTTACTTCTATAAACTGACAAGTTCACTGACCTTTAAAAAATCGAAGTAGTATTTATAGAGAAAAAAAAAAGAAAAAGATTCTCCAACTAGAGAAAGGGCTTTATGTTTAAGAGTCTGAGGCCTTTTAATTCTTAGAGTTCTGGCTGAGCTCAGCTTTGAGTTTCATAAACCATAAGAATGAGATGGAAGATACACCCTTCTGCATTAAAATGTTATCATTTCTAAACAAATAGTATATAGTCCTAAAGTATAAACATTATGAATATTAGGACAAAGCAGATTTTTCTTCATACTGTTATTCTCTATATTAAAATAGAAAACAAAATTGTTTCTCCTTAGAAATAATCAGTCTTTTAAAAATGTTACTGAAGTGATCATTAAATGAAGTAATCATCAGATGTCTCAAAGGCATCTTTAATGGCATTTCAAATGTACATGCTGATTTCTACATTATTTGCAGAATGGATTTTTTACAATATAAGATGGCAAACTAACAACCAGTGTTAAAATCCTCTACAGTTTATTATGGTAAATTTTCATGCCTAAATTATGTAAACCTTCCTAATAAATTAAGAAAACAGAAAATGTTGAAAGAGTTCTTTTCAAAAAAAATAATAATCTATTTAAAAAAAAAGTAATCTATTTCCTAAGATGTACTGGCAGACTCTACAATTGGTTGCTTTATTAGATGGGTGATTGGATAAGGAATGAAATATCTATTTCTGTATTATAGTTCTTATTAAGGAATAGTCACTTAGAGCATATTAGTTGATTTTAGTTGACCTTTCTTTTTGGCCACACTGAGTGGCATGAGAGATCTTAGTTCTCAAACCAGGGATTGAACCCATGCGCCCTTCAGTGGAAGCATGGATTCTTAACCACCAGACCACCAGGAAGTCCCTGACTTTAGTTGGTCTTAAATAGATAAAGAATATATGTAGTTTTAAAAAGCAATGGGAAATTTATTATCAGCTTTGCTTATTATCTAAGATACCTTCACAGTTGCATTTTCCTATATTTATTTCATATAAATTTATTATTATAATTTATAATATAAAAACACCAACCAAAAGGCAAGATTATATTTTTTGATATCATATTGTTATTCAGATATATCTTAACATATTTACTGAAGTTTTACTCCAGTAACAAATACATCATCATTGATCTTTAGGAAACCAACCAATATTGAAATCATGTTATACAGCTAACATAAATACTTTGTGGTTCAAATGGAATATTTTTCTCCATTGCTGAGTGGAGAAAATATTCAAAAATACTCACTAAGTATTTGTTGACTGCTAAAATTGTCTCAAAAGAAGTAATATGTTTAAAAGAATACCATCAGGGAGGACATAGCAAACTGATTCTACATATATGTGTGTGCCATTTTTATGAATTAAAAATTACCCCATCAGAAGCACAGTGTGATCAGTTTCATGAGATGTCAATTCTACTCAAATTTTTGTATGATTCGTTTATGGATTTCTTGTGTTTATTTTCAAATGAAGATTTGTTTTTAATGGACAATAAACATATGACTCATTTGTGTACTGATGTAAAATGAAATATTCTACCACTGGTTTCATGATGAGACTGTCCCCAGGGAGCTCACAGACCACCTGAGTCCCATGATTTTAACAATCACAAGGAAATCCATGCCCCAGACTTTAAGGATTGTCTGGCTGACACATTGAATTTCACCGTAAAGTGTCATCATGTTCATTCTTGTTAAAAATGCAAATATCTTTTGGAGGGTTAAGCCTATAATTAGTCTCACCATACTTTAAAAAAGGATCTCTGAGGCCTTTTGATAGAGAAGAGAGAAATGCATAAGGGCAAGGAATGTACTGGAACACTTCTGAGTGATTTAGGCACAGAACAGGACTCTGGAGGCAGTCAAGACAACCTGCCTTTTTCACAGCTCTTTCTAAAGGACATAAGCTACATAACCTATTTACAAATATTACGACCAACTTATAACTGAGTCTCCAAAAGTAATAATTAACTCAACAGTGAGATGCGGAAAGTATCTTATTTGTTTATTTGTGGGAAATTCTAAGAAACTTAACTTTCACTAAACCCACACCATGTGTTAAAAAAAAGCATCAGAAGATGTAAACAATGAGCTAACTTATAAACAGGCTCCAATATTTTTGTTTCTCAGCAGCTGGTTCCAATGGAGTACAAAGAAGTGTTAAAAAAAAAAGATAAGATACATAAATAGACAGGGTTATAGATATACATGGAGAAAGACTGGCATGTACTTGCAAAAATTTTAATGTATTTTTCCGACATGTCCCTGACTTGTTCTATTATAGTTAATACACTTGTCCACAAAGGCTATTCTCTGGAGAGATGCTTTATTAAAAACACTGATTCTCTGACCACCACCATAACCACCCAAGCTAAGCAGAAATCATTATTTCTGAGTTCCCCGCTACTGATCAACAGGTGCCTCTGATGCTCAGCCCCGCTGAGAATGACTTGGGTGGCAGGCACAGAACAACAGCTTAGAAGCAAGTGTTTGGACTGGGCCCCAGATGAAACAGCCAACTCTCCTCTCTCTCTGGAATCTGGAAGTAGGGCCAGCAGGTTCTATAGCAATCTGGACAGCTGCTTGAGCTGCGGTGATACTAACTCTTGGGAGCAACAGGATAGCCTCTCTGGTCACAGACAGAGAAGCAAAGGGAGCAGGCGCACAGAGAGAGAAAAATGACACCAACTTGCCAGAAAAGTCAAGACACAACCAGACAGCCCTCCAGGCAGAGTCTGTGAGCCTCACCCCTCACTTCCTTCTGATTTTCCAGCCCTTCATAAGGCTTGACTCCTTTGCTACCCTTGAATTCTATAAGACATCCCTGTTTCTCTCCAATACATGCCCCCTTTTTGTTTCAAATTGTCTTAGACTGGTTTCTATTTACATTGAAAGCAAGAGGCCAAACTGGAATACCTTGGTTGACATGTGGATATTGGCTCCCTTATCCAGAAGCAAGGTGACCATATCCGTGTGTCCCTCCTGCGAGGCAAGATGGAGTGGAGTGACTCCTTGCTTTGTCACGATGTTCGTCTCTGCTCCGTAGCTCAGGAGTGTGGAAGCTATCTGCATTTGATTCTTCTTGGCAGCAATATGTAAAGGAGTGTAGCCATTCTAAAAAAATAAAAACAAAAAAACACACCTATGTTGTAAGCTTAGCAATCGCCCTGATGTATGCCTAATGGAAATAAGATTCTTTAATCAATAGAAAAGTTAAAAAGTAAGGTTATAAGAAATCCAAATTCTTGCTCATCATAAGTTTCAGTCCAATAACGCCCAAATCTTTGCAAACCATTCTACTATATTTATAAGACAGATATAGACACAAATGCCCCAAAGCTTAGAATCTCCCCATCATAATGCTGCTCCTGAAGAACAACAAGCCAGATTCCTCGTCTACATCACCGTCCTTTAAATACCTGGAAATGGTTTTCATATCTCCCTTTAGTCTTCTCTTTTTCAGGTTAAATTTCCCATTCCTTCAACTATTCCTGACAGAAGCCCCATTTCTAGAGTTCTCCACTGAGGAGGACCTGCTCTGGACTGACTCTAGTTTGTTAATATACTTTAGATATGATTTTAATAACAGAATAAAACAACATTATTCCCATGATCTTGTTATAACACCCCTACTAATGTGCTTCTAGTTGGAGTGTACTTTTTAATCATTTAACAACTATTTAGTATGTGCCTACCATAGCCAGGCAGTGTGTGTGGTGTGGTGAAAAAGATTTCTGTTGTTATTGTTCACTCGCTAAGTCACATCCAACTCTTTGCAACCCCATGGACTGTAGCACACCAGGCCTCCCTGTCCTTCACCATCTCCAGGAGTTTGCTCAAATTCATGTCCATTGAGTCAGTGATGCTATCTAACCATCTCATCCTCTGCCACCCTCTTCTCCTTTTGCCTTCAATCTTTCCCAGCCTCAGGGTCTTTTCCAGTGAGTTGGCTCTTGGCCTCAAATGGACAAAGTATTGCTGCTTCAGCTTCAGCATCAGTCCTTCCAATGAATATTCAGGGTTGATTTTCTTTAGGATTGACTGGTTTGATATCCTTGCTATCCAAGAGACTCAGGAGTCTAAGAGTCTTCCACAGTTCCACAATTCAAAAGCATCAATTCTTTAGTGCTCAGCCTTCTTTATGGTCCAACTCTCACATCTGGACATGATTACCGGAAAAACCATAACTTTGACTATATGGACTTTTGTCAGCAAAGTGATGTCTCTGCTTTATAATACTCTGTCTAGGTTTGTCCAAGTCTTCCTTCTAAGAAGCAAGAGTCTTTTAACTTTAGCTGCAGGCACTGTGAGAAGTGGTTTTGGAGCCCAAGAAAAAAAAGTCTGTCTCTGTTTTCACTTTCTTTCTTTTCTCTCCTGGCCATGAAGTGATGGCACCAGATGCCATGATCTTTTAAATGTTGAGTTTCAAGCCAGCTTTTCCACTCTCCTCTTTCACCTTTTCATTAAGAGGCTCTTTAGCTCCTCTTCACTTTCTACCATTAGAGTAGTATCATCTGCATTTCTGAGATTGTTGATATTTCTCCCAGAAATCTTGATTCCAGCTTGTGATTTATGCAGTCTGGCATTTCACATGATGTACTCTGCATATAAGTTAAGCATAGTGATAATATACAGCCTTGTCATACTCCTTTCATAATTTTGAACCAGTCTGTTGTTCCATGTCCAGTTCTAACTGTTGCTTCTTGACCCAAATACAGATTTCTCAGGAGACAGGTAAAGTGATCTGATATTCCCATCTCTTTAAGAACGTCCAGTTTGTCGTGGACCACACAGTCAAAAGCTTTCACATAGTCAATGAAGCAGAAGTAGATGTTTTTTCTGGAATTCCCATGCTTTCTCCATGATCCAATGGATGTTGGCAATTTGATCTCCGGTTCTTCTGCTTTTCTAAATCCAACCTGTATATCTGGAAGCTCTAAGTTCACATACTCAAAGCCTAGCTTAAGGGATTTTGAGCATTATCTTGCTAGTATGTGAAATGAGGACAACTGTATGGCAGTTTGAACATTTTTTGGCATTGCCCTTCTTTGGGATTGGAATAAAAACTGACCTTTTCCAGTCCTGTGGCCGTGCTGAGTTTTCCAAATTTGCTAACATATTGAGTGCAGCACTTTCACAGCATCATCTTTTAGGATTTGAAATAGCTCAGCTGGAATTCCATCATTTCATGGAATTCCATCAAAGCTGGAACACATTCTAGCTTTGTTCATAGTGATACTTCCTAAGGCCCACTAGACTTCACACTCCAAGATGTCTAGCTCTAGGTGAGTGATCATACCATTGTGGTTATCTGGGTCATTGAGACCTATCTTATATATAGTTCTTCTGTGTATTCTTGCCACCTCTTCTTAATCTCTTCTGCTTTCTTTAGGTCCTTACCGCTTCTGTCCTTTATCATGACCATTCATGCATGGAATGTTTCCATGATATCTCCAGTTTTCTTAAAGAGAAGTCTCATCTTCTTCATTCTATTGTTTTCCTCTATTTCATTGCATTGTTCATTTAAGAAGGCCTTCTTATCTCTCCTTGCTCTTCTCAGAAACTCTCCATTCAGTTAGGTATATTTCTCCCATTTTCCCTTGCCTTTCACTTCTCTTCTTTCCTCAGCAATTTGTAAAGCCCTCTCAGACAACTATTTTGCCTTCTTGCATTTCCTTTTCTATGGAATGGTTATGGTCATGGCCTCCTGTACAATATTATGGGCCTCAGTCCATAGTTCCTCAGGCACTCTGTCTACTAGATCGAATCTCTTGAATTTACTCATCATCTCTGCTATACATTAATAAGGGGTTTGATTTAGGTTAGATCTGAACGGCCTAGTGGCTTTCCCTACTTTCTTTAATTTAAACAATAAAATCAGCTTATATTAATCTTGTGGTCAATTAAAATCCTCAACCTCCTTTTTGTCTCTAAAAGCTACTCAAAGGTAGAAACATGAGGCTACTACCAGAAACCAGAGGAAGTCAGACTTTGCTTATAACAGCCTAAGTTTAAACCTCACACTTGGTTAAAAGGACAAACAGATTAACAAAACTCTGGGACAAGTGTCAGTCTGGAACCTACACTGTTTCCTTTCCTTTTCTTTGTCAATTCTGGTAGAATTTTTCATGAAAAACATGTGGTGGAAACTAAAAGCGGTGACTTGCCATTAATTGGGAGACACTGAAGGGAAGCACAGCATACTGACGAAGTGCTTCTTATGAGATTCCTGAAGTCTAACTGCAAAGTGTCCCGAAAAATGAAAAGGGGCTTTGAGAATTTAAAAGGCCCTCTGTGTGGTCATGAAATCTGGATCCTCACACAGCCCTACGTTATCCCACTGTCTCCTTCTCTCCAAGTCAAGAGAAGCATTTTTCAGATCCAATGAACATTTCCCTCTGAGCTGCTCGGGAAATTCAGCAGCTCTTCCTGGAAGCCTTCTCACAGGTCCCTTACGTTCCACATGATCTAGAACACTGCACTCGAACCATGGGCTCTACTGGATAAAAGGGCACAGAGATTATTGTGGACCCTATCAGTTTACACATTTCTTTCTTTTTTTTGCAGTGGGCTTTCTTTCTTCAGCCCCAACTCTCCCCAGTCCTGTAGCACAGACTACCAAAGCTAAGCAAAGTATCAGTAAACGTACCAAGGTTAGGTAAAATCCGGGACTCATGTAGAGAAGGACAGAGAGGTTTTAAAAAATTTTAAAAAAAACAACATAAGAGATCAAAGAGAATGCTAAGTTGTAGCAATATAAGAGGTCTGACTGTCCAGCAGATACTTAACCTGGTAGTCTGAAGAGCCCTCCTAACTCCATATAGAGTCAAATTTGGGGGAACCAAATAAAAACAACAAACCCAATGAAGACTAAGAAAGGATTCTGGAGTTTGCTAGAAAGAAGCAAAGAGGTTCCAGGATCCCAGGGACTGTGTATGTGTGTGACAGGCGGGGTGGGTGGGGGATGGATGGGGTGGGTGGGGGATGGATGGGGTTTGGGGGCAGTTAGGGCGCTGTAGTGAGCAGAGTGTCGAGAGTGGAAGCAGGGCTGGGGTCTACCCACTGGCAGGCTCTTGGAGCAGCCTCAGAGCTACAGGAGTCATGCTCCCTGACAAGCTGGGGCAGGCGAGCAGAAGACACTAGAGGAGCCTCTGAAACCCGCCCACTGCAAACCCTGGAGCAGACGCTGCTCTCCCTAGTCTTAGGGACTCTGTATGTTTGCTCCTGAGTAAGGACCACACTTCGTCCAGGTGAGAGATCAAGGCTATATTTGTCTCTTTAGAAAAACCATACACAGTATAAGTTAGGTCTTCTCTCCCTGGTAGATTGAGAGTCTCTTGTAGGGGGAGAACATCCATTTTAGTTTTACAACAACCCTTTCTTTATACATATTAAGAGTTCAGATAAAGAGTTGTGTTGGGTATTGACAAAGTCTTTCATATCTTTGTTTAAAATGTTCAGCCTAGAAAGTTAATGGAAAAAACACTGGGATGTTAAATGAGCAGGTATTTTTTATTCCATTGGGATAGTTGCTCAGTCTTCATTCTTTCATTAAAATTTATTGAGAACCTACATAATCGTGTATGAGACACCTCAGAGACATACAAATATGAATACAACATGATTACTGTCCTCAAATAGTTTATAGTCTAGTAAGAAGAAAGACATTTTATGACAAATGCAGAATTGATGACATTATAGAGAAAAGGAGTTATAAATAAGAATAGTATGTGCAATAATAAAATATGTCCTGCTCTTTTGATAAACATCACAAGCTATATATTTGTAACAATAAAATATGTATATACATATTTACACATACACATACAGGCACATATGTAGGTATGGGTACAAAGTTTAAGTATTTGTAATAGTTTATCATATATAACATTTTTATATACAAAATATTATACAAAATAAACTTCTAAATAGAGTATTCCATTTTATTACATATGTATAATGTATATAAATAGACATGTAAGTATATATGTACATGTTGCTATACCAGAAGAGGGATAAGTCTCTCTCTAATGCTTTGGGATACAATAGACCTAGTAGTTAAGAGCTGGCTCTAAAGTCCGACTGTCTGAGATCAAATCCTAGCTCTGTCAATTCTTCGTCATATAACTTTGGACTTGCAAACTAACCTATTTAAATCTCACTTCCTCATCTATAAAATCGAATTACCCTCCTCTCACAGGATCATTATGAAAGTAAACAAGATATTGCATGTAAAGTCTTTGGCATATAGGTAGTAACAGCTGTGGCTCTACTATGTCATCTAATATAGCATGAATATTTTTCTACCACAATAAATAGTTTCTTTTTAAATAAACAAACTCTGACATGTTTTCAATATATGTCTGCTGAATGAATAAATGCAGCAGACAATAATGACGTTAGGTGTTATGTGACATTCATGTGTACTTTCAGTGTAATAAAGAGGCAGCTCAAATGATAGAAACATCATCCCAAGGTTCAAATCTTAGTTGGAGCTCTTTTATGAGTTGCTGCTACACATACTTCCAAAATGCATTCCTAGACTAGAAATTTAAAAGGATGTATGCTATAGTTAACAAGAATGCAACATTTAAAAACCAAAGAGCATTTCATAGAGCACGATGAAAATTCTGAGTCAGAAAAAATGAGCAAATAAAAGGGTGGGTGTACCACATTTGGTTTATACAAGAAAAGAAAAAACCTGAACTTATGTCAAAACTCATACTTCTGAGTCTAAAACACGGAGTCCTGGCAGTAAGAGTCATCTTTCCTGGCTCCTGGGCACATCTCCTTAATATTTGCTGACTTGTAAAAAATTTTAAAAGGTTTTGTGGAATCAAATGGAAGGGGAAAAATGTTAATACCAAAAGCTACTATCAGTACTAGTTGCAGTTATAACAATACCGTATGTTTAAAAA
Organism: Bison bison bison; assembly: GCF_000754665.1. Taxonomy (NCBI): domain Eukaryota; kingdom Metazoa; phylum Chordata; class Mammalia; order Artiodactyla; family Bovidae; genus Bison; species Bison bison. Next base: position 3,791,038 of record NW_011494961.1, read on the forward strand.
CCAGTTCCCATGTGCTGTCAGATCAGTTACATCCTACACCTGTAAGCCCTTTCTGTGGTCCTCACCTTGGCCATGGCGTGAGGGGAAGCACCCTTCTCCAGTAACAGCAGCGCCACCTTCTGGTTGTCATAGTGAGCAGCAACATGGAGCGGGGTAAGGCCATTCTGTAAAGGGTGTGTTTAAGTTTCAGTATTAATAAATTAGCATTAGCTGCTGTAAAGCTGCCAGGATGCATGGAAAATGATACCGATTAAGTTCATGTTAATGCATTAATATAGTCAATAGGAAAAAATCAAAGTAAATATCTCATGATTTTCATGTTAGAAATGTAACTAAAACTGAAAATGAGCAGTTGAGCTTACAATTAACACAGAGCATCTGGATTCCACCATAAAAAAACGTCTAAAATGCCACGTAAGAATTATTACATTAACATTGCAAGGATTCTTTCTAATATAGAGAAGTTCTGGACCCTGTTGTTAAATCAACACACGTTTGAGACACAGCCTTTTTAAACACCTTCAGAATCGGTATGTATGTGGACAGGTCACAGATAGACACCTGCATCATGTCTATTTGGCATAGATTCAACAATTACATTGATATTTCTTTCAGAAGACTGAGAAAAATATCTTGAAACAGCGATCCCCCAAGTTTTGAAATTAACCGAGTTATAGGCTAAGAACAAACATGCATTACTGAAAGCTTTTACCTTCCCCGCAGAATCTGCGGCAGCACGGCGTTGCAAGAGAAGTTTTGCCACATCCAGGCTCCCATACTTGGCAGCTACGTGCAAGGGGGTAAAACCCTTCTGAAAATGGGAAGAACAAAAGTAAAATGTAGCATTTGTCTTTGTGACTGCTAACAAAATCCTTTTAACAAAACCTATTAAGCAAACTATGTTGATTCTCCACTTGGGAAAAATACTGGAAACATTAAATCTGTTAGTCATAAATGAGGACTAGAATAAGGAATAAAATTTAACAAGCAAGAGTTTGGCTTGACAGACTGGACAAAAGAAATCTTATTCTGAGGGCTTCGAGACTGAAATTGGACCTTATAGGCTCGGAATGTGCAAGGGTCAGTAAAATGGCTCTGATCTGGGAGTGGAAAAAAAAAAATCCTGTCTTTTTCTTACCTCTAAAATTAACAGGATTAAAACAATAGTGCCTTCTGTCCAGACTCTTTTTTCCTATTCTTTTTATAATACCTGAATTCCAAATTTCTTCATTTAAGGTTTAGGGTATTTTAGCAGTCATGATAAAAAAACAAGTGGTTTGTGATTCAGTTGATTGCATTTTCTGCAGAAATAGCAAGATTAATGGTGGACAGAACAAAAAGTGTTCACCTTAAAAACCACCTCTCCTCCTGAATGTTATCCCTTCCCACACTTTATCTAATACCTTTTGGAAATACGCTTTACTTCTGGCATTCTATTGAGCTGATTAACACCAGACTAACTGTTGCTTTCCTACACGTTTGTATGTACAGATTCAATGTCTTGTGTGCCTAATCCACGTCACTCTGTAATTAGCAGTGTGTTACAAATATAGCCAAGTTCCTGGACTCAGATCTCTAGGATGGCACAGCTCCTACATCATGATCTCAAATCCATCCTATTGGCCAGACAGTCTAACCACATGCTCTTCTGGCACTGGGGTGGGCGTGGGAGGACTCTAAAGCTGACCAGGGCTTGCAAAACACACACAACAAACATGCCTGGGTTAAGTGGTCTAAGATATGCTCTATCCTCCAGAGCACTTAGGCTCTCAGAATACAGAATACAGAACATCCCTCAAGAAACAACACTGCTTTCTCATGGTATCACTATACAAATTATTTTTAAGATGTCTTTTTTTCTTTTTGCTTTTTTTGAACCTTAGGTACTAGTCAGTCTTTGGAGGAAAGTAAATCTGCTTTTTGCAAGTGTGGGAAGAATATAAGAAATCCATTTAAGCCAACATATGTTATTAATACTCTCCTCCCTACACACAATGACCGGGGTGACCCCCAGGGTGAAGTATAAAACCACGTGGTAAAGAAGAAAAAAAATAAACTTTTATCCTTAAAGTCTTGCTGGAATAGTGATCCAGCCCCTTTATAAATTTGGAAACTATTATTAGACAAGACTACATAGAATCTTTACTGTAGAATCACAAAATAGAGGGTGGAAAATCTCTCTTGAGTCACACATTTTCCTTCTTCCCCTATGTTAATCGCATCAGGATTTCACTTGCCCTCTGATATTTATAAACACTCACATAGCTTTAATAACGGAGAAGGCAATGGCACCCCACTCCAGTGCTCTTGCCTGGGAAATCCCATGGATGGAGGAGCCTGGTAGGCTGCAGTCCATGGGGTCGCTAAGAGTCAGATACAACTGAGCGACTTCACTTTCACTTTTCACTTTCATGCATTGGAGAATGAAATGGCAACCCACTCCAGTGTTCTTTCCTGGAGAATCGCAGGGACGGGGGAGCCTGGTGGGCTGCCGTCTACGGGGTCGCACAGAGTCGGACACGACTGAAGTGACTTTAATTCTAAAAATCTTTGAAAGACAAGGGACTATATTTTGTTCCCTATTTCTGTATTTTGCATATCTGAATTTCATTTATTTATCACCTTCGTCTGAGGAGACAATCACCCAACCTTTCTTGGGTTGCTATTGCTGCTATTCTTACTATTATTATGGAGCTGACCCTTGAATAAAATGGGTTTGCACTGTGGGAGTTCACTTATATGCAGATTTTTTTCAATGGCAAATACTATGGTACTGCACAGTCTGCATCTGGCTGAATCAGTGGCACCCCACTCCAGTACTCTTGCCTGGAAAATCCATGGACGGAGGAGCCTAGTGGGCTGCAGTCCATGGGGTCGCTAGGAGTCGGACACGACTGAGCGACTTCACTTTCCCTTTTTACTTTCATGCATTGGAGAAGGACATGGCAACCCACTCCAGTGTTCTTGCCTGGAGAATCCCAGGGACAGAGGAGCCTAATGGGCTGCCGTCTATGGGGTTGCACAGAGTCGGACACCACTGAGTGACTTAGCAAGGCTGCACAATGGATATGGAAGAAACCAGGATACAGAGGAAGTGCAGATGTGAAGACAGACTACAAGTTACATGAATATTTTCAACTGCATGAAGCGTGGGTGCCCCAAACCTCCTCAGTGTTCAAGAATCAAACATGCTTTTTCTTGTTTATGATTTTAAAAAAATTAAAAATACTTTCAACCCTTTAGATTTCAGCATTTGAATAACAGTTTCTTACATCAAAACATGTTTTGCAGTCATAGGCAACCATGTAGGTCACAATGGATAGTGGACTGCTTCTACCGCTAAGAGGACAGAAGCCACCGCAATACTTCAGTTTATACTTGAAAACTTCCTTCTCTCTCAGAGGTTGTATTTATGTCTACTTATTATGAGCAAATTGAAGGTGTCTCTTTACAATCTGAATCACTGTTGGACTTGTCGGAATTATTTTGCCCTGCAAACAATTCAGTTGTTGTAGGCTGTAACACGGCTCATTCTCCTCTTCTGGACTAGTTCATTTCTTTTGCTCCAGTAAATTGTGTTCATGTTTCATTCTAAGTCACATTCAAATAGTGTATCTCAAACACAATGCGTCAAGTGGAAAAAAATTTGTCTGCCCTAGCATTAAACTTGGAACACAAGTAAAATTCTGTGATACGGATTTTCTTTAGAAAATCTACTTTTCTACTTAAATTAGAATTAGATTAAAATTGTCTAATTTTCTATTAGACAATAGTGACTAATAAAGTGTGATTCTGCAGCCCACTTCTGTTTAACCACTGTGAGCTGGTTAAGCAGAAACCAGAAAAGGCGTGATCACTGACACCAAGGTTGGGAAAATGCAAGATTAAGTAAAGTGAATTTCTAGGTGATACTCTTGACAAACTCTTAACTCGTAACAAATACAGTACTGCTAGTCTAATGCAGTGTTCTTTTCCTCACTAGGAATACTAGCTCAATGTTATTTGGGAATAGTATTTTTTTTTCCTCGTGGCAATATATTACAGATTTTACCATGGAAAGTGAAGAGAATGTAGCCCCTGCTTTATGGAAATCATCTTAATTAAAGTTCTAGGGGGAATTCCCTGGCAATCCAGTGGTTAGGACGCCACATTCCCACCACAGGGAGCCCAGGTTTGATTCCTGGTCAGGGAACTAAGATCCCACAAGCCAGACAGCCTGGCCAAAATAATAATAATAAAGTTCTAGAAATAACACCAGCATTAAATTAGGAGAAGAAAATCCAGCCCTCTTTATTGAAGATACTATACGTAATTTCAAAATCCCCCTTGGTCATCTAGAAAATGAATCTCAAACATTCAAAGAGAAAGAAGTAAGTGGGAGGCTGACAGGAGCTCCGCCCTCCCTGCCTCTGTGACTCAGGGCTGCTCCCGGTCCACGTCGGCATGAAGCCACCCCTCTTACCTTGGTAGCCAAGGAGTGGGCTGCCCCCGCTTCCAGAAGGACCGAGGCCACGTCCACCTGTCCTTCCCTGGCAGAGATATGCAATGGCGTGTACCCATTTGTAGTGGCCGCATCTGGATGAGCCATATGTTGCAGAAGCAGCTGAACAATTTCTGTCTTACCCAGGCGGGAGGCAATATGCAAAGGCGTCTGTTCCTCCTACAACTCAAGTCAAGTAAAAAGTTAGTGCCAGGATACACCGAACTTTACCAATAGTGCATTTTACCCAGATGTTTCATGATGTCTCCTCGGAATCTCTAGGAACCTCTACCCCAAAGGAAATTATTTCAACTCTGACCACAGTTTATATCTTGTTACAGAATGACCTGTTTGGTCACAAACTCTTCCTCAGATTTTTTAAAAGTAGATATTTCCATGAACTTGGTCATCGTTTTCTGTACATGCCAAAATGCTTCTCAATTCATTAAGGCTTCAGCCCTCACTGATGTTTAAATATAAACCAGCTTATGGTTCTGAATAAGAAAGAAATGTAGTCCAGAAGTCCTAAGACCTAGATTCTCATCCAAAAGCTTTCACCAAGAGACAGTATTCTGGGAACCGAATCAAGAGAAAAAGAACAAAGGATGCTGGGAAAACGTTGTTATTATTCCACTTAGCAAGCCAAGGATACACATGCTGGTTATTTTCTTCAAGGAGAGACTGTGGATAAAGATGATATTGTAATCTGATTTAAAAAGATGTCATTCCAGGAAATGTGGCAGATGGGTCTGGGACTTGCATCCAGGGCTTCAAAGATCAAATGGAAGTCTGGCGAGAAGATAATGGGGTTAAGAATTTGCCAAGTGCTTTTCATTTAAAAAAGGGAGAGGATATAGCTGGTATAAGAGACAGGAAGGACACATTCAAGGAGGCTCAAGAAAACACCTGACTCTAATGTGTGGTCAGGAAAACGTTTTCAGTGTTCAGAAAACCAGGCCAAACTATTCTCTTATAAAAAGAAAATTGTGGGTAACCTTAGTGAGGAACAGAGGTATATCTCTAATCTGCCCAAGGGCATGTCCTAACAAAGGTGAAGGAGGAGAAGCTGGGCCAGCTTCCAGGGCTAAGAATGAATAGAGAAGATAGAGCGGGGAAGAATTGTTCAAAAAACGCAGTATCTGAAAGTTATAAGAAAAGAAGTATTAAGAGGGAGTGACAAGAAGAGATGGATCCAGGATGGTAAGAACAAAAGAATAAATAGGAATTATGTAGAACTGCGATTTTAGAAAAATTTGCACTTTCTAAACTTTTTTCACGTACTCAACAAGTCCTATGCTTATAACAGACCTCAAAGGAAGGTGTAGGATGTATTAGTCGGTCTTTTCCAGAGGAATTAAATGAGTTCTCCAGGACTGTCCGAGGTGACTCAGTTATTAAAACAGAACGTGAATTCAGGCAATGGATTCTAAAGACATTTCTTTGTCTGTTCATTCTACAGAGACAATATGATGGCCACTAAGAAAACTAATGGGCTTCCCAGCTGGCGCCAGTGGTAAAGAACCTGCTTGCCAATACTGCAGACGTAAGAGACGTGGGTTCGATCCCTGGGCAGGGAAGATCTCCTGGAGGAGGGCATGGCAACCCACTCCAGTATTCTTGCCTGGAAAATCCCAGAGAGAGAGGATCCTGCTGGGTTACAGTCCAAAGGGTCGCAAAGGGTCGGACAAGACTGAGCCACTTAGCACACACGTAAGAAAACTAAGAGGGCAATGGGGGATTCTCAAGAGGAAAGGAAACTGACAACACTTTAAAAGATACAACTTTCTCTGAAATACAGAGGAGATAAGAGAGGAGTGAAGAGAATGGACAACTACCAAAATAAATGGAAAGCAAAAACAGCAGCAACAATCAAAAGACCAAAGAACTCGAGGATAGCAATCATGAACATCTGTTGTTTCTGGGTGTCCTTTCTTGGACTTCCGCCCAGCAGATTTTGACAGAGGTGGGTGTTGCAAGTGACACACTCTAACATGTGTTTTCAGTGAGCAAGGGAGAGAGTCAGGGCAATGATAACCCCTCAATGCATAGCTGGGAAGCAACAAACCTTGACTAGTGGTGACTGAGTAACTGGCTAAATTATCAGTGTCTCGGTTCTTAGACCATAGAGCACTAAGGTAGTCGTTTTTTGTTTGTTAAAGTTAAGAAATAAGCTTTCTTGCCTAATTTCTTTAATTTTTGGTACAATCCTATTTGAAAATTGAAAAGGAAAGAACATACAGATTCAATAAGAAATTTTTCCACCTGAAATCAGAGATTCTAAGACTTCTGAATGTTCAGGTTGTTGTTTTCCTGTTGAATAACAAAGGTTTAATTTGCCACCCCCAGTTAAAGCTAATTCAATCCAAAGCAAAGAACTGGGAAGGCACAGAAGATAATATTAAAGAAAAACTGTATGTATCTTGACCTTCTTGGTCTCCTTCAACTGTCAGTTCAGTCGCTCAGTCGTGTCCAACTCTTTGCGACCCCATGGACTGCAGCACGCCAGAACTCCCTGTCCATCACCAACTCCCAGAGCTTGCTCAAACTCATGTCCATCAAGTTGGTGATGCCATCTAACCATCTCATCCTCTGTTGTCCCCTTCTCTTCCTGCCTTCAATCCTTCCCAGCATCAGGGTCTTTTCCAATGAGTCAGCTCTTCGCATCAGATGGCCAAAGTAT
>NW_011494961.1:3798297-3809445 GCF_000754665.1 Bison bison bison
AGGGACTGGTTGGATCTCCTTGCAGTCCAACAGACTCTCAAGAGTCTTTTCCAACACCACAGTTCAAAAACAGCAATTCTTCGGCACTCAGCTTTCTTTATAGTCCAAATCTCACATCTATACATGACTACTGGAAAAACCATAGCCTTGACTACACAGACCCTTTGTTGGCAAAGTAATGTCTCTGCTTTTTAATATGCTGTCTAGGTTGGTCAAAGCTTTTCTTCCAAGGAGCAAGCCTCTTTTAATTTCATGGCTGCGGTCACCATCGACCATATGAGGGGCAATAATTCTCTCATTATAAAGCATCACTGACTGTAATACAGCCTGATCCAGGCAGACATGAGCTCAGCCTTACCATCACTACTAGCCTGAAAAATCAGGGAGACTTTCTGAGCCCCAACCCCTTTAACCAAAATGACAAAAAAGCAATGGCTGGGACAGGGTTTAAATGTTTGATAAAATTTCCGCTACTAGTTTCTAGCTAACAAGATCCCCAGGAACCATATCTGCTGGCAGGTAACTAAAGTCTCAGTTAAGTTTGAAGTGAGGTTAAATCAGGAGCCCTATGATTGCTCAATCCCTAGAGAAAATGCCAGAGCCCCATACTGTGCCAACAGAAAGTGGGCGCTTAAAAGCAAGACAGCTCTCAGAAGTGCAGGTCGTCGCAGCACCCCCAGTTACGTCCGTGGGGGACACTGGGTGAGAAAGGATCTGGATCTGGGGGTGGGGCAAGCACAGAGTGTGAGCAGGAACCTGGCCACGGCGGCCCCTGCTCTCCAGTCTGTCGAGCAAAATGTGACACATGCTCTTGACTAGTGAATTGAGTATTCTTGCACTTCTTAAGTGAAAGATATTATTGTGATGACATGACATTTCTTTCATTATATATCACTCATAAATATGACTTAGCCCCATGATTATATAACCATGAGGTAATATTTCTAAAACCCGATAGAGAAGAATACATACAACCCAGAGATCTTGACCTTAGAGATCTGTGTGGTAACCGGGTAAAATTTTTACTGTCTCCCCTTTGTAAGAAAGTGAATTTTAGCACAATGGTATTAGGTTAAGAGAGGGAGTTTTCAGAAGTGCCTGCATGTGGGAATTTTACTCAAACTATTAGGTAGTTTCATATTAAAAGAGAGGGCTTCCCTGATAGCTCAGTTGGTAAAGAATCTACCTGCAATGCAGGAGACCCCGGTTCGATTCCTGGGTCAGGAAGATCCACTGGAGAAGGGATAGGCTACCCACTCCAGTATTCTGGCCTGGAGAATTCCATGGACTGTACTGTCCATGGGGTCGCAAAGAGTCGGACACAACTGAGTGACTTTCACTTTCACTTCATTTCATATTAAGAGAGATAAATGTGAAGGCCTTTTATGATTGAGCATGGATTGTAACATATTTACCAGAACACTACCATAATTTCTGGTAAACTTAGTGAAGTTCATAGTACTCAGAGGGCATTGACTGACCATAATTTTTTTCTAATAGCTGAATTGCCAGGCAAACTTGAAAGGAAGTGAGAATAGACAGAGCACAGAGGATTTTTAGGGCAGTGAAACTACTCTGATTGATGCCTTAAGGATGGATACATGTCATTATACATTTGTCCAAACCCAGAGAATGTACAACACCTAGGGTGAACCCTTGTGTAAACTATGGGCTTGGGGGTATCATGATGTATCAATGTAGCTTCATCATTCATAATCAATGTACCACTCCGGCGGGGAATGCTAATAATCGGGAGATTATGGGGTCGGGTGCCTTTTGGAAATCTATGAACCTTCCTCTCAATTTTGCTGTGAAACTAACACTGCTTTTAAAAAATAGTCTTTAAGGGTGGGCGAGGGGGAGAGGGAGAGGGAACCAAGAAAAATGCCAAGGCAGGGAAGAATAGAGATTGAATAACAAAACACTTAACACATAAGAGCATAAAACAACAATAATGATTACCAAAGAACATAAGTTACACTACTTGTACAGTGGATAGAAAGGTGGATAAAATCTAAAGGCACAACAGTAATGTCAAGGCTGCCCATGTATCACTGCATTCTGCATGAAGGTCTGCAGGAAAAAATGCTGCAACATGCACAGAGTCAGAGAATGTTAAGGAAGTCTACAGGAGTTTCAAGGTTTCTAAGGCCAAGCTTACATTTTAATCATAAAGACCCGGAAGTGAAATGACTTGCCTAAAATGACAATTTGTATGACTCCGGTAGAATGCTTTCATTCCAGTACACTAATGTTTCTGAAATGGACTCACAAGGGTGGGATTCATGCTGAAGTGAGCTCTAGCTTAGATATTGAACAAGGAGAGAAAAAGTATTTAAATATTCTATGAGAATCCCAAAGAAGCTAGCGCAAAAGTTAACAGCACAGCGTGGAAAAGGAAACAGAAGATATTGATAAAATATTCAGTGTAAAGGAAGAAGGTGAAAAAAGAAACAGGGAAGCAAAACTTTTTTTTAAAAGAAGAGGGAAAAAATTCAAGTTGTGGGGGAATTAGAAATGGAAGAATCCAATCACACAATCTCCCATATTTTGGAAGAGTAGAAGGACAGAACGTCTAAATATGGAGAATCAGAAAAGAAGAAAAGTAGAACTCATTACAAAAAGGAGGAAAATAAAGCATATGAAGGGGAAACATGAAAACTTTGAACATGATTTGTTTCTCAGTAACTAGTAAGAAATGTCTATGGAAATTTGATCAGCTTTGGTGGTAAGAAATAAATATTATGTATCTTTATAATATAGATAAAAATATTAAAGCTCATGAAAATGAAGATATTTGTGGAAGTGCTTTCATAGGTTAAAAAAAATCATTAAAATGTTACTCAATGCCCAATTTTTTATATACTGTATATTTTTTCAAACGTTAGTGTTTCTAAAATTGGAGTGTATTTTCCATTGTGTATATTCACTGTACCATTTCATTTCTGCCTGAAAAACTGTTACTGAATTGATGCGTTCACCTACAGTCCTTGGCATTTCCACATCAGGAGATGGACAGCAGCATCCCTTGGAGATGGAAGTCATGCGCATAACAGCAGCAAACCCCAAGCACCAGCACCTACCCTGGCTCTGGCATCGACGAGGGCACCGTTCCTCAGGAGGCATCGGACCACTTCCACCTGCCCTGCACGGGCCGCCATGTGCAGGGCCGTCTCCCCACGCTGCCAGGAAACAGAGATCGCTGAATCTTAAGCAAACCCACTGCTCTGGATAGCACACAATAAAAATGTGCCTTTTTGTGAAAGATAGCGTTATATCCAAAGGTGTAAGAAATCTTGGTAAAGGCATAATTACTTCCTAATTCTTCAGTCTGGAAAAACACAGTTTGGTATCTTCTCCATCTTCATAAGGATAGAACAAATGTATATATAAACATCTGGCTCAGATGGTAAAGTGTCTGCCTACAATGCGGGAGACCCGGGTTCGATCCCTGGATCAGGAAGATCCCCTGGAGAAGGCAATGGCACCCCACTCCAGTACTCTTGCCTGGAAAATCCCATGGACGGAGGAGCCCGGTAGGCTACAGTCCATGGGGTCGCAAAGAGTCGGACACGACTGAGCGGCTTCACTTCACTTCACTTCACTTCACTTCACTCCATAAAAAAACTAGTGAACTTACCCAAACATCCAGGATACCCTGAGGTTTGACTTTGTAACCAACATAAACCAATTGTCTTTGGTGACATGAAGTCATCTTTTATCCAGCAAACCTAAAATCTGTCACACTTGCCTATGTGATTATGACTTCATTCTGTTATTACTAATGAGAAACTCTAGATGCTAAAGATCAAGTCAACACAAAAAATTGCAGCACCTGCACCATACGGAAGCCATTCCTTTCCAGAATTCAACATTTACTTCTGAAATAAGCTATTATTTCACATTTGTCTTGGTGTTCTGAGACTAAAGACAGTTCATATGAGAAATCTGATTTGCCCAGGAGGTCCCTGCTTATCATTGATCAGCATGTTTAATTACAGACAGTTATTTGATAGAACCACTCAGAAGTGAGTACAGCAAAGTTAACAATGCCATGGGTTGAGGTGGGCAGCACTGAGCTTCGGGTCTCTCCTTAAGCATCTCCGTGCTGCCTCAAGGCAGACGCACCTATCAGGAAAAGGCAGCTTACCCTGCAGCATGAAGGATGATGGTTAGACATAAGAGAATTTTCTCATTAGGAAGCCTGTTAATTACTGCCTCTAAAAGAGAGATTTTTTTTTTTCCAATCAGCATACTAAATCCACAGTAGTTCTAAAGAAAGCAGGGGTTCATTCTGTTAAACAATTTTACAACTACAAAAGAATAAGATTCTAGAATAAAAGTTATTTTTGTCACCACAACTATACTAGAAAAGAAGGTTGACTTCAACCTGGTAAACCATTCCAAATAGACTAAATTGATTTCAAAGTTGGTTGAGGTAATTGGATACACCTGACAAATCCCGGTGAATAATTTCTTCTGATTCCTTGCACAACAAACAGACTAAGAAGATTTAAGACAGACTTTTTACCAAAGTACAAAGTTTTTACCAAACTTTCGTTTGGTACTTAGCTCACAGTTCATTTTTTGCTAGTGTTCAGTGTTCCACTCCTTATGAAATTATAAGAAATTCATTTCCAATGATCTGAATTTAAAAGCACTGAATTGGATGTCTAACTCTAATGTTCTTTTTGTTGGTGATTCATTTATCCTCTAATGGCCTTATTTTCTGATGCTATCTTTTGACTTTTGTAAATGTATCGGAGTATGTTATCACATCAAATAACATTATCAGAATAGCTGTATTTGTTTTCACCCTTTGGATGTATGGGAAGATTTTTCCTTTTCAGACAACCACAATTTCTAACTTTTCTGTATCACTTAAAACCTGTCCCTAAATAGATGAAGCTAGATCTTCTGATTTAGAGAAAAAAAAAACTCAAATTTTTTATTCAGAGTCCTATAATAATATGGCAATTTTACTAATTTTGGAGGAAATGAAGACAAAAATAAATTTTCTTATAAGAAGTTAAATCAAAGAGGTCTCAGGAGTACCTACTCAATGATGAATTTTATGTTTCCTTTACAAGCCAAACTTTATCAATAAGGAGTTTTCAAAATGTAGTATTTCCAGTATTAGTCTTAGTATTTTCAATATCCTTATTTGTACCTAAAATAAATTATTTTTTATAGTGTTTACACATTTGAAATTGATAAGTAAGATATAAACCCTAAAATATTAAACATTATATTCAAAGAAAAGTTACACACATATACACGCAAATCGTCTGTCCACTTTAAAACAATGGCCGTGTTCAATTCTTATTTAATGACTTTTGGATAACTTACTTTTATGGTAAACTATCCTTATTCTTTTAGCTTTATGTTATCCTTGTTTATATATAAGTATAAATAAGAAAATGAAAGATGTTATATATTATATTAATCAGTAACTTCCATTTCTTAGTTAATGGGTACCTCATCTTATTCAATGATCTTGTTTTCCTTATCTTAAGCTAATTAACTTTAAGGATTAGGGGACATTCTTAAATATAATATGCAGTGTGAACTTAAGCCATGAATCCATTGATTAACTATAAGAACAGAAAAGCTCTGTGTCCCCCATGTTGCAGTCTGGAGAGCCCTCAAAGTGCTGGGGTTTTTACTCCCATGCTTGTCAATGCATACTTTGGATTATGGATGTATCACAACTGTCAGCTCAGCTTTCTAGGTTTTAAAGTACATTTGTGAACTTTCTGGAAAGGGAACTTTGCAGTAATAATATTTGCACATGATTGAGTTGTTGGTACACTTCAAGCTTGGAGTGAATTTTGAGACATATAAACAAGACTGGCAGGAGAATGAGTATGCTCATGTCCAAAGCAGGTACTAAATTTCATGCCCCTCCTCCCAGTCATTAAGACCGACTCTGCTGACAGCTATGTTGACTTCCACTTTGGCTGCATCAGTTGGAAAGCATCAAAGCATAACAGACAGCATTGCATTCAAAAATGCAACATGATTTCAGGCAACACACAAAGGCTCCACGGGCGGGGTACTTTGGGGTCAGGAAATGCCCAACTCTGACACAGCAAGCAGGCAGCCAGTGTTCACATGGTTTCTTAATCAACCGCAAAGAGTTTTGGATCCAGGAGCTACAGCCTCACGTTCTGAGAAGACATCAGTTCACAGGCATCCCACTGCTAGAGAAAGTTAGATTCCTCTAAATGTTGGGTTGCCAAAATTACCAAATCAAAATACAGGATGGCCAGTTAAATTTGAATTCCAGACAAAGAATATTAATTTAGCATGTCTTGACTATTGCCTGGGGAATGCATATACTAAAAACTATTACGTGTTGTTTATCTGAAATTCAAATTTAACTGGGAGTACTGTATTTTTTCTGGCAGTCCTATCTCTATGGTATCTGTTCCCTGAAGGACACATCATACAAAACTTAAAATGAACAAACAAAAAGCAACTAGGAAACACGTTCAAGGAGAGGATTATGTTGGCAGATGCCCCTCAAATATTTACTTTGAAGGATCTGAAGGAAAAGAGTATGGATGGACAAATGAGAAGATGAAGAATGAAGAACTTCATAATGACCAACAGGTGGAAGTTAAAGTTTAATACAGCAATTGCCAAATTTGGGAGTATTTAAGAACCTAAAGACGTCAACATTTTTCTTGCTTTAATTGCTATTTATTTTTACTTGAAAATCTATATGTAGCCTACACAGGTTTTTGTGGTTTGTTTTTTTGTGTGTGGAATGGAGCATATCAATATGGAGTAAATCCATAAGCATCAAATAATTTGGAATTGGTCAGTGAAAAAGCAAATTAAGAGTGCCACAGAACCATACAACCATTTCTTGTGGCTTTTCTTGGATTAAGAAAATATTTAGCAAAAATCTCCCCTCAAAAAGATTTTCCAAAAAGTCTCCCCTCAGAAACATTAACACAGGGAGTTTCAATCAAGCATTGCATAGACTATACTTATCTATATTATTATAGCATTACAGCATGATAATGGAATTCACATGGTGTCAACATTGCTCCTGAGATACCGTAGGCATTTCAATGCAGAGAAGGAAAGCACAGTACAGTGAGAAAGGACTCAGAGAACTTCTTTTAAAGGTACTGGATTGTACAGGTCTCAATTTAAAAAAAGAGAGGCAGCCATTTCTGAACACAAAAAAAGATGCTGTTGATTTCTTTTAAAGTCCTAAGAAGTGACCATAAATTAAACTCAAGTTGGCATGTTGTGAAATTTATCTTTAATGGAGAAATTAAAATTTGCATACAGCATTACTTTAGGATCAATAAGGTATAAGTAGGGGAATTATAAATATAGACTATATTTCAATTCTTTAGTGGTTTTATACTCCAATTGTGAATACTATGGAGAGGTATCAAATCATAATTAAAATCTAATGAATTTATTTCATATGGATTTGTCCACACATCAGAATCTTCAGCATGGAAACAGTGTGCAAAACACAAGGAAATGAGAAAGTGAGAGGGAATACGAATAAAAAGTGAAATTGAACATTCTGTTTTACAACCTAAAAGGAATGGGACACCCAAAATTAATAGCCATAGTAAACCAACTGCTTTTGAAAGCATGATTCACTTTAATAATAAACACTAACATGTATTGGGGGAGTTATTTCCATTGAATACTTTTTAAAGCCTCTCATTGGTTCAGTGGGTCCTGGTGAGCTTCAAATACTTGACATCACCTTGTACAGAGCAAGTTCTCTTGTTCAAAGGAAAACCTGCATTCAATGATCAAAGTTTAACTGGGCAGACTCCAAGAAAATGAGAGAAATAAGAAATGGGAAATAAGAATCCTAACTGAGATTATGTAGAAAAATTCTGAAATATCCAGCATTTATGGGCAGAACAAAAGTTGTCCGGAGACCAACATGGACTTTAGGATACGTGAAAAAGTTGCAAAGTATAACTACTTTAGCAAACAAAATCAAATCAAAAGGAAAAAATCAGACAGAGTAAGGTTAGAAAATGGAAAATCCATGTGATTTAAAGGGGGAGAATTTTATATTAAGTAAAAAAAATTAAACAAAAAACTCTTGGTCTACCTCTGGTTAATCATTTGATATAACCAATTATGGTACTCAATATTTTAACCAAAATTACCTGGAATATGATTCACTTGAGCCATAAAGTTTTTATTCCAACCAATAATTCATTCACATTCCAAGGACCTCTTAAAATGCACTTTAATAACTGTATTTAAGATGTGTGGCCAATTCATCTGCACCAGGAAGCTGACACAGTCTTGCTCCACAGCTTCCAACGTACTGTGTAAAATATTTCTTACCCTATGGAGGTTGTCCTCACCAACATTCTAGCAATTACTTCAATAAAGTTATCACAGGGGTGCTTCCCAAAGCTCGGCCAGCCACTGAGCTTTGATCACACACACACACACACACACACACACATCTCTACACACGCACATCTCTACACACACCCACACACATCCTCTCACTCTCTCTCCTGTGGTTATTCTGACCCAAGCCATACTCACAATGTTAGTGACATCTGGAGAGGCTCCGTTCTGCAGCAGAAGGAGGACAATGTTCAAGTGGCCCATGAAGGCAGCCACATGTATTGGTGTGAGGCCAGACTGCGAAACAAAGCGACAGCAGTTTTACTCCTCTGCACCGGTGGGGGCCTTGGGGCTTCTTCAGATAAATAAAACTCGGAGAGGACAGAAGATGGGTGGAAGGAAGGGGAAGAAGGAGTAAGACAAGGAATGTTTCGTGACAAGCTGAAACATTTTTCTACCTCTGTTATAGCTTGGATTGAAGCCCCATATTTCACCAGCAGTTCCATGACTTTGATGCGGTTTTTCTTGCAGGCAATGTGCAGTGGAGTAAAACCATTCTGTGCAAAAGACAATCAAGTTAGTTGAAAACATGCAGAAACGAGTCTCACACAACTCCATGCTGGCACATTGCAGGCAGTAATGCTACATCGTCACATAATGTTACCATTTCTTCAAATGCTGTAGCTGTTGGAGTTAGACAGCGATGGTGTATTCCTGGAGGCTTGTGTCGTGTGTGGGGGGCAGGTATGGCATTGTTGTGTGGTTACAGAGAAAACAAAAGGGACGTGGGCCTATTCTTCTATGGTGGAAAAAACACACATAATTATAGTTTAGTTCTAAAATGGTTTAAAGTATACTAATAGGACAGATTATGAAATGGCTTAAAGATGCTTCAAAGATAAGAATACATTTTTTTTGATGATGGGCTATTTCTTAGAGTGAAAAATCATTACCTGTTTTATTTTGAAAATCTAAGATTTATGACTACCTCTATAATAAATGTTTCAGGTTAGCTACTATTTTTTTAGGGAACAGGTGTTACAAATTAACAGAAATTATTTGTGTTGATCATTTTTTATAGCCAGAAGTTATACTGTTTATATTAAAAATGTTTTATGAGGAATTGTTGTATATTAGCAGAAATCATTATTTATGTTGATAATATCTTTATAGCCATGTTATATTTCTTATATCTTTAATATAACATTTTTATAACATGCCAATCAAGATACATTTTGTTTTAGAAAGAAAGTAATAAGTGCTGAAATATTTTCAAAAATAGTATGAAGAATTTTTTAAATAACTGTAAGAAGATATCTCTTAAAAGCAAAGAAATGTGGAGAAGTCTTTAAGGTACTTTTTAACTTTTCATACTAGGATAATGTGCAGGAATTGGGCGAAATTACATAAAAATTTGTTAACCCCATGCTTAATCCTTATGTGTTAAGTATTATATTTTTATTTGAACAATGATGACTCTATATAGAATAGCTGTATCCATTCTGCTAGTTAACAATTTTGCATGTCCCAATAGGGACTTTTTATCAGAAAATATTTTTCTACATTAACAGTTCTCGGGAAAGTATATAATTTTCTTTAACCTATGACATTATTATTCACAACATTTTAAAACTAATTTCCCATCTATTAGCTATGTAATAAGCCAGATATAAATAACAACATGTATATGTAGCACTTAAAAGATCTTCAATGATTAGAGTATGATATCTTATAAGCTTATTGGCCACTATCCAATTAAAAATGAGTACTTTTTTCTTTGTAAGAAAACAAACATCCTCATGTAATTGCACATAACCCAAAAAGTATAGTTGTTTCCCAGGCAACAATAAATAAGTTGATTCCAAGGAAAATTTCTCATAAAAGTAAGATCCAATATTTTCTAATTCTAATACATTCTCTTAAAAATTGATTGCCTGAAGACTAATTTAACTGACATAAACAAATAGAAAAAAGGATTTGCCTTTAGTTAGAGAATTAGGAAACAAGAGGCATAAATTAATACATGCCTAATACTTCCAATGATTATGGTTAAAATATAAGTGAAGCAAGGAGACTTATTCAATATTAGACTGTGAGGGACACAGAAGGTGCTCTAGGGACAACCATTTGCAGATTTCTCTTGAGCAACTGCTGAAATAGTTCATATAAAATGCTTCCTGAAGTAAAAAGATGACCAGCATCACTTTTCTATTAGTCTATGGTTGAGGAATCAGGTCAATAAGGAACATCTCCAAGTGAATTCTTTACAGCTTACATTTTACATTACCTTACGCAGTCAAATCTGTTCACTTTAAACATTTTTCCCCCAAAGATTATAAAGTTTAGCTTTTTTACAATTTTATTCTGACTCTATATAGAGGTGTATAGAACTTATTTTTATAACTGCCTATTTGGAACTCCGATTTTCCATTTAAAAATGCTGATCACTCCAGAGGTTTCATATTATCTATGACTTGCTAATTACGGCAATGTTACCTTGGTGTTCTCTTAAATCTATCCCTGCCGTTATTTAATAGCAAACTGTGACAGTATGAAGTAGGCAGGCAACTTGCGGGAGGTGACAAATTTAGAATTAACTGTGTATCTGTAACCGTGCACTGCTGGTGTCTGCAACCACTGATCAATCAGTGTGGGTTCGCTGGTGTCAACCTGTATTCATTTAACGTGGACTGGGCCAGGTTTACCAGGGCTCTGGCGTTCGGGTTGGCTCTCTTGTCCAGAAGAAGTTTGGTTACTCGGTAGTGGCCGCAGTGTGCGGCAACGTGGAGG
>NW_011494961.1:3809545-3833985 GCF_000754665.1 Bison bison bison
AGGCGCCTTGTGCTGGAGCAGGTGCTTCACACATTCCACGTGGTCCCCCTGTGCAGCCATGTGAAGTGGAGACAGCCCGTTCTGCACATCAAAACCAAACCAGGCCCACATTTTAGTCATACTGAATAATGTAAGAGAGAGAAAGACATATCATATGGTATCACTTATATGTGGAATCTAGAAAAAGGGCACAGATGAACTTATTTATAAAACAGAAGCAGAATCACAGATGCAGACAACAAACTTAAGGTTATGGCAGGATAAGGGTGGAAGAGGGATAAATTGGGGGATTGAAGTTGATATATACACACTACTAAAAATAAATAGATAATTAATAAGGACCTATTGTGTAGCATAGGCACTCAATACTCTGCAGTGGCCTATATGGGAAAAGAATCTAAAAAACAGTGGATGTATGTATAACTGACTCACTTTGCTGAAATTAACACTCACACCTGAAATTAACATAACATTGTGAATCAACTATACTCCAATAAAATTTTTTTAAAAAAGAAGTTTGAAGGAAAAAGAAAATGTATAGAATAATCCGATGGCAGGGAGTGAGAGTAAACAGACAGGGAAATAAAGTGTGTAGTCAGGCAGCATCAGGTCAACTTAGGGATCACAGGGATCATTAGGGATTACAAAGTTAAAGAGAGCCGCATCAATGCAGTTGGATGCTTTCTGCAGCCCCATTCAGCCTCAAAAATGGGAGCTGGATTTATATCAGGGTGAAATGTAGCAGGTGTGTATGAGTATGTCAGGGAGTGGTACAAGTAACCAGGGAATTTCTGGTGCATAGAGGTGAGGGAATAAGGTGAATGAGAGACAGTTCAACACCTGGCTAATGGCACCAGAACAATAAACATTTTTCTGGAGTTGGGCTTCTGGAGAGTATTCACTGAAACAGAGAAGGAGGTGGTTGGACAAAGGGGAGGTTAAACATAGAAATTACAGAGGCTTTACAGTGAGCAAACTGTAGAGGCCAAGTGAAACGATCATCTACTGCCCTTACCAAGATTGTTAAAATCACCAATTAGAACAGGGCTTTTGGGGACTTCCCTGGTGGTCCAGTGGCTAAGACCTGACACTCCCAATGCAAGGGGTCCAGGTTTGATCCCTGGTCAGGGACTAGATCTTGTATCACAACTAAGATCCAGTGCATCCAAATAAATGATGGATACATCTTCTTTTTTTTTTAAAGGATAAGTTGTGGAGAAGAGTCACAGTTTACTGAGCATTTGAATTTTCAAAGAAAGAGGGAGAGTGACAGCTAGATAGATGAATATTTGCTTGAAGGAGGAATAAAAGATGATACAAAGCTGGGAGATATGGAGAGGGAGGGAAGCTAGTCTGGTATTAGTTGCCTTGGCCCTTTCCAGGCCAGTGGTGTCACCTCACTCCAAGATGGTTAATTCACTTTCTTCTGTTCCTTACCACAAACATAGCTCTACGTTTTGTACTAACTCCTTGTCTATCTTACCCATGTAAATTCCGAGCTTCTTGAAACTACAGATAGCATATTATTTTTCTTGATAGTCCCTTGGTGTCCAGAACACTGCTTGGCACATTGTAGCTACTCACTATGATAGACTGATGATGCATGCATGCATGCTCAGTCATTTCAGTCATGTTTGACTCTTTGCAACACTAAGGACTGTAGCCCACCAGGATTCTCTCTCCATGGGATTCTCCGGGCAAGAATACTGGAGTGGCTTGCTATGCCCTTCTCCAGGGGATCTTCCCGACACAGGTATCAAACCTGCATCTCCTGCATCTCGTGTATTGCAAGTAGATATTTTACCCACTGAGTCTCCTGGGAAGACCAGTTTGATGATACATGAATGATATCTGATTTTTACAAGTAGGCCATTAAAAAATTCCATCAAGGTAAACCATAGTCTTCATTAGTGATTACAATTACAGGCAAATTATGCAAATGAGATTATTTTATTGTTTGTGGAATGGCCTATCTGCCTACCCTCAATTTGATACAGGTCTTTTATTAGTTATAGCATGACCAGTGTGAAATTTTGTTCCTTCCATTTAAATTTCAATCTATTTCCTCAACAAAATTTTCCTTAATTATGCATGCATTGCTAAGTCACTTCAGTCGTGTCCGACTCTGTGTGACCCCATAGACGGCAGCCCACCAGGCTCCCCCGTCCCTGGGATTCTCCAGGCAAGAACACTGGAGTGGGTTGCCATTTCCTTCTCCAATGCAGGAAAGTGAAAAGAGAAAGTGAAGTCGCTCAGTCGTGTCCGACTCTTCTCGACCCCATGGACTGCAGCCTACCAGGCTCCTCCGTCCATGGGATTTTCTAGGCAAGAGTACTGGAGTGGGGTGCCATTGCCTTCTCCGTATGCATGCATTACCCAGCCCAAAATGTTGCATTTTAAAGACAGATCTCTACAACATTCATAGTATAGATATGAGAATGAAAATGATGCAGATGATTTATTCTTTGTCTTCATATACTTCTGATTTGAAGCCACCCTTTCAGGACCTATGAGGCACATCTCTAAAGACTAAGTTCATTCTATACAAATTTTGAACCTGTGGGCTGGTTTTTGCTCCAATAATTTCAATTAAATATTTAATTATAACATAAATTGAAAAATATGTACATGTGTTGGCTGCCTTATTTTTCTCAGCTTACCCTAGTTACAGCATTGGTTGATATGAATCATGTTCAGGGGATGGGAGAAATGCAATAGGGAGAAAATAAAAGAAATGTCCCCTGTCTAAATTTCTGCTGTATTTAAGGATCCAAGTGTTGTTACATTTCCCATTAAATAACTCTGTGTGATTATTTTCAAACTGTGTCTCACGCTATCTTCTGGTAACTCAAAGAAAATATCCAATAAATCAGCTCATCACTCTGTTTCTATTTGTATGGATAAGAGTTTTCCTCATGGCTGTGAACATTGATGAAATGAGACCAGAATATACAAGATGTACTATGCCATAGAGAACAATATGCTTGTTTAATGGTTCTCTGTAGCTAGGCTATCCTAACTTTTGCTTTTCACATCACCTATTAATCACAATTATAATCAACCAACACGAAATTCTTTTTAATAGTACTGTCTAAGAAATAAAGATTGGACAGCTTATCCCATACAATCTTATCTTGTATTGCTACTTGTACTTCTTTAAAACATAATTTTATATGCATTTTACAGCCATCTCAGAGTATCATAAAAATGTAGACTAACAATGTTTAGAGACGTTATCACATATATAATATCCACATTTACATATAATACAGTAATATTCACATTTCTATCTACAGAGAGAACAGCAGGTAAAAATATAGAAATAATTGGAAGTTATACATTTAAAATAAAGTTGGCTTAAAACTCAACTCTCAGAAAACTAAGATCACAGCATCCAGTCCCATCACTTTACGGCAAATAGATGGGGAAACAGAGGAAACAGTGACAGACTTTATTTTGGGGGGGGGGTCCAAAATCATTGCAGATGGTGACTGCAGCCATGAAAGTAAAAGATGCTTATTCCTTGGAAGAAAAGTTATGACCAACATAGACAGCATACTAAAAAGCAGAGACATTACTTTGCCAACAAAAGTCCGTCTAGTCAAGGCTATGGTTTATCCAGCAGTCATGTATGGATGTGAGAGTTTGACTATAAAGAAAGCTGAGTGCCAAAGAATTGATGCTTTTGAGCTGTGGTGTTGGAGAAGACTCTTGAGAGTCTCTTGGACTGAAGGAGATATAACCAGTCCATCCTAAAGGGAATCAGTCCTGAATATTCATTGGAAGAACTGATGTTGAATGAAACTCCAATACTTTGGTCACCTGATGCGAAGAAGTGACTCATTGGAAAAGACCCTGATGCTGGGAAAGATTGAAGGCAGGAGAGAAGGGGAGGACAGAGGATGAGATGGTTGGATGGCATCACCAACTCAATGGATATGAGTCTGAGTAAACTCCCAAAGTTGGTGATAGACAGGGAGGCCTGGCATGCTGCAGTCCATGGCGTCGCAAAGAGTTGGACATGATTGAGCGAATGAACTGAACTGAACTGACACATTTAATACACCTCAATGCATGTATTTTTAAAATAATTTTTAAAGTTTGATACCTACGACTCATTCCTCAAACACAACAATTGTGGAACCAGAATATGCTCAGCTGATGCTTTGATTTTAAGAATAGATACTATCAAAAAATGTCTTAAAGAGTTTGCTGGACACCATCTTCCTCATAACAACTCACCTTCGTCCTTGCCAGCAAGGGAGCGCCCCGCTCCAGCAGAAGCTCCACCACTTGGTCATGACCGCTTCTTGCAGCACAATGAAGGGGTGTCAACCCATCCTGCCAAAAGAATGAAAGATAGGCCTGAGTTCATTTTAAACAAACAAACCAAGATTGTATCTGTTGCCATCTTGAAGAGAGGGTTTCCTAAATTCAGTCCCAGTGACTCAGATCAGTGATAGAATTGCTATCAGTTAAGTGATAGAGAAGAAAACTTAAGAGAGAAAACAACATAGAGAAATCTTGATAGAAAAAGAAAGGCAAAGACAAAACAGAAAGAGGGAGAGAATAAGAGAAATCCCATGTGTAGAGGTTCAACGTAAAAAAAAAACTGTGGCTGGTCATGAATTTGCATATTGAGGAAGATGGAGAAGCAAAGTGTGCTGCATTTGTTGAACTTCAAAGTCCTACTTGCCTGGAGCCACCCCCAGAGATGATATTTGATGACTCTATTTTCATTCTGGTTATCCTAACACAGCTTCTAAAAATTCTTCTTAATCTAACTTGTCCATCTATCTTCTCTCTTGAATTGTCACTTTTGATAAATTCTTCTGAAATGTTCCATGAGGCTTATAAAAAAAGAAGGTCATTTTTTTTCACCTTCTTCTAAAGGTTTCTGCTTGTATTTTCATCATTTTACAAAATACATTATTATTTTTCAAAGATTAAATTTATTATCAGTAAATAGCGTTAAAATAATGTCAAAATTATGGCACAACTGCATGTTACGCTATTTATAAAGCTTTCTGACCTTGATAATGTCACGGGTAGTTTTTAACTCTAGGGCAATCATCAATACTTTGGCCACCTGATGCGAAGAACTGACTCACTGGAAAAAGACCCTGATGCTGGGAAAGATTGAAGGCAGGAGGAGAAGGGAACGACAGAGCATGAGATGGTTGGATGTCCATGATGGACATGAGTTTGAGCAAGCTTCAGGAGTTGGTGATGGACAGGGAAGCCTGATGTGCTGCAGTCCATGGGGTTGCAAAGAGTCGGACACAACTAAGCAACTGAATCTCCAAGTACCCTCTGTCTTTTGGGTTTTATTTCTCTTCAGGGTAACATGGCCCAAGAGCAGAATAGATAGAAAATATGATATAAGATATATAACATATATAAAACAAGATATAAGAACAATGGGTAAGAAGCATAACAGAAAATAAAACCCTGAGTACATAAATTTACTAGTGATTTCAGATTTAAAGGGAAAAAAAAAAGGATTGTCTCAGGAAAAGAGGTTGAGGAGGTATGTAGTAGTTGAGAAAATGAGGGATGACAAGCAGTTAAGAGGACTTTAGAAGCTTCTGATTTATCCAGAATTTTAATGGCCTATCTTTTGTGTTTCTGCTTCAGTGACCGCTATCTCTGGGTTATGTTTTCCTCCTGATCAATATCACTCATCTGGATTGCAACACTCTTCCTGATCCAACATTCTGTGATGTCTAAGCTAGCTGTCTTCCATTTGCCCTTCCAGATCTGTGCTCTACCCTTCTCCACTGTGGGCTTGCCCCCTGACTTCTGGCTGGGGTTGGCCAATGGGATACACAGCAAGACATGGAAGCAACTTCCTGAAGGATCTCCTGGGTCTGGCAGTGACTCTTTAACCAAGTGTGCACTCCTACCAAAGCAGCCTTCTGTGTACAGCTCTCTCCTTTGAAGGGCAGGTGACCTCTTCTCACCTTTCAGACCTAGGGTTGGTAATGAGCCCTGTTGGCAACTAGCCCCAGGGATATGTCACCTTCCCTGTTGCCTCCCCTTCAGTCCAGCTACAATGGTGTAAATAAGCCCTTGAATAATCTCTATTCAAAGTATCAAATTTGAGTCATTTGATTTTGGCTAGGACCTTAATGATAACTGATCCTTGCTTTGTTAAATCTATTTGGCCAGTCATCTGATTTTGGCTAGGACCTTAATGATAACTATTCCTTGCTTTGTTAAATCTATTTAGCCAGTATTGAGATACTAATAACCAAAACAGACCCTGCAGTTTTGAGGTATCTGAGAATTAGCATGAAAAGACTGTCTTCTCAGCAAAAATATATATATATATAAACTACTGCAGTTGGGATGCCAATTTATTTTAAAGTTTGCCAAAAGGAACTTAAAAGAAAAACTGTGTGGGCAAGGTGATTACCATGCTGACGCATTTGTATACTGGTACCAGTGACTGGTGGTGGACATACTGAGCACTGGTTGCTGTATTATAAGTGAAACAGCAATTAGATGCAACTTTATATCTCAAACGTATTCTTGGTGGGGGCTTCATGGAGATCTAGAGTTTGTGAAATCCAACACAGTGAATGAAGACATGACGTGCACAGTCCAGCACGTGGTCTCTGGAACCACTGAGCTCTGGGTGTGAGTGTGTCTTGGATCAACCCACCATGGGTGAATCTGCCTGAGGCTCCGCTTCACGATATGTTGAATGAGGATGGTTTTTCTTACCCAGGTTAACTTACAGCCTTGTTTGAAAGATGAAGGGATGCTATTTTAAATCACTTTTAGAAAAGGCAGAGTATTGCTTTCTAAAGATTATATGAAATATTCATGGCATAATCATTTTGAAACCTCCAAAATGCTCTCAGAATAATAGGAAAATATGGAGAACACTTAAAAAACCCACTAGAATATCAAGGAACACTAAGGGTTAAATAATTGGTTCTACAAATAAATATTACAATTTAGTGATGTAATTTATCTGCCTGTATAAATGATATGTAAATTGTATCAAATTCAAGTTGCCCAACATTATCAACCTGGGAAGATTTTGGATATATTCTAAAAAGTACAGTGTCTCATCCCCTGCCCCAAATCTTTATTGAGATGTTTTGTATTCAAGAATGTTTTAAACTCTTTTTACTCTTAGGAGCTATTACCTATTCATTACCTTTTTTTTTTTAACTTACATTCTTAAGACTGTATTTGAAGATTGCCTTTTCCCCCGCTTCCCTGTGTTCTCTTCCCCCCACCACATTGGAATCATTTCAAATCACACTGCAATGTCTGTAATCCTTAAAGGAACACCATTTATCTGGCTAGTAACCCACAGCATTAGCTTCTTACAACCATTTCTCTTATCTTTTCCTCTCCTCCCTGTCAGCTTAGATTATTCTTCCAGTAATGTATCCTGAAGTCTGTGTGTTAATATAAGCTCTGCTAACTACTAAGCTGTGTGTCCTTGGTTAAGTTATTTAACTCCTCTGAAACTCATTTTTCACACTGGTAGTCTTATTTCTCAATTGAAACCACCATATTTTCTCAACAAGTAAACAATAATACTTGGTAAGTTGTTAGGAAGATGAATTAAGCTGATATTAGCATAGTACTGAACAGGGTGCCTAGAACAGCATGTGCATATGACAACTTATAGCCCCTACTACTACTTTAATTATTACTTCTAATAATGAGTAGCAACGGTGATCTCTTTCTCTGATGCATTGTTTTTCATTAATCATCCTCACATGTTTTTTGTATACTTTTATTGCTTGCATTGAAATACATATTTCAATATTTTAACCATAATCCTTATAGGAAGTATTTCCACATTAGATAAAAATAAGTTTAAAAATAAAAAAGAATAATGCCTTTAATAAAAGTTAATAATATCATGCTTAACTAGCTATAACATTTTGTTTTAACATGAAAATGAGGTTTTTCAGACACCAGAAAACCAAGGCTCTGGTGAAAATGTCTTAAAGTTTCACATGAGATTCTAGTCAATGATGAGAATGCCTCTGAGATGCAAAATGTCTCAGTGATTGATATAATGCTGGTGAAAGTGGTGAGAGATTGTGGGCATGATTTTTTAAATTGCCCCAAAGCCTTTACATATAATATTACAGAATAATATTTATATTATTAAAAATTCCATCAATAGACACATTATTATAGTACCTAAAAAGATAGTCAAAAACAAATACAACATTTTTTAATTTTAAAATATGTTTTTGAAGGACAAAAGAAAAAACAAACCATGAATTGGCCTCCTGATTCCAGACATAGTCCTGGATTTTCAGCAGATACCTCTACGTGATTTTACTTTTGGTAAGAAGGATATGGGTCTAATGATTATAGCCAAAACCTAAAGAACATAACAGCTTTTAAAATTCTACTTTAGAAATGAGGAAATATTTTCACTTACAGGAAAAGCTCAGTGCCACCTTCAGTATTGTGACTGATCCCAGGGTACACTGGAATCAGCTTGTGCAAATCGGTGAGAGTCAATTTTCTGCCTAGCTTTTCTCAATTCTGCGTCAGGGATATGACATTGGTAGCTCTCGTTGGCCATGATAGAAGTTTGGAAGTATTTAACCATGCGAATCACCAGAGGGAAAGTCTACAAATCAGAGTCTATAGTTTATTTTTTAAAAGAGCTTAATATTAAGCTTTTTTACCAGTACGCTGCTAACCTGCTCCCTTGGGTATTGTTGATACGCATCTCTGAGTACAGGGATCTAGTCTGTCTTTGTTAACAGCTGTATCACTAGGGTTCATAACACCAAGTAGGAAACCAATAATTATTTGTTTAAGGAAGGAATGAACAGAAGATCTGCACAATGTGTACAATTAGAAAATCTATTTTCACTTTATAAATACCTGAGTGAAATTCTATTTATTTGCTATATCTAAAAGCTACATTGGATGAAATACAGTCCAAATATTCCCTTTAAGAAGAAAGCAATGCTTACACTGACAGAACTAGCCTAAAAATCCATTTCTCAGTACCCTTTTTATGAAAAAGCAACGCTCATTTGCAGTTACACTTTTAAATCATATATGCAAATGTATGAAGGGCAAGCAAATTAGAGCATATTGTAAAGGACAAAGCAAATATTGTGATGATCAATAAAAACAAAATCAATTGCCTCAATAATGAATGAATACACCAGAAAAGCATTAATAAGAGGAACATGTATCCTTAAAACACTGATGAAGATAATTTTTTTTTTTTTGCATTTACAAAGTGCTATCTTTACATTGGTCCTCTCAATTACTAGAGAGTCTCAATAGAGACAGACAGGTGAGTGTAAAGGGACTCATTATGTAAGTAATGGACTTCAAGAAGGAGGTACAGAAACTCTTTCTTTCAAATACAGAGAACAAGTAAGCAAATCATGGGACATTATATGTAATTATGCCAAATTCTGCATACCTACAGCATAGCAAGAGAAAAGGCATGCCCTCAAATCAAAGGGTAGAAACCACATAAAACCCTGGTGAGAGACACTAGACACCCCAGCAAAGATCTTGACAGAAAAAGCAAACCATTTCAGAGTTCCCACATGATAATATGACCCAGGTGCTCTGGACCAAATGTCGTAGAGAAATGAGATTTAAAAAGCAACATAGTCTAAAGTCATTAAAAACCAAAATGTATAGTCTGGGACTTGTGTAGTTTCTAAAAGCTCAAAGATGATAAGATTTATTAAAATATTTTTTAGTCTTAAGATTTGCAGGGGAATTAGGTTAGACCTTTATTCCTTCGACTGTGAGCATGCAAAGTCCCAGGATTAAACAAAGTGACAATAAAATATCACAAGGGACATATTCTATCTACTAACTTATATAGACTTCTTCCACCATACATTTCAGAATTTGACATAATAGGGATGTTTAAAGTTTTGCTTAAGTCTATGATTAATCAAATGTACTCGAGAATTAACACTAAGGTACTAGTTTAATGTTTAAGCAAGTAATTGTACATCATTTCCATAACATGATAAACATTATGAGTAGCTAAGTAATTTATTGGTAGTTCAGCTGGTAAAGAATCCGCAATGCAGGAGACCCTGGTTTGATTTCTGGGCCGGGAAGATCCTCTGGAGAAGGGATAGGCTACCCACTCCAGTATTCTTGGGCTTCCCTGGTGGCTCAGATGGTAAAGAATCCACCTGCAATGTAGGAGACCTGGGTTCGATCCTTGGACTGGGAAGATCCCCTAGAGGAGGGCATGGTAACCCACTCCAGTATTCTTGCTTGCAGAATCCTCATGGACAGAGGAGCCTGGTGGGCTACAGTCCATGGGCTGCAAAGAGTCAGACACAACTGAGCGACTAACCACAAAGCACTTAAAAAAATACCTAAGAGTTGATTCTCACACAACCCTATGAGGTAGGTAGTATTACTAGCCTAACTAAGTTTAGAGAAGACAAGTAAAAAGTTAATACCACTCAGCTAGTAAGCAGAAGTAGCATTTGAAATCAGGTAGTCTGCATTCAGAGTCTGCACTTTAAACAGTTGTGTTCTCCTGATATCTTATTATCTAGTTTTTGGGAGTGCATAAAAACTCAGAGCTATATTTTACTCAAAAAATTTGAAATCAATGAAGGGCACTGCCTCTTGGCATGTTGACATGAGTAAACATGCAGCATAATAATAACCGTATGCCTTTTTTTCCATAAGCATAACCAGAGATCTCCTGCTCAGATCCCTACAGCATAGCTAGTTAAGAAAAACGACTTAGGAATTGAAAAGTTCAAACCAAAAGATTTTCAAAATATTTTTACGTAAAAACCACACTCTCATAGCTTAATGTGTCCTAATGAGTTTGGGCTCTTGATGTTTATGACTAGCCAAATCTCAGATGAGGAAGTTCAACCTTTGATCTTTGTGCCCAGAAAATCAGTCAGCAAGAACTTGAAAAACTGTCTCCTTGAGGAGCTAGCATTCTGCTTCTCTGGGTACTTATGAGCAAATATTAATGCCACTTGACCATGTAAAACCTTTATATAATGTATGAAGTTTAAATCAAATCCAAGAAGGTAATTTCCTTGAAAATGCATTGCTTGTGTTTAGGGACTGTTATTTTAAAGAGCCTGCTAAAAGAATACAAAAAATAATATGGTAGGAAATGGAAAGAACAGAGACACTCACCCTAGTTTTGGCATCAATCTGACCGCCACGATCCAGTAAGAGCTTCACCATGTTTGTGTTTCCCCTTTTGGAGGCCACATGCAGAGGAGTGATTCCATTCTACATTGTGGAGAGACCAAACAAGAGCATGGTGGGTGTGACAGGGCATGGTGGTGATGGCTTTGTGCTGAAGAGCACAAAGGAGATTGTGACCTATTTTGCAACTTTATCCAAGGTTTCTATGCCTTCAGTGCTTTTGATTTTTAAGGAACAAAAAAAGCACACAAACCATATAGCACAATAGAGAATGGAAAACATTATAAAACTGCATAACTAAGTTAATCAATAACTATGACATATGTACTAAATCTACACATCACAGTCAAGAGACAAAGGAAGCAATTTTGCATAATAGAAGCAAAATTTCAGGTCCTACCTAGGATAGAGCCCTAGTCCAAAGTCTTAAAACATTCATGCACTTAGAGATTCTGGGATCCTAAAGTTTGCTATGCTTAAAAATGGAATACACATATGCCAATAAATACCCAATGGAAAAATGATTCTTAAAAACATCTTCTTCAGAATAATTCAGTATGAAAAACTTGAAAATAACGCAATATAGTTTCAGGGCAGAAGACTTCTAAGGACAAAAGCACTGTAAGCATGAATCATATGTATTTCTTTTCTTGGCTATTCTATAATCATCATGATGTCAAGGATATGTACCTGATTTTTGGTATGCTATGATTTTGCAAAATCAAGTATTGCATTTACAGTATATTAAGTATACTGAATTTGATATCTGTCATGTAAGTGAATTCTTTCCAAGGAAAGTATACCATTAAACGTATAACACATCGTAATATCTTTAGCTAATAAGACTCCTCATATGACCAAATTCTCAATTTATTTTAAAAAATCTGTGTCAAATTATGTGCCCTATAATCACTGTTAGGATATAGTATAAATGTACTTATATATTTTATACTGAACATTTTAACAGTTTTTTGTTGACTTGAAGTTTTTCATCCATGATTCACGGTGTGACCTTTAAATGTAACTGCTCATATTGATGTCAGAATCAGCATCTTCCTTATAAAAAATGATCTGCATGCATGTGAATTTACACACTATTTTTCACTTGCTGGGTCATAATGACTTCCTACGATTTGAAGAGGAAAAAAAAATGGAAAATCTAATTTCTCCAGCACAGATGGATCCATTAAGAAAAAAATAAATAAAATCTTTATCACTGTTTATTTTTACTTTAGTAAAATGCCAAATTCCCTGGCAGTCCAGTGGTTAGGACTCTATGCTCTCACTGCTGAGGGCTCAGTTTAATCCCTGCTCAGGGAACCAAGATGCTACAAGCCACACAATGTGGCCAATCAATCAATAAATCAAATTAAAAGAGAAACTATTTTAATCCATACCCTGGCTGTGAAGTCCACAGCAGCTCCCCGGTTTAGAAGGAGAGTTGCCACGTTGACGTTTCCATAGTGGGCAGCAATGTGCAAAGGGGTGAATCCACTCTATGGAAAGCAAAGAAAACAGCAGTCAGTAAAGCATTTTACCTCCATGCGTGGTAGTCCCTGGATTAGTGAAGAAAATCACATGGGAACTGTCTACCTAACAAGTGAGCAAAGTAAATCAGGTCATAAATGCTTTAATAAGATTTTCAAGTTTGAGTGGTATTATTTAAATTTAGTGGTAAATAAGTCAACATGAAAAGGTAAACAAATATCCTATATTTCTTGGCAACATTATTTCTAATTATTATAACAATTTATTTATTTATAAGATTGGTTGTCTATATAAAACCATGTTTCCTGAGTTGATTTAGCTTTAAAGCAAAACAAAATATGATTAAACAACAGTATTTTTTCAGCCATAGAATATAACTATGAATAAAGAATGTTTTCTCCAGAGAAAATTTCACATCTTCTATTTTTAAAATTTGTGTTTTGGTTTGGGTGTTTTTCAAAATGAAAAATAGCATTGGTTGATATTGTATCTTTGGAACTATGAATATATTGTGAGAAATTCAATATATTGTGAGAAATTCTTACAGAAGATATACAATTTCATCCCACATCATTTATACTATCCTGATATTTCTATCCTCTTTAACAACTGAATTTTGTCAGTTATATTGTTCTGAAAAAAAGTTTAAAAAGCAATAGTTAAACAATACAGTAGAATAAATATGAATATAAAACAAAGAAAAAATTAAGTGGAATCCCAATTTGAACGTTAATTAAACTAAATTTTATCAGTAAGACTAATATAAAAATAAATAAATCATATGAGCATTAGAGAATGGTTTATTCTTAGAGTGTTTTAAAAATGAGTCTGAAAATCTTAAATAGAGAAAAGCATATTTCCTTTCATTTTTGCTAATGAAAGCATAATTAGAAATTTCTGCCATTTTCACAGCAGAAGCATACTGATTCTTTTCTTATTTACCATATTAAAAAAAAAGCATTGTTCCTGCTCTCCGTAATTTCCATTGCTTAATAAAAGATAATAGGAACAATAAAGACTGTTCCTGTAAAACTGGGTATCAAATCCTGCAGTTTTGAGGCCATTTTGCATTGCCTTCTTTTGTTTGAAATGAATTTTGATATACACAATATTGTTTTTAAGAAATGTTACTCACATCACAACCATTATTTTCCTATTCACTTGGTGACTTTGCTTTTAAAATGGCCTAAATAAGTATTCAGATACCTTAGGTAACAGAAATTCCTCTGTGCTAGTAGCCAAATTAGCTGCAAATAATTTCCCGACTCTAGTGAAGCAAGATACAAAATAAGAATAGCAACTATCAATCCAAAGCCTACGCTTATAGTCATGATATTTTTATTTTGTGTCTACATGATGCCAAATATTCATGTCAATATACAAGAAAAAAACCCAGCCTACAACCTGGGGGCTATTTTACAAAATGTCAAACTTTAATATTTTAGGAAATAATTGACTAGATGTTTTTTATTTTTATCTTGATATTTCCTGTCACCCAGTCATATCCTGAACATGTATCTATTATTTGAGTTACAATTTAATTTCAGAAAAACACAGAGATCGCTGATGAATCATTTTCAAATTATTCAAGTATAATAATATTATTTTTCCCATTTTCAGAAATAAACTAATTTATTGCTTGACACAGCCTCATTGAAAATCCACAGTGATGCCTCAGGCTATGACTCTTGGATTAGCATGAGGTTGGTGTAAGCCCCTCAGGAATCCTTCCCTGATTAACAGGGAGATGGAAGGCTCAGGTCAGGATTCTACAGGACTGTGGTTTGATAGGTTTCTCTTTGTTATTCTACTGTCCTTGAAGAAATACTTCTAACTCAGTATGTATCTACTCAAATTGCTGCATAATGATTAGAACCAACACTGCTTTCAAAAATGTAAACAATTACCAAAAATCACTGAAAAGTAAAAAATATTAAAATCAGTAATTAAGATATATCAATTTGTATTATTCCAGTCTTGAGCAATTTCACCAAGCAGTTGGGCATTTTTTAAAAAGTCTCTGACCTAACATTTGGAACAGAAGAAATGATATGAATAATTTAAGTCTATTCACATCTCAATGAATAAACTAGTTAATAAACAGGTATTAGTTTTAGAAATACACTACTAATATTAAGCGCAAATGCCAGGTCCACAACCCAGTGATCATATGAAATGTTAATCTAGACAATTTCCTCAGCAAAGTGAAAATCAGTCTACAGAAACAGTCACTTGCCTTTGAAGGTTAAATTTTATAATACAGGTTAATTTTTATAATACACTTTCAATGGTTTTTGTATTAGTGCCTCTTGATAGCAACAGAGAGAGACCACTACACACACACACACTCACACATACTCTCTCTCTCTCTCCCACACACACACACACACACTCTAAACCAAATGCTCTTCTTGATTTTGTTTGTGGATGGGACTTATTTAGGTATGTGGAAAATAGATGATTTCATGACAACTATTATCAGATAGCAAGATGATGAAAATATTTTGCTCATGATATGCTCAACATCATTACTGATTATATACAACGTGGCAAAAAATTACAAAAAAGGGCAATTGCAAAGAGATAAGAGGATGAAACACTGGCAGAGCAACCTCCTTAAATTACACTTCACTCGATTCTAAATGGAGAATTCTCATTAAGAGAAGGAGGTCACATCTCTTATTGGCAAAAAGTTAATAATAAAGCTCACTTAGTAAAACACATATTATGGAACAGTATTGTTTCATGCTCTACTCTAATGAGCTTTTTAAATAGCTATACTGATTAATAGTGTTTCATAAATATGTTATATTAAAATTTTTGAATTACCTATTTGCCCTAATTATGGGCAAAGTTTCCAAATTAATTTCCTAATAATGAAAGTTCTAATCATTAGTATGAATTAGTGAGCATTTATTCTAATTGGACAAAAAAGACAATAAAAGTTTTAAAAAGATATATTTCGGTATAACCGCAATACTGTACCTCGGTGGTCCTATTCACCATCATCTGAAGCAGTGTTGTGTGGGGAAAAGAGGGAAGATATTACACAGTGCAAAATTAAGGAAACCATCAACCTGCTCTCTGCAATTGGCTACACCATTCCAGCATGCCAAAATGCATTCTATTTAGCAAAGGCAACCATAACACTATACAATACAACTGTATCTTTCTATTTCTGTTCCTGTTATTTTTTATCATAAATAGAATAAATAAGAAGGTTTCTAAAAAGCTTCACCTTTTGGAGAAAATTATCTCATAGGGTTCTTTTTTGTTTTCTTACTGTACCCAGTAGACAGTCCCCTTTATTCTGAAATACCTCTGAAAGTAACATCTCTTTTGATGACCAGAAGTAATTTTGCATTATCACCATGGCCTACTTCTTTATCATCCCCCAGGAGGAAGCCGGCAGCGGAAGAGTTCCTGTCCACAAATACGTGCAGCTTTTACCTTGGACTGTACGTCAGCGTTGTGATCGTTCTGAAGCAGGAGGGCGGCAGATTTGGTGTCATCTTTCCTGGCTGCAATATGCAGGGCTGGCAGCCGCACCTTCCCTTTGGTGTCGTTCTCCAGGAGGATGGCCACCGCCTGGTTGTGTCCCTGCTGGAGCGCCACCGCCAGGGGCGTAAAGCCATCCTGGGGAGACAGAAGGAAAAAATTTCCATAAACTTTGGGAAGCCTGGGATTCAACTCCAAGAGACAGTGCATCTCATTTTCAAATTAAAGATTAAGATTGACAAAAACATTGGAAGGAATAAATATTACTGTGAAGACTGAAGCAAATTATAGTCATTTATTATACTACGTACTGGCTTCATCAGATATTTTAAAATATCTATTCTATACATACTTTTAAAAACATCTGCCTTTCCTAATGAAGCATACTGCACACAGGATATGCTCATTATGTCTTGAATCTGAAAATATAAATTAGAAGCAACCCGAAGTGATGCCTGCTTATACAAAGAAAACTGTGGGAAGGGGAGAAATAATGAAAACCAAGTCTGACTGATATGGTAGCCAACACGGGGAAATAAATGACATGATTAACTTTGCAAGCTGCTAAATATCTCTGTACTGATTAGGGAAAACAACAACAGTTAATGGAATGCTCTATTACCAATTAATTTGGGAAAACTGGGGCATAATATGATCTAAAATTCTTTGGCAAATAAGGCTAATTCATTAATTTTGCACTTAGTTGAATTATATATTGTCTTTTGAATATAAAATTGTGCTAAATAATGTAGAAAATCAGCCTTTCACTTTGAAACTTCAAAACCAATTAAAGAAATACCACAGATCATCAAAGCTAGAGGAGTCTTAGCCGTAGATGGATAACCATGCTAGAAAACTGGGAAGCTATATTTTCTCTCTAGAAACATGTATTCAAAAATGGAAAGGTGACAAGTAGGAAAAAAATATACTCTAGGCTCTGTTAATGTGAAAACCTCCCTTAATTCACAAAAGCTAGAAAACAAGTCTCAGAGTTAAAAGTTTCCATTCATAGAGGAGACAAGAGGAATTGGATGGCACATCTAACAAATGCATACCAGAGACAATGGCTGTTTAACCACATCTAACTGCTCCGTTTGTTTCTAAAGATGATTTTTAAAAAGGTTACTGTAGGACTCCCCTGGTGGCTCAGTGGTAAAGAATCCTACCTGCCACTGCAGGAGAAACAGGTTTGATCCCTGGTCCAGGAAGATCCCACGTGCTGTCAGCAACCAAGCCCGTGCACCACAACTATTGAGCCTGTGCTCCAGAGCCCAAGAACTGCAGTTATTGAGCCCACAGGCCACAACTACTGAAGCCCATGTGCCCTAGAGCCCGGGTTCCACGAGAGAAGCCGCCACAGTGAGAAACTTGCGCAGCGCAATGAAGGCAGCCCCCGCTTGCCACAGCTAGAGAAAAAGCTTGCGCAGCGCAATGAAGGCAGCCTCCGCTTGCCACAGCTAGAGAAAAAGCTTGCGCCGCAACAAAGGCCCAGCAACCAAAAATACGTTAATTAATCAGCTAATTTTTAAAAAAGGTAACTGTAGACTTTGGAGGGAAAATTATTTTCCTCAAATGTCCATATCATATATGCACTACCACAATAAGGACTGAACTTTTAAAATTAGAATTGAATTTTAAATAAACACACTACTTAATGAAATGGAAGAGTAAAGCATGTAGTGTTGTAAGATGAAAGAGAGTAGCCTAAATTTGGAACTTTGGCACAAATTAAGTCCTCTGTGAAGGAGGAAAGAACAGGCTCATTATCATTTACATATTTAATTTGATTTCCCCCGCAACAGTGGGATAGTTTATATTAAAAGAGTGTGAAGTTTATTTTTTTCTTAGAGACGAGTCATTTGCTGACAGTATAGGGCCTGATTTAAAAATTCCTAGCTTTCAATTTTGGTAACATTCAGGAAGAAGGAAGAAAGCAGAAAATTCTAAAAATGATACTGGATGGACAGATAACTCCCTGCAGAGAATTTAACTTTGAATCTCCACCACATGATTTCATTCTAATCTACACTTCATGGAAGAAGAGTAAATATTTGAAATTATTTTTTTTCAAGTATATCTACTAACTCTATGAAAAGGAAACCAATATTAAAATTCAATACACTTCATTTTTCACCATCTATTTACCAATGCCAAGTGCTATAATTATGGGAAATTTCCAAACCTTAAATATTTCTTTTCAAATATGAGTTTCACTGCCATACTGAAGATCTCAAACTATCTGATAAACTGGTCGTAATGTCTTGCTTAGTAATTTTTGCAAATTAGGGCTATTAATGGGTTCAGGGTGTCTTCTTTAGGTATTTTCATACATGCACACATGATTGTTGAAGGTATTTAGCAATACAGCCTAAAATATCACAGAGTAATCAACTATAAAGCCCTGTGAAGATGTCATTTATTCACAGAATGATAACTAAAGCATGCACTCATGCATGTTCAGTTGGGTCTGACTCTTTGCGACCCCATGGACTATAGTCTGCCAGGCTCCTCTGTCCACGGAATGCTCCAGGCAAGAATACCGGAGTGGGGTGCCATCTTTTCCTCCAGGGGATTCCCGAGCTAGGGATCAAACTCCCATCTCCTGCATTGGCAGGTGGACTTTTTACCACTGTGTCACCTGGGAAGCCCAAGAGACTAAAGCGAAACATGCAAAGAGTTTTCCATTAGTGCATTTTCTGATAACCATTAAGGCCAGTGGTGTGGAATAACCAATTAAGTTTCTATATGTCCACTCAGAAAAAATTATAGTTATTTAAATGATTAAGGGGCTTCCCTGGTCGTTCAGCAGTAAAGAATCCACCTGTAATGCAGGAGACTCAAGAGATATGGGATGGATCCCCGGGTCGGGAAGATCCCCTGAAGGACGAAATGGCAACACACTCCAATATTCTCTCCTGGAAAATTCCATGGGCAGAGCAGCCTGGACAGCTATAGTCCATGACATTGCAAAAGTCGGACACAACTGAGGATTCCTAACGCAAATGATTAAAAAATGAAACAACAGGCGTAAATGAGTCTAAACCAGGATTCAAAACCCCATGCGATTGACTTGCAAGAGCCACACTTCTGTGCGGAAATCAAAGACCATTTTCATTTTCTGAGAACCACAGTGTGACATGGACTCAACCAACGCAACATACATAAAAAGGTGTTAATATTTCTGGAAACAGACTGAGATGGCACAGAGGTCTAGTCTGGAGGAGCCATGAGACAGCTGAGAGTGCTGGCAGGCTGCGTTTCCCTAAACCATATGCTAGAAATAGTAAGTCTGTATGATCGGCAGAATTCTGTAGTGTAAAGATTTCTCTAGGTAAATGATTCTGTTTTCAAGGAAATAAAACACATGCAGATAAGCATATTTAGCTACAATTCTCAGAGGATGTGATGTAGAGATATAGTCTCCTATTGTTACCCAAGCTGTGCCTGAGGACGTTCACATGCCACGCACTGACAGAATTAGTGTCTCAGAAAGTCATAAAATCAATCATAAAATCATAATTATAAAAATCACAGTGTACTCATGTGGTAAGAGGGTAAAATCTGTGTGTGCTGAGTAGAGAACATGGAATCGTTTCACACTGGGTAGTTGTATTTTCCATGGCACCCCACTCCAGTACTCCTGCCTGGAAAATCCCACGGATGGAGGAGTCTGGAAGGCTGCAGTCCATGGGGTTGCCGAGGGTCGGACACGACTGATCGACTTCACTTTCACTTTTCACTTTTCTGCGTTGGAGAAGGAAATGGCAACCCACTCCAGTGTTCTTGCCTGGAGAATCCCAGGGACGGGGGAGCCTGGTGGGCTGCCGTCTATGGGGTCGCACAGAGTTGGACACGACTTAAGTGACTTAGCAGCAGCAGCAGTTGTATTTTCCAGTCATAAGCAGGAAACATGGTCTCATTAATAGTGATGTCTCGGGATTGTTTTTAGCTAATGAGAATAAGCTGTCAGAAAGTTACTATGAGGCTCCACAAAAAGCTTTCTATCAGAGGGCCTGGACATGAATTCAATGGATTATAATGCACAATGCAGGGCAGAATGCAGGTTGTGTTTATTTCATCTGGAGATTTAATTGCCCATAAAGGAGGTCATTTAGACATTAAAAATTAACGAGGCAGTTTCTATTAGTCATCTTTCACTCCAGGCAGGGAGTTTTAAAGTTTTGTCAGTGGAGCCACAGAAGAAGAACCAGGGACGTTAAAGCTGATTGAAATTGGTGAGGAGAGGCATGTCCCGATGGAGGTCTCCTCCCTTCCTCTCCTGTGTCACCTGCTCCCAACCTTCCAGGGGCCCCTGAGCATTTTCCCCAAGCTTGAAAACATCCTGACCATCAGGTACAAATCACTATTCCAAACAGTCACTAAATTCACTCCTTAATCTGCCTACGGCAAAAGTCAGAAGGAAAATACAAAGCAGGTTCTGCTTATCGGAGGACACACACAGGGAAAGGAAAGTGATACACTACGTTGGCTCATTCCAAAACCATTTTTATGTCTGGATGCCCTGAATATTTGGAGACTGGATTGATTTTGAACATTCTACTCAGTGGCTGCCATAACCACATTCATACAACCACGTCATAATTTGAACTTCAGAAATACGAACAGCTTTCTGATGTCCTATTCCTCATGAAACTGTACAAATACAAATAACTATGAATCAGTGCTTATCACTAAAAAAAAGCGCCTTTAAGGAATTGTATTAGATCCTAACAAAGATAAAATATTGATGAAAAGAGATGGGTAGAATTTACTATAATTTGATTTTAGAATGGTATAAAACTCCAAAAAAGCTACAGAATGGCAAAATTGATGGAAGCGTGATTTCACATAAGAATACATTGATATGAATCCCAAATTATAAACTCATTGAACTGTGCACTGGATTGCTCGTTCATGGCCACTGTTGCACAATAGTGATATAAACATTCCTAAAATAAAGATAATGGAGACCTTTTACAGCTAGATACGAAGAAAATGGACATTAAGTCAAAAACATTCAAGTCTTTAGAGCTGACAGTCTTACCTCAGTAGCGGTGCTCTGATTAGCTCCATTTTCCAGCAAATATTTTACAACATCAATGTGATTCTCTTGGGCAGCCATGTATAAAGGAGTGAAGCCATTCTGAGGACAGACAGTAAAACAGGTATCTTCAATCATTTGACAAGTTTAAACCAGAGAAGAATACAAGACAAGGAAAGAATGAATACTATGAAGAAAAATTTTGAAATGTTGAAACAAATAACATACCTTCACACTGAAGAAGTCATACCTGCATTTACCATCATAAAATTAGACAAAATCAAAGTTAACCAATTCCCACCTAAAATATTTCAAAGGAGGAGGAGAAATGAAAGAAATATCCCCCTCATTTCCTGCCTTCATTTCAGTATCAGAGATTCACATTTCTTATCACCCAACACTGTGTTAAAACTAAAGATATTTAGTGTCTAAATATCTATATAATTCTATAATATATAGAATTCTCATTACATATACTATCTATATAAAGTAATGTTAATGTAATATCTCCTGTATTTATCAATTCATAAGCCATTTAAACAGATGATCATTACCTTGAATATACACATTTTAATACTCTTAAAGGTATAAAATGTTACTCATATCAAAATAGGCTGGGAGAAATTATAGATCTGATTGAAAATTTAAAAATCTGTATTTCAATGTTCTGACTGAGGTAGCATGATTTATACTGAACCCTCTTTACTTTTTAAAAGCCATTCTGAAATTCTATTATTTGTTAATTCTCATATTCATTTATTCAATTATTTACAAAAATCCAAGCACTGGTAGCTGGGCCATTGCTGGGAAATGATGAAAAACAAGACAGACATCTGCCCTCCTGGAGAACATTCCACAGCAATATGACAATATCATGTAGTCATAGTTTTTCAAAGCATTTACATTTTTTAAATGAGTTTGAAACTAAGTGTAAACTGGCAAATTTTCTTTTCATTAGAACCTTTGCAATATGTAATATTTTATTAAGGTAAAAACTCATAAAGCTTTATTTTTAAAAACACATGAAATAATTCATAAACTATCAAAACTCAACATTCTCTCAAAATTATGTCAGAATCTTAAACACAGTTGGTTCCCTGAGAACTTGAATGCATTAATGAGAATAAGTAGAAATACAGATGAAACTTCAGGGAGTTTCAAAAACTTACAAGGAAAGAAAAATGGCTTTTTTGAAAAATTCTTCCATATACATTGTATAAGTGTGGAAATGTTATTGAAAATGGTCAGGACACAGCAAAATACAAACACACAAGGGTATGAGTAGAATGGGCTTCCCAGGTGGCTCAGTGGTAAAGACCCACCTGCCAATGCAGGAGACATGGGTTTGACCCCTGGGGGGAAAGATCCCTTGGAGGAGGGCATGGCAACGCACTCCAGTATTTTTGCCTGGGAAATCCCATGGACAGAGGAGCCTGGCAGGCCACACACAGTCCACTGGGTCACAAAGAGTCAGACATGACTGAGCAACTGAGCACGCATGCACAAATACAAGTGGAATAAGAAAAGTTATTTAAAATTTGATTACCAAAGAAAAATTGTAGGTTTCAAATGGTGGTGAAAATTTTAAAACAAAGAAATATTACAAGAGGAATGAACTAACAGTTTTGTAGGATTCAGGAATAACTTGCTAGCTGGAGGGCATATTTTTAAAAAAACACAGAAAACAGGTGAAATCTAGTGTATTTTAAGAACTGAAGAGGTGGCGGAAGGATAGAATTAGCGATTCAAAGGAAGGGAAAGCCAGTGAGGACTGTTACAAACAATGAGTAGGTGTGGACTGGGGCTCTTTCACGACAAGTAAAAGGCAGGGATGCAAAAAGAAAAAAAGAACTTGGAACAGAATAAAATAATTTGCTTACATGTTTCCCTCAGAACCTTGTATGTGGATCAGGAGAAAGGTAAATAGACTGTGGCTGCCAGATGGCAGGGGGAAGGAGCCACGAGCCATCCTTAGGCTTCTGTCTTGGGTCGTGGACTTTAAAGGGACCTCCTCTAGCTGAGGAGGGTAAGGGATCCAGAGGGCTAAGGGGACATGCCCTTCTCTGATCCTGCAGCTCCCCTGCCCTCAGATCACACATCAGACATGCCGCCACCCAGAGTTCCGTCCCATGCAGCCCCAAGCGTGCCTCAGCGCTGCTCAGACTGCTTCCTTGGGATCATTCACTCAAGGGTCCACTGGCATGCACACCCTGCAGGGTTGAAAAATGGTCCTCAATATGTGCACATCCTAATCCCCAGTACGTGGAAATGCTACCTATAATGGTAAAAGGAATCTTGCAGATGTGATTAAGTTAAAGATTTTGAGATGAGGAGAGTAACCTGAATTACCCAGGTGGGCTTGATGTAATCACAGAAGGTTTTTACAAGAGGGAGGCAGTAGGTCAGAAAGGAGAGATTTATTCAGAACACTCAGTAGGAATCAGCAGTGCCAGCACCTTGGCATTAACCCTGTGATTAGGACTGATTTTGGACTTCAGACTTCTAAAATTATAAAAGACTAATAAAAGAATAAGTTGTGGGTTTTTTTTTTTACTACACTTTGACATTTTTCATTGAAGGATGCTTTATAACATTGTGTTGCTTTCCGCCATACATCAACATGAATCAGCCTTAGGTATACTTATATTCCATCCCTCTTGAACCTCCCTCCCTCCTTCCATCCCATCCCACCCCTTTAGGTTGTCG
This sequence comes from Bison bison bison, assembly GCF_000754665.1. Taxonomy (NCBI): domain Eukaryota; kingdom Metazoa; phylum Chordata; class Mammalia; order Artiodactyla; family Bovidae; genus Bison; species Bison bison. Next base: position 3,833,451 of record NW_011494961.1, read on the forward strand.
CAGAGCACTGGTTTGGGCTCACTGAGACATACAGCAAATCCCACTGGTCATCTATTTTACATACGGTAATGTATACGTTTTCATGCTATTCTCTCCATTCATCCCATCCTCTCCTTCCTTCCTACTGTGTTCACAAGTTTATTCTCTATGTCTGCAACTCCATTCAGTTCAGTCAGTTCAGTTCAGTGGCTCAGTCATGTCCGACTCTGCAACCCCATGAATTGCAGCACGCCAGGCCTCCCTGTCCATCACCAACTCCCAGAGTTCACTCAAACTCATGTGCATCGAGTCGGTGATGCCATCCAGCCACCTCATCCTCTGTTGTCCCCTTCTCCTCCTGCCCCCAATCCCTCCCAGCATCAGAGTCTTTTCCAATGAGTCAACTCTTCTCATGAGGTGGCTAAAGTATTGGAGTTTCAGCCTCAGCATCAGTCCTTCCAATGAACACCCAGGACCGGTCTCCTTTAGGATGGACTGGTTGGATCTCCTTGCAGTCCAAGAGACTCTCAAGAGTCTTCTCCAACACCACAGTTCA
>NW_011494961.1:3834118-3886522 GCF_000754665.1 Bison bison bison
ATAAAGTCTGACTCTGTTTCCACTGTTTCCCCATCTATTTGCCATGAAGTGATGGGACCAGATGCCATGATCTTAGTTTTCTGAATGTTGAGCTTTAAGCCAACTTTTTCACTCTCCTCTTTCACTTTCATCAAGAGGCTTTCAAGTTCCTCTTCACTTTCTGCCATAAGGGTGGTGTCTTCTGCATATCTGAGGTTACTGATATTTCTCCTGGCAATCTTGATTCCAGCTTGTGCTTCTTCTAGCCCAGCATTTCTCATGATGTACTCTGCATATAAGTTAAATAAGCAGGGTGACAATATACAGCCTTGACATACTCCTTTTCCTATTTGGAACCAGTCTATTGTTCTGTGTCCAGTTCTAACTTTGCTTCCTGACCTGCATACAGGTTTCTCAAGAGGCAGGTCAGGTGGTCTGGTATTCCCATCTCTTTCAGAATTTTCTACAGTTTATTGTGATCCACACAGTCAAAGACTTTGGCATAGTCAATAAAGCAGAAATAAATGCTTTTCTGGAACTCTCTTGCATTTTTGATGATCCAGTGGATGTTGGCAATTTGATCTCTGGTTCCTCTGCCTTTTCTAAAAGCAACTCCATTGCTGCCCTGCAAATAGGTTCATCAGCACCATCTTTCTAGATTGCATACACGTGTGTTAATATACGAAGAATGAATTGTGTTAAGTCACTGAATTTGTGATAACTGTTACAGCAGCAACAGGAGTCTAACACACACTACTAGATGTTTTTGTGAGGAAGAGTGCAAGTAACAGATGAACAGAGCCTGAATGTACAAGCTGAGGTGTCTACACCTTTACACATGATGTTCCTGTGGTATGGATGGAGCCTAGGGTGAGGAAGGGGAAGGGGCCAGAGTCCAGAATCAGTCCCAATCCTGCAAAGAATGAACTCCAGGGTTTTTAAGAAGTCTAAATTCGGACCTATCATATTGCTAGAAAGATATATTTATGAATATAGGAGGATGTGTGCATGTTCAGTTTCTTCAGTCATGTCCAACTCTTTGCAACCCTATGGACTGTAGTCTGCCAGGCTCCTCTGTCCATGGGATTCTCCAGGCAAGAATACTGGAGTGGGTTGCCATGCCCTCCTCTGGGGGATCTTCTTGACCCAGGGATTGAACCCATGTCTCCTGCATCTTCTGCATCACAGGCGGATTTTTTACTGCTAAGCCCCTGGGGAAACCCAAGGTAGCAGGATTTGATAATGTATTAGCTTGATACATAACTTTTAATTTAAAAATATGCTATGAGTGGACCTCTTTTGCACTCTTGTCTTGGGCCCTGTAAGCGTTAATGGTAGACTAGAATAATAGACAAGAAAAGGCAAAATCTAAAAACAGAGAAATATCAACGGTGACAGTGTATAGTGTCTAGGGGGGAAAGGCAGTGACAAATGTCCAGGATCTTAGTTAGGGAGCACCCTGATGACCATTTGCTCTTTGTGCCCCAAACTCAGCATGCAAGGGCTTCCAGCAGAGTGCGGGATGCCAATGTGAAGAACAATGAAAATAAAAATGATTTACTGAACACACGCTATATATCATTCACTGTGAGAAATGCTTTGAATATATGGCTTCAAATTACTATGACCACATGTCTCAGTTGTCTGGGATGGTCTAAGTTATGAATAGTATCTTGGAGTAATTATTAAGAGTCTCAGTTCAGGTTTTTATCAGGTGATAAATTAAAAGGCCCAATACTATCTTGAATATTTAAAATTGTGCTGTAACACTGGTATTATTATCCCCATTTGCAACAAGGCAGCTGGGGCTCAAGTATTAGGTAACCTTGCCAAAATCTCACAGGTATTAAGTGAGCTGGAAGCAACAGGCAGGAGGCAGTCCATGGACAGCCTTCTTCCCTATAAAGGACCTGATCCTCTGGATGTGTGATTCTCAGCCTGGCTGTGTGATAGAATCTCCTGTGAAACTTATACGAAACCCTAGGGACTACCCTGCCTCCCCTGAAGTGGAGTATCCAGATATGAAATCAACACACATGCTTTAAAGAAAAAAAATTGTTTTTAAACTACCTTTAGGCAATGCAGAAAACGACATGGCTTTTGGCAGGGATCACATCTGCATTTTGGACAGGTCACTCTGGTGACCACAGATGCCTTGGTTTGGGATGGCAGGGGACAGAAATTGAAATGTGGGATTAATCAGCTTTTGCAATATTTGAGACAGTGTATGGAAAAGATGAAGGACACATGAGCTAAGACATCATCTTTGCTAAGAAGGAAGGGGAGCTATTTACTGTTACTAAATGTGTGAAGTAGGAAGGCAGTAAAGATTTACTACAGGTGCTAAAGATGTTGGAAATTATCCTTCCTTCACTTACTGATGCTATTTAGTAAGAATTAGTCTACCAGACAATATGAAACACAACTGGGTAACTAGGAAAGGGCATGGCAACACTTTAACACCATTGTCAGTTTTATAGGGAAGCTTTTATCTTCCTATATTGATAGGTCCTCAACACAGGATTAATGGCTCCTGTGTCCATGTATACAAGTACTTTCCAATAAATTATGTCTCCATGTTTTCCTGTAATAGTCTGACTGCATGTAGGCATCAAAATATACATTTGATATTTCCTCCTTGTTGGTATCAAAAAGTCAGAGGGACTTCCCTGGTGGTCCAGTGGTTAAAACTGCACGTTCCCAATACAGGGGGGCCTGGGTTCAATCCCTGGTCAGGGAACTAGATCCCACATGCCACAACTAAAGATCCTGCATGCCGCAACTAAGACCTGGCACAGACAAAGAAATAAATACATATTTTAAAATAAATAAATACAACAAATTAAATATTTGTTGTCAGAGTAGTTCCAAGGTGACCAACAGCAGCCTCTACCAAGTGGTTATTAAATATTTTGAATGCTGTTCCTCTCCATAGCAATTATTAATTATTTGCCATTCATTTATGTTTATTCACTAAACAAAACTGTGTTTGGTAACTTCACTGCCAGGCATTGTGCTCAGCTCCAGTGATTCAGAAATGAAAGCTCCCTGTTTATGAGGAGCTCATGGTTCAGAGGCTGAGATGGACAAGTAAGCAAACAACAGTATTACAATTCAGTGAGCACATATCTAGTTAAGTTTCTTTTAAAAAAAATTATGTGTTGGATACAAGGAGAACATAAAGGGACATAGAAGTCAACTGAATAAAAAAATTATATCTGAAGGAAACTCTGGGAGTGACACTTGGAAGACATTGGGAGTGATTTGGCTTGTGGCTCAGAGGTTAAAGCGTCTGCCTGGAATGCGGGAGACCCGGGTTCAATTCCTCGGTTGGGAAGATCCCCTGGAGAAGGAAATGGCAACCCACTTCAGTACTCTTGTTGGAGAATCCCATGGACGGAGAAGCCTGGTAGGTTACAGTCCATGGGGTAGCAGAGAGTCGGACACAACTGAGCAAGATCACTTTCAGTGACTTTTCAAGCTAAAACACACAGAATTTAGGCATAGAAGTAGAGAAGGTTTTCCAAACAGAGGAAAGCCCATGAGAAGAGAAAATCCTGACCATATAGGGATTTCCAGAAAATTCACTGTGACAGGCGAGAACAGGCTGAGACAGGCAGGGATCAGCACCCATTCATCACTCAAAGGCATCTGAATTTTATTCTTAAGTCTTGGGAGTCACTGAAGGGTTTTAGGGCTTCCTAGGTGGCGCTAGTAGTAAAGAATCTTCTTGCCAGTGCAAGAGACATTAAGAAACGCATGTTCGATCCCGGGTTGGGAAAATCCTCTGGAGGAGAGCATGGCAAACCGCTCTAGTAATCTTGCCTGGACAATCCCAGACAAAGGAGCCTAGTGGGCTACAGTCCATAATGTCACATAGATGAATGAAGTGACTTCGCATGCACACACAAAGGGTTTTAAGCAGGGGTCTGACATATTCACATTTGCATTTTAAAGAGATTAAGTTGCCAGAATGGGGAGGATGAATTAGAAAGTGGTCAGAGAAGAGTCTGGAAGAGTAGAAAGAAGATTTTTGTAATAATTCAGATGAGAAATGAGGATTAGAAATATTTAATATGATTTGGGGATTTTGAACTGTCATTAACTATTTATATGTATTTATATGCCACTTAAAGATTGGAAGTGGTTTCAGTATGCATGATTTATTAGTCATTATAACATTTCTCAGATTTATTGAAAAGTTAAAAGACTTTTCTTCAAATCCAGAAATTATATTTTGGAGAATTCAAACACTTGCAATATGACCAAAAATATTTTTCCTACTTTCGTTAGTGATATAACTATAAACCAGTAATGAGGTTTTAGTCGTTGGAGAGAAACTTTTTTGGTAATTGGATTATTTTGGAAAATTGAATTAACATGAGCTAATAATTTTCCTATCAAACGTAGATTTATTGCAGTTTTGGGAACATTTTAATGCAATCAATCTAATGCTATCTATATGTCATTTCAAAGAAATTATACAGCAACAGATAATGTGAGTATGAAAAGTAATGAATGGATTAGAATCAAAGTTTTAGATAAGGACCAAAACTCTAAGAGCTATTATTATCACCAATTTTTAACAAATCTTAACTTTTCAGACTTAATTGTGCCAGAACATATAACCTTATTCTTCTATTACACAAATTAAGATTTATCCGTTGGATGATTTGAAATGGTTGATCATACAAAATCACTTTTATCTTAACGTAAGAGTCAACGTTACCATTCAATTCAATAGGTATTTTTTAATTAGATATAATTGACATATTATATTAGCTTCAGGTGCACAACATAATGATTTAAAGGTTATACATATTCAGAAGTGATTAACAAAGTAAGTCCAGTTATCTTCTCAGATCAAAATAATTTTTACAATAATGAAAAGTTCAAAAAAAAGGTCTTTTTTAACAGCACCAGATTTGTTCTAAAGTTTTTCACTTTAGCACTGGACTAGGTACTTTGAGAGTAACAATTATGAATATAATATTGTTCCTGCCCTCAAGAGCAGAAAATGCAACAGAATTCATTGATTACTACACATATACAGAATCATAGCACAAGACACATTATAATTACCAACAGAGAAACATGAATAAAATGCTCTCAGAGCACTAAAGAGTGAGCAATTAACACTGAAAAATGGTATCATTGGCCTAAGCACACAGATCTGAGAGGAAATCAGGAACTAATGAAATCAAGAGGGTAGATCCAGAGAAAATGAAACATTCTTTGCAGTTTTTTTTTTTTCTTGTTTCATTTTCTCTATCTCTCAAGAGATGTGGTTTTTCTGTGAAAAGTCAAGATTCTTACAGGTCTAAAAATTAAAAGGAAAAATTCAAAGATCTCTTAGGCTTCTAACAGAAAATGGCAATTCACATTTAGCATATTACTACCCAGCTAAAGATATGCTTCAGGTAATTTTATAAATCAAGAGTGAGCTAAAAGAGTAGAAAATGATTGTGGAAACTTCAGATGGTGTACAAATTAATTTCTTTATAACTGCTCATTATCATTTTATTAGTTCTTAATTTCAGCACTATGCTGCTAAAATTAAGTATATTTCAATGATTAAAAAAAGGTCCTATTTTTCTAGATGAAAATGTTATATCTAAAAGGAGACTCATCATTTTACAATTGAGGAAATTTTAACCCGGAGACTGAGTGAACTTTCAAGTGGACGGGGCAGCGCAAGAGGTTAAGCAGAGACCAGAAGGTTTGCTGTTGTTTAGTTGATAAGTCATATCCAACTCTTTGTGATCCCAAGGACTGTAGCCCATGAGACTACATGGGCTGTGTATGAGACTTCTCAGACAAGAAAACTGGAGTGGGTTGCCGTTCCCTTCTCCAGGGGATCTTCCCAACCCAGGGATCGAACCCACATCTCCTGCATTGGCAGGCAGATTCTTTACCTGTGCATGAGACTTCTCAGACAAGAAAACTGGAGTGGGTTGCCGTTCCCTTCTCCAGGGGATCTTCCCAACCCAGGGATCGAACCCACATCTCCTGCATTGGCAGGCAGATTCTTTACCTCTGAGCCACCTGGGAAGCCTGGAACAGGAGGTCAGTTGGAAGTAAATGGCACAGCAGAGGCAAAGACGCTCAGGATCTCTAACCCTTTCCTTCTCATCTTCCAAGCCCTGACACAAGTGTCACCCTCCCTGGGAGGCCTCATCTGTACCCATAACAATGCTTAACAGTGGATGAATCAGTAAAGTGGAATAGGACCCAAGATTTTTTTATGTCTGTCCTGGTTTTAAAATATGTCTGCCTATTCTTTTCCCATAAAGTTTATTACAGAATATTGAGCAGAGCTTCTTATGCTGTAAAGTAGGTTCTTATTATCTATTTTATATATAGTGGTATGTATATGAAAATCCTCAAAAAGAATAGACATAGATATATGCATAACGGAATCACTTTGCTGTACAACTGTAACTAACACAGCATTGTAAATCAACCAAGTATTCTCCAATATAAAATAAAAATTTACCAAAAAAGAGCACTGCATATGTCTAAAAGCTCAAATCTTATGTATATATCACGACAGAATTCTGGAAAAGAACTGTGTTATTGGCAATGGTATCTTGAAAAATAAAAATATAAAGAAAAATTTTAAATTCATACACAAAAATAAAACAAAATGTGTCTGCAAATTCTTTGACACTCCTCCCTTCAAAAGGTGGAGCGTAATTCTCTTTCCCTCAAGTGTGGGCCAATTAGTACTTCGTTTCCAATGCACTGATTATGGTGGAACTGAGATGTGTGAGTCCTGGGGCTATGGTTTAAAGTCCCTATCCTATTACTAGGTCTCTCTCAGGTTGTCTGCTCTGAAGGAAATGAGCTGCCAGGTCGTGTTAACGTTCAGACAGCCTGTGGAGAGACTGACAAGAGAAAGAACTGAAACTTCTCACCAACAGTTAGCACCGGCTTGTCAACCATGTGATAGAAAGCTATCTTGGGAGTGAATCCTCCAGCCTCAGGAAAGCCCTGGTCAGCCTCTTCACTACAGCCTCATAAGAGACTCTGAGCCATAATTTCACAGTTAAGCTACTAATGAATTCCTAATGAATAACATGTGTTTATTACTGTTTTAGGCCACCACGTTTTGGGATAATTTGTTGCATAGCAATAACTAACTGACGCAATGTCCAACAAAGCCATATATGATCGGGCCATGGCCCACCTTGCCGACCACGTCTCTTACCACTCTTACGCTAAACTACTCCCTTTCTGTTTACAAAAGAAATTCAGATCCTAATTTTGTTTTGTTTTGTTTTTTCAAATTTTCTAATCATATAACTTTCTTCAAATGCTATCTAACCTAAAAACTTTGAAAATAAAATATTAAATAAACAGGGGTCCTCTGTTTGATGTTGAGAGAGTTACAACTGTTCAACAATGTCTTCCTTATTTGCAGACTACCAGGACAATCATTTATAAACTGTTGTGTTCCAAGGAGGTATATCAGGGTTCCTCCTAGTAGAATAGTGAGTTTTATGAGTTATCACTGTTTGAAAACACAAAAGACAGAGCAGCATAATTTCATAGTAACGTGTTACTTTTCCTTTAGCATTCTACAATTAAAAATGATACAGTCTTTGCAATAATAAGAAGAAATGAGTGAGTAGGCAGTTTGCATATATTTGCTTAGATGGAGCAATCTATATTTCAGAGTTTGAAAACTGCAGCTTTAAATATTTATAATACTCTTAATTCCCTGTGTCATTTGCCAGTGGATAAAACATTACATATACTCTCCATATCTACTGGAAAGCTCATCAACAAGTTACACAATCAGTCCTAAAAGTAGAAAATGGTAATGGCTATAAATGGCTCTGGGCTTCCCAAGTGGCGCTAGTGGTAAAGAATCCACCTGCCAGTGCAGGAGTCGTCAGAGTCGGCAGACCTGGGTTCTATCCCTGGGTAGGGAAGATTCCCTGGAGAAGGAAATGACAACCCTGCTGTATTCTTGCTTGGAAAACTCCACAGACAGAGGAGCCTGGCGGGCTCCAGTCCATGGGGCCACAAAGAGTCGGACACGACTGAGCACGTAAATAACTCTGGGTTTGACCTCAGCAAAAGTAGAATTTCCTTTTTGATGAAACCTTCAGTCTTTTGCAGGAAGGTCACTATCAACATTTAGCTTTTTCACAGAGCAGAATTATTCCGCAGCCTCAGCTATGACGTGCTCAGAGGCTCTGTCATATACCAGTTAGCACTGGTTAGGAATTACTCCTCTAGTTTCTATTCCAAATACTATGCATCATCTTCTTCTTTTGAATTAGCATTATGAGGGATAAGGTTAGAAAGCATCCCCAAATTATCACATAGTTTAAAGTCAGGATGATTCAAATTATTTGCCTAAATATACCGTAAATGCACAGCTGCAAAGGATGTAAAAAGCCAATGAGTACTAACTGCAGTCACAAAAATAAAGGCTACTTTGTGTACTTCGGGGGTGTGCTTAGGGCAAAAGAACAAAAGATACAATTATACACTTGCTTAGTAGTTAAGAAGGCATTTTATTAATTAAAATGTCATATAAATTTTCTCAGATAATCTAAACATGACAATTCCTTACAAGGGTTAGGATATTATATGTTATTATAACCATCTTTTCTCCAAAGGTCCTCTTTAAAGGGTTATAGCTAAACTATTACATGACACTAAACGATTAATACTAAATTTTTCTAGGAAGGTTAAACTTTATGAAGTGTTTGCTATGTCGTCGTGTTTCATCCCCACCCTATGTTATTAAGGTCATTTAAGACATTGGCTGGGGCTTCCTTGCTGGTCAAGTGGTTAAGAATCTGCCTTGCACTGAAAGGGACACGGGTTTGATCCCAAACCAGGGAACTAAGATCCCACACGCCTTGGAGCCACGAAGCCTGAGCAGCACAACTAGAGAGTCTGTGTACTGCAACAAAAGATCCTACCTGATGCAACACAGATAGCACATGCTGCCAAATAAATAAATATTTTTAAAAAGATCATAGTGCACAGTCAGTTCACCCAAGGGCACAGCACAAGTGGTACGATCAGGGTCTGAACCCTGAACGACTCCAAATACAGTGCTCCTTCCTCTCCCCTCAGCTGTCCCCTTCAACCAGAATTCCATTGTCTCAGAGAACAGACTTTTCTCTAGTAATCGGACAACGAGCCTTCTCTTAGACTCTTCACTAGAGGTGACAGCATTAGAAATGATGCTTGATGAAGAATGTCCAAGTGCACTCTTAGGCATAAGAATTCTTCCAGTCTTTATTTCCAGTGACTAAGAAATTTAGGGTAGGGGTTGTGAGGAGAGAGAAGGCTACATACTTTACATTTGCTATTTAACCCTAAGAGCCGAGTGAAATAAGTCATATATCTCTATATGACTCAAAGAAATTAATATTCACAGGGATTAAGAAGCATGACTAGGGATTTCCCTGGTGGTCCAGTGGGTAAGGCTTCACCTTCCAATACAGGGGTTGTGGGTTCAACCCCTGGTTCAGGAGCTAAGATCCTACATGCCTCATGGCCAAAAAGAAAAAACAGAAGCAATACTGTAACAAATTGAAAACAGACTTTTTAAATAGTCCACATCAAAAAAACTAAAAAAAAAAGAAGGGTGCCTACATTTTCAAACCACTTACAACATGGAGCTGGGATCTGAACCCACGTATAACTAATTCTAGAGCTCATGTTCTTCCTATTACACTAATCTGCCATGTTTTTAGCAGCAAATTTAACAGACAGTATTATATGATGTCTGGATTTTGCCAGTAATCAGAAACACAACTGAAAATACTGGATTCCTACAACCACTCTTGTCACCTTCTCATGGATAAATTACCAAGAAAGTATATGACTTATTTTACATATTTCAAGTTACTCACTCCAGTACACCTTATACATCAACCTGAACCAATTTTTTTAAAACTATATTCAACACTTTCTTGCACAGTAAGGCTGTCATCTTACTGACCATAATCAAAGACCACAGCTAAGGACAAAGACCTTTTCTATCCTCACCCACTGTCATATTAAGAACAAACCTTCAATGCGTAATAGAGTGTCATTCCAGACCAGCCTCTCATCAGTGTTTCTACACTCACCAAGCTCAACTGTACCTTCTGCCACTGTTGTAATTAATCTTCCCATGTGGAAAGTCTTCTGTTTCAATTTCCCCTCTGCAGACCTTAGCTCCTTCTCAATGCTGGGCTCAGTCCTCTGAGAATTTTTCATTAACAGAATTTAGCCAATTTCAACCGTCCTCTCTATGTGGTTGTGTTAGTCGCTCAGTTGTGTCTGACTTGTGACCTCATGGGCTGAGCCCACTAGGCTCCTCTGTCCATGGGATTCTCCAGGCAAGAATACTGGAAGAGGGAGCCATTCCCTTCTCCAGGGGGGTCTTCCCAACCCAGGAATCGAACTCAGGTCTCTTGCATTATAAAGGAATTCTTTACCATCTGAGCTATCAGGGAAGCCCCTCTATAATATAGCCAGTTCCATACAAGTTATACCAAACTGTCTACCATCTTCTGTTATTCACCTTTTCTTGTGTGCTTGCCTGGACTTTGCAGGTAGCCTATACACTTTTTAAAGCAGCTTCCTGCCTCACACTTGTTCAGAATCTTCCACAGCAATGAGAACTCTGCTGAGTACACAGTAAGCACCTAATAAAGAGCTTCTGACTAACAGTTTACCCTCAGTTCCTGACAACTACCAAGAGCTTAGATTTGTGCTTTTCTCCTTTCTCATTTAAAAATTTAAATTTAACAGGTGACATAGCACCAGTTCATTCTACAAAGGAGCTAAGGTAGCTGGTGATGTTCTATTCATTCTCACAGAATTCCAAAATACTGAAAACATTCATCTCCATGTTATACTTTACAAAGGTAAACAGATATCTCATTACATTGTTAAGCCACTACTGAATAATTACACAGTTTGTTCTTGAATTTGCAAACAAAAAATGAGAAGTCAAATGAATTTTTATTTATTTATTTATTTTTTTCCCTCTTTGAATAGATCTCATACCTGTAACTCTAGACTTTTTTCAACTGTGATACTGCAATCAAGGAATTTCTCTTGTAAAACAGTACAGCTTATTTTTACCAATAAGAGTGGTGATATTATTGAAAAAGTTACAACATCCTTGGGCCTCATTTTCTCACGTGCAACATAACATGGATAAATACACTTGTGTTTTCTCAAGATGAATTTTTAAATAAACATAGAGGAAGCAAATGCATTTTAAAAGAAAGTAAATGGCATTTTAAAATTGAAGAAAGCAAATGAAGTTTTTTTAATGGAATGCCCAGGATATGGCAGTAGGTTGATGCCTACCCAGGATCCTTCTACTTTTTTTTTTTCAGTTGATTTAAATACATAGTTTTAATGGATGCTACAGTTGAAATCTTCCACTTTTTTTAAAAAGCATTCTGGTTTCCTTTTAGACCATCTAAGAGATACTCTAGATATCTGTGTCTTTCCTGACACAGTTCATGTAATTCCAACAAAATTGAACTTCTCTCCTCATCGTCTAGCTCCAGTAAGAGTATCAGATGACTTAAGACAATCAACACTTTTCATTCTCTTACATATAATTAGTGTCTCAAGTTTGGCCAAGAGAATTAAGATGGCCCAATCAGTCAGACTCAGGATTCTCTTATGGAAAGCTGGAGCAGAGTTCCCTTATTTTAACCATGAGCAGGAAAATGCCTGGGTCTAATCTTAGATCCACAAGGAAACCCAGTCTAGAATAAAGCTACAGAAATCACAACATAGAGAAAGAGTGAATCTGAGCTCTTGGCTATGAATACCTGGCAGGGGAGGCGGGGGAAAACAACAAAAATAATCTAGTACTGGAGTTTGGCATTCATCTATTTCAACATTGAGGGCTTCCCAGGTGTCACAGTGGTAAAGAATCTGCCTGCCAATACAGGAGGTACAAGAGATGCTGGTTGGATTCCTGGATCAGGAAGATCCCTGGAGTAGGAAATGGCACCCCACTCCAGTATTCTTGCCTGGGAAATTCCATGGACAGAGGAACCTGGCGGGCTACAGTCCATGGGATCCCAAAGAGTTGAACGTGACTGAGCAGCAGGCATGGCATGGCTGCATTTGAACGCTGTACTCATGAAAACTTAGAAAGTCCCTTTTTTATTTACCCAAATATGAAGTAAGTTTTTTCTTGTTTGCAATTGAAGGCATCCTAGTTGATACAGACACCTACACTAAAATAAAGCTTACATTGCCATTGGTTTAAAATACAGCATATTCCAGGAAATCCGGAGTATTACAAAGTATATCACAGAAATAGAAATATTAATAAGGATGCAATCTACAAGATGACTATAGCTAACACTACTGTATGGTATACAGGATGCTGTTAAGACAGTAAATCCTATGAGTTCTCATCACAAGGAGAAAAATTTTATTTTCTTTCTTATTCCTTTTATCATGTCTATATGAAAAGGTGGATGTCAGCTGAAACTATGTGGTAACTATTCAAAGTATATGTAAATCAAACCATCACACTATACACCTTAAGCTTACGTGATCAACAAAACTGAAACTTTTTTTTCAATAAAACTGAAAAAATAAAAATATAATTAGACTTTTAAGAATGAGGTTAAACTACAAAAAGACAAATGGGTCATTTTCAGTAAGGAAATAAATTTGTTCTTCCAAGCCTAGGATTTAAAATATTTCTGTGTGAATGGCAAATACAAACTAAGGTATTCAGTGGTAGGTTTTCTCCCATTACTGTTTTTGCACATATAAATGCTAACTTTTATTTAAACTATTGTTAGAAATGGCAAATTTATGTACTCCTGGATTAAATGCTTTCTCACTAATCACATAAAATTTATATAATAATCTATATAAATGTTTTTATGTTGCATGAGTAGTAAATGATTTTAATGATAAAAAAACTAAAATTAAATTTGCAGATGTTTTAGTAAAACTAATCTCTATAGAAGTAATAAAATTGCCTAAACATCAAAGATGAAAATTTAACATAAAGTTAATTAATATTTGAATACTGAAATTAAGTGGAATTATCTGATACATAGGCTTTAAGTACACTTTTCTAGACATTCAAATTGCTAAATAACATGGATTATTAGGTTCAGAACTTTAGTTTGTAATACAATTTACTTGGTATATGTAGCAGGTGCTTTAAAAAATGTGCATTTTGGGGCAGCTTCATAATGACCCAAAAGCTTTGAATAAAGAAATGTGTCACCTCCAAAAGCAAAAATATCGACTATTGTACAGGTCCAAGAGATTGAGAAAATTAAGCCAGTAACAATCACTGAAGGGTGCTTTTATTTTCCCTCAGCAGAGTAAAATCCCTAAAACTGAAATAATTATTTTGAGTTAAGCTATGCATGCATGCTAAGTTGCTTCAGTCACATCCGACTCTTTGCAACCCTACAACCCTATGGACTGTAGCTCAATCAGGCTCCTCTGTCCATGGGTTTCTCCAGCAAAGAATACTAGAGTGGGTTGTTGCCATGCTCTTCTTCAGGGGACCTTCCTCACCCAGGGATCGAATCCACGTCTCTTACTTCTCCTTCATTGGCAGAGAGGGTTATTTACACCTAGTGCCACCTGGGAAGCCCTGGATTAAGCTATGAAAAGTTAAAGCATTAGTCTTAGTCATGTCCAGCCCTTTGCAACCCCATGGACTATAGCCGGCCAGGTTTCTGTGTCCATGGAATTCTCCAGTCAAGGAAAGTGAAGTGGGTAGCCATTCCCTACTCCAGCGTATTCTCCCTACCCAGCGATCAAACCTCGGTCTCCACACTGCAGGCAGATTCTTTACTGTCTGAGCCACCAGGGAAGCCCCAAATTAAGCTATAGTACTAACTTAATTCGGAGAAGGCAATGGCACCCCACTCCAGTAATTTTGCCTAGAAAATCCCATGGGCGGAGGAGCCTGGTAGGCTGTAGTTCATGGGGTCGCTAGAGTCAGACACGACTGAGCGACTTCACTTTCACTTTTCACTTTCATGCATTGGAGAAGGAAATGGCAACCCACTCCAGTGTTCTTGCCTGGAGAATCCCAGGGAGGGGAAGCCTGGTTGGCTGCCGTCTATGGGGTCGCACAGAGTCGGACACGACTGAAGCGACGCAGCAGCAGCAGCACTAACTTAATTGGTTATTGTTTTATTATTTTGAGGTTGATTAAATCTAATAAGGATCAAAGAATTTTGACTCACCAGGTAAAAATACTCAAAATAAGTATAAAGGGAGTAATAAGTACTTCTCTTGCACATTATATAAAAATATTAAATTAATGCTTACTAAATAGTTTTCTTATTTCTACTCAGCTGCCTTTGAGAAAATAAAATGCTGCTCTAAGTCTTTTAAAAATACATCTAACATCAGAACAATATATGATTCATTTAGACCAACAAATGTTAAGCCATATTTCTTATAATCCTGTCAACAGCTGCCACTAAGAAACTTAGTTTTGTTAATAAATATAGAATGCAATCAAGTAGCATTTCTTTATTACCTGAGACACGTATCCAGAAAATTTAAATATTTAATCAAATGACATCATTGCTTCGCTCAGTAATGCCAGTCACTTTTTGCCATTTTTATAATTAAAGTACTTGGAAAGCTAATATAAAAATTAAACCATATAGTTGAGTACATGCAGACACCCAACCCCAGTGGGTTTCAAACATTTTTTTCTTAATTTTCCCAAGTAAAAGTTTCCTTTTCTTTGTTTCCAAAATATTTGCTATAAGTTTTCTCAGTCACTCAATAGTGGTCAGACTTACATTGCAATTCTTACCTCTTATCCAATGTTAACAATTTTATATAAATTGTTATATAAATAACAATTTATATAAATATAAATAACATCTCATAACATCTCATTTTGTTTGATATAAATAACATCTCATTTTGTATCATGCTAGACACATTACACCAACAGAAATTAGAACAAAACTCCACAATATAAACAGGTTTGGTAATATTTGAATAACAGAGTAGTAGGGCAATAAAAGCCTTAATACAGAACTCTTCCCTTACTAAGTATGGGGTTTTATCTGTGTTGATTTACCCTTATCTAAGCTCTCTTAAAAGCTGCCACGGAGTTAGAGCAGACAGTGCTTCCAAGCAGTGTTGAGACCGAGAAAGAAAATAGATCCATTAAAATAACCAGCCCCACGTGATATACTCAATATTTAACAGCTGCTTTACACATGTAGTTCACAATTTGCCTAAGATATAACCTCAAAGAATGAATAATGTAGTGATTCAGAAACTCATGTAGACAACATGCGAAACCATTCAGTCATGTACTCAGACTTGGTGTCCCTTGGAGTGCTATTTATAATTTGAAATATATTCATATTCACAAAGGATTTTAGGTTACATATACACATAGAGTTAACATATATACCTATAGTTAAGATAGGGCTATAAAGGCCTTCAATCAACAAACTTTGGTTGCAGAAATCTAGTGGGGATAAGGAGGGCCCAGAATGAGCTGGGTGTGATCACTGAACACTTGAATTTTGGCAGCCATAGAAATAAGGGTAATGTGAAAGATGGTTGGAGTTGCCATATTTTGGAGAAAAGGAAACTTGCTGACTGTCCTCTAGAATCTTGATTTCATACAAGAGACAGACAAGACACAGAAGCTGGTTGTCTAAGCATGCCTGAGGCTATTCCTTGGGAGAGTGGTCTCAGGTGCAAAAATGTCAGGGCAAGAATTGTCACTAAATGGAGAGCAAGTTCTGCAGGGAAATAAACTCTAATTAGCATCTGAGGTGACAAGACTGATTCATGCTATTCCTGAAAGCTATGAGCGTGACATATCCCTCTTGAGTCAGAGGCTGCCTTACTGCAACTTAGAGGTACCAACAGCAACCCTTCTCTTCAAAAACTGTGTTTGATCTGCTTAAAAAGTTTGAGTGCATGGAATTCTTGATCTCAAAATAGAAAAGCTAAAATTTTTACCAAATTATTTTGAGGGAAGATGTACCCTTCAAGTTCACACATAAGTGGATATAAATATGCCCCGTTCATTCCTTCAAAGTGAAAGTGTTAGTCATTCAGTCATGTCTTTGCAACTCCATGAACCGCAGCCCATCAGGCTCTTTTATTCTTGCAATTTTCTAGGCAAGAATCCTGGACTGTGTTTCCATGCCCTCCTCCAGGGGATCTTCCTGACATGGGGATAGAATTCGTGTCTCCTGAATTGCAAGCAGATTCTTTCCTTCTGAGCCACCAGGGAAGTCCAATCCATTCCTTATTCTGCCATTAAAAACCAGATTTTGAACAAAAACATTCTGATGGTCCTTCCTGAATGCAGTGGCTTCAAACCGTACACAGCAACAACCAACCGGCTTTTGGATGTGTTTCTGAAGCATGCCCTCCCACAATTGTCATGGTCTCTGAGATAATAATAATTATTATGTCTTCAAATGATGAGGTCTTAACAGATCTAACTGCAAAAGGGTTTTGCAGTTAGTACTACTAGTTTCTGTTCATAAAGTCATCATCATTGCCATTGAACAGACTTCTTATCTTTTTTTGGCTGTGGCAAGTGAATATTTACTAAATCATTTAAGTACAGAATCAGGTTGTTTTAGACCTAAGCACGTTTACAGGTCTAAAACTAGACTCTGATTTGTCAGTAGACAGTGCTTTTCCTTCCTGGTGTTATAAACTACACTAATTGAGAAAAGCCTGTACTGTGTGAGGTCGCTCACAGCACCCTGTAACTTGAGCTCAAACAGTTTCCAGTTACAAAATCAGAAGGTGACAAAAAATTTGGTAAAATGGTTCAGGAAAATGTATACTGTTTTAATAATTTCCTCAGGAAACTGAAAGATGATGACAAATATCAGTCATGTAATAATTTTGCCAAAAATAGCTTGCTTTTTACACGAAGTAATATATTAAGAGGGTAGGACTTGAAATGTACCAAGAAAATGTGGAGACAGTAGCTTAGTTTAACAGTTGAAAAAGAAAAAATAGGATTTTTCTAAGCAAGCGATTTTCTTATCTTTAGCCTTCAAAATGTGTTTTTCACGTGTAACAAGATAAAAAGAACAGCTTTTTCCACTATGAAATCATATTTAAGAAAATTTATTAAACATTGTGGTTTAAAGTGTAAGATGATGATTGCATCCATGAAATTAAAAGACGCTTACTCCTTGGAAGGAAAGTTATGACCAACCTAGATAGCATATTCAAAAGCAGAGACATTACTTTGCCAACAAAGGTCCGGCTAGTCAAGGCTATGGCTTTTCCAGTGGTCATATATGGAAGTGAGAGTTGGACGGTGAAGAAAGCTGAGTGCCAAAGAATTGATACTTTTGAACTGTGATGTTGGAGAAGACTCTTGAGAGTCCCTTGGACTGCAAGGAGATCCAACCAGTCCATCCTAAAGGAAATCAGTCCTGGGTGTTCTTTGGAAGGACTGATCCTAAAGCTGAAACTCCAGTACTTTGGCCACCTCATGTGAAGAGCTGATCATTGGAAAAGACTCTGATGCTGGGAGGGATTGGGGGCAGGAGGAGAAGGGGATGACAGAGGATGAGATGGCTGGATGGCATCACTGACTCGATAGACATGAGTTTGAGTGAACTCCAGGAGTTGGTGATGGACAGGGAGCCCTGGCGTGCTGTGATTCATGGGATCGCAAAGAGTCGGACACGACTGAGCAACTGAACTGAATTGAACTGAACTGAAAGTGTAAGTTATGTTGAAATAATGGAAAAGAGAAAATTAATTATTAGATAAAGATAACACAAGGTATACTATTGTAAAGCAATCATCCTCCAATTAAAAATAAATTTTCAAAAAAATACAAGAGAAAGGTGATACTTTCCAGTTTGGTTGTTTTAACTATGAAAAAGTTGATAAAACAGATTCTTTTCCATGCACTGCCAGCAGCAACAGCAATGCTTGGCATATGGTATGTGTTCAATGAATATAGCCTTTTTTCTTCCTTGCTGTTTGTAGCAAGTTCCTTTTCTCATCTTTCAACTTCATGCCCTTTGCGTCAACCTACATTATATCAAGGAAAAGTTATATATTAATCACTAAAGATAAAATTTTTGTGAAATCTTTCCTCTGCTTCTCTCCAGATAATATAATGACCTCATAGCTGGAATGGACAATCATCCAAAATAACAGATATTGTCCTAAACTAATCTCCATACCATTTATCTCTCATTCAATAACTTAAGCAGGTAATACCAATATATCTAATAATTAGGATAATAGCTAACATATAAATTGCATGTAGGCTTCCCAGATGGCTCAGTGGTAAAGAATCAGCCAGCCAAGCAGGAGACATGGGTTCGGTCCCTGGATTGGGACAATTGCCTGAAGAAGGAAATCGCAACCCACTCCAATATTCTTGTCTGGGAAAACCCATGGACAGAAAGGAGCCTGGTGGACTCAGTCCACAGGGTGGCAAAGAGTTGGACACGACTAGTGGCTAAACTAACAACAGGAGAATATTGCGTTTATTGTATACCAGGTAGTTGTTCTAAGCACTTTACATGCACTAACCCACTGCATCTTTATACTTACCCTGTGCAGTAAATACAATTATCCCTATTTTAAAGTCAAGGATATGGAGTCAATGAGAGTTTCAGTAACAAGCCCAAGGTCATACAAATAGTAAATCACAGAGTAGGGGTTCAGCGTCTCTCCTGGAGTCTACAGCCCCACATACAGTTTTCCGGGGTTAATTAAACATATTCCATTGCCTTATATCTCTTATTCAGAAGTAATGTAAAATTTGCCAGATTCCTGTGCCTGTGGCAACACCCAGGTTCCCCCTCAGTCAGTCTCTCCCATCAGGAAGCTTCCATAAGCCTCTTATCCTCCTCCATCAGACGGCAGACAGACTGAAAACCACAGTCACAGAAAACCAACCAATCTGACCACATGGACCACAGCCTTGGAAAACCAACCAATCTGATCACATGGACGACAGCCTTGTCTAACTCAATGAAACTATGAGCCATGCTGTGCAGGGCCACCCAAGATGGACTGGTCATGTTGGAGAGTTCTGATAAAACATGGTCCACTGGAAAAGGGAATGGCAAATTCAGTATTCTTGCCTTGAAACCCCATGAACAGTATCAAAAGGCAAAAGATAGGACACTGAAGGATGAACTTCCCAGGTCAGGAGGTGCCCAATATGTTACTGGAGATCAGTGGAGAAATAACTCCAGAAAGAATGAAGGGATGGAGCCAAATCAAAAACAACACCCAGTTGTGGATGTGACTGGTGATAGAAGTAAAGTCGGATGCTGTAAAGAGCAATATTACATAGGAAACTGGAATGTTAGGTCCATGAATCAAGGCAAATTGGAAGTGGTCAAACCGGAGATGGCAAGAGTGAACGTCGACATTTTAGTAATTAGTGAACTAAAATGCACTGGAATGGGGGAATTTAACTCAGATGACCATTATATCTACTAGTGTGGGCAGGAATCCCTTAGAAGAAATGGAGTAGCCCTCATAGTCAACAGAAGACTCCAAAATGCAGTACTTGGATGGAATGTCAAAAATGACAGAATGATCTCTGTTCATTTCCAAGGCAAACCGTTCAATATCACAGTGTTCCAAGTCTACGCCCCGACCAGTAATGGTGAAGAAGCTGAATTTGAATGGTTCTAAGAAGATCTACAAGACCTTCTAGAACTAACACCCCAAAAAGACATCCTTTTCATTATAGGGGACTGGAAGGCAAAAGTAAGAAGTCAAGAAATATCTGGAGTTAACGGGCAAGTTTGGCCTTGGAGTACAGAATGAAACAGGGCATAGGCTAATAGAGTTTTGCCAAGAGAACGCATTGGTCATAGTAAACACCCTCTTCCAACAACACGAGAGAAGATTCTACATGTGGCCATCAACAGATGGCCAATACCGAAATCAGACTGATTATATTCTTTGTAGCCAAAAGATGGAGAAGTTCTCTACAGTCAGCAAAAACAAGACCAGGAGCTGACTGTGGCTCAGATCATGAACTCTTTATTGCCAAATTCAGACTTAAATTGAAGAAAGTAAGGGAAACCACTAGACAATTCAGGTATGACCTAAATCAAATCCCATACAATTATACAGTGGAAGTGAAATATAGATGCAAGACTAGAGATCTCTTCAGGAAAATTAGAGATACCAAGGAACATTTCATGCAAATATGCGCTCAACAAAGGACGAAAATGGTATGGACCTAACAGAAGCAGAAGATATTAAGAAGAGGTGGCAAGAATATACAGAAAAACTACGCAAAAAGTATCTTCACAACCCAGATAATCACCACGGTATGATCACTAACCTAGAGCCAGACATCCTGGAATGTGAAGTCAAGTGGGCCTTAGGAAGCATCACTATGAACAAAGCTAGTAGAGGTGATGGAATCCCAGTTGAGCTCTTTCAAATCCTAAAAGATGATGCTGTGAAAGTGCTGCACTCAATATGCCAGCAAATTTGGAAAACTCAGCAGTGGCCACAGGACTGGAAAAAGTCAGTTTCTTTTCATTCCAATACTAAGAAAGGCAATGCCAAAGAGTGTTCAAACTACCACACAATTACACTCATCTCACACACTAGCAACGTAAAACTCAAAATCGCCAAGCCAGGCTTTAATAGTATGTGAACGTGAACTTCCAGATGTTCAAGCTGGATTTAGAAAAGGCAGAGGAACCAGAGATCAAATTGCCAACATCCGCTGGATCATCGCAAAAGCAAGAGAGTTCCTGGAAAAGATCTACTGCATTATTGACTATGCCAAAGCCTTTGACTGTGTGGATCACAATAAACTGTGGAAAATTCTGAAAGAGATGGGAATACCAGACCACCTGACCTGCCTCTTGAGAAACCTGTATGCAGGTCAGGAAGCAACAGTTAGAACTGGACATGGAACAACAGACTAGTTCCAAATAGGAAAAGGAGTACGTCAAGGCTGTATATTGTCACCCTGCTTGTTTATCTTATATGCAGAGTATATCATGAGAGACGCTGGGCTGGAAGAAGCACAGATGGAATCAAGGTTGCTGGGAGAAATGTCAATAATCTCAGATATGCAGATGACACTACCCTTATGGCAGAAAGTGAAGAGGAACTAAAGAGTCTCTTGATGAAAGTAAAGTGGAGAGTGAAAAAGTTGGCTTAAAGCTCAACATTCAAAAAACTAAGATCATGGCATCCGGTCTCATGTCTTCATGGCAGATAGATGGAGAAACAGTGGAAACAGTGTCAGACTTTATTTTGGGGGGCCTAAAAATCACTGCAGATGGTGACCACAGCCATGACATTAAAAGATGCTTGCTCCTTGGAAGAAAAGCTTTGACCAACCTAGATATCATATTAAAAAGCAGAAACATTACTTTGCCAACAAAGGTCCATCTGGTTAAAGCTATAGTTTTTCCAGTAGTCATGTATGAATGTGAGAGTTGGACTATAAAGAAAACTGAGCACTGAAGAATTGATGCTTTTGAGCTGTGGTGTTGGAGAAGACTCTTGAGAATCCCTTAGACAGCATGGAGATCCAACCAGTCCATCCTAAAGGAAATCAGTCCTGAATATTCATTGGAAGGACTGATGTTGAAGCTGAAACTCTAATACTTTGGCCACCTGACGCAAAGAACTGACTCTTCGGAAAAGACCCTGATGCTGGGAAAGACTGAAGGCAGGAGGAGAGGATGACAGAGGATGAGATGGTTGGAGGCATCACTGACTCAATCACTGACTCATCACTGCTTATGCCATGACACAATAGGGATTGTGTTACCAGCTAGACAGAAGTTTGACACTATTAGAAGGAAGATTTCTGTGCTTACTTCTCTCTGACATGTCTATGATAGCCAGGCAGATTTTTTTAAATTTAAATTTATTTATTTATTTGGAGGCTAATTACTTTACAATATTGTATTGGTTTTGCCATGCACCAACATGAATCTGCCACAGGTGTACACGTGTTCCGCATCCTGAACCCCCCTCCCACCTCCCTCCCATCCCATCCCTCTGGGTCATCCCAGTGCACCAGCCCCAAGCATCCTGTATCCTGCATCGAACCTGGACTGGCGATTCATTTCATGTAGATATTATACATGTTTCATTGCCATTCTCCCAAATCATCCCCCCCTCTCCCTCTCCCACAGACTCCATAAGACTGTTCTATACATCTGTGTCTCTTTTGCTATCGCGCATACAGGGTTATTGTTACCATCTTTCTAAATTCCATATATATGCATTAGTATCATATTCTTATTTCATGGCATTGGCTAGGGCTTGAATGCAATGTTGAATAGTATCACAAATAAGAGTCTTTTGTTTTGTTACAGACTTTAATGAAAATGCTTCAAATATTTTAACATTTAGGCTGACATTTCAGTGGTTTTTGGTATATTCCTTCATAAGCAGCCTAATATTACTAGTTGAATATTTTTTACATTATTAAAATTAGATTTTAATTTCTTAATTTAAATACATGCTTGAAACATCATTTAAAATGATACTACAATGTTAGATACAAAAATATGAGTAGTTAAGGACTAAAACAACCCTTGAAAGTACCACCAATTAATCCTGAAAAGTGCTATCTGCCCAAATAATAAATGTAGTATGGAACTTTAAAGAAAACCAGTCCATATCAATCAAACATTTTGGATGTTTTTTAAAGAATTTAAACTTTCTCTTCAACTTGGGACTTTAGCAACATTGATACCTTATTCTAACTAAGGTATACTAGCACTATATTTTAGATATTTTCAAAAAGATTTTTTATTATTGTACTATAAGCAAAATGTAAACCATCCTTATAAGGTTTATGGTATTCTATTTAGAATTTTCAACATTTGGAATTTGCCTCTGAAAGTGATTTTCAAAATAATTGCATTTTGTTATAACCACATTTTGCTATTTGTACTTCAATGTTCACTGTCCAGAATATCTAAATTGAGAATTCTCATTCTTTAATCCATTAGTATGAAGCTGCGAGGGTCTCTGGGTAATCGATGTTTATAGGCTAAAAGACCTGATCATTCAATTACTTAACCAAGTAAATTACTACTGTATCTATGCTTAGAATAACTATGCAGCCAAATGGCAGTGTTCTGAAGAGCACATGGAAAAAGCCAGTCATGTGAACTACAGATTTCACTGTGAGTAGCAATCTCTTAATCTATGTCAATGAACTGATTTTGTCACATTCTTCACTGTGCTAAGAACAGGCAGCAGTGAGCATGGTGAGTGGCTGTTACTACACAAATGCACTGTCACTGAATCCAGCAATAATGACAGCTAACAGTCATTGAGTCTTACGCCAGGCCTCATTCTAGGTGCTGTACATGACTTAACTAGTTTAATTCTCACAACAACTTCTGTGAGGGAAGTACTATTATTATTATGACCCTTTTAGAGAGGAAGACTTCCCTGGTGGCTCAGATGGTAAAGCGTCTGCCTACAACCCAGGAGACATGGGTTCAGTCTCTGGGTTGGGAATGGTGAAGGCAACGGCACCCCACTCCAGTACTCTTGTCTGGAAAATCCCATGGACAGAAGAACCTGGTAGGCTACAGTCCATGGGGTCGCAAAGAGTCAGACATGACTGAGCAACTTCACTTTCACTTTAGAGAGGGAGACTCTGAAGCATGGTTACATGAGGAGAAAGTAGAAGAGTTTGATAATCTCGCTTCAGAATTTGTATTCTCATCCACTTTACTATGCTGCCTACCTATGCAATGTCAAAAGTGGTTATAGGAAATTTCAATATCTTAAAAACATGTATTTGCTTTTATGGATTCAAGAGTGGACATAAAAAGTAGAAATAATCTAAGATTTCAGTTATAACACATACGTAGTTATGCTATAGTTAACGCTGTAATATGTTCCAGCGCTAAGTTGCTTCAGTCGTGTCTGACTCTCTGTGACCCTAGGGACTGTAGCCCACCAGGCTTCTCTGTCCACGGGATTCTCCAGGCAAGAACACTGGAGTGGGTTGCCATGCCCTTCTCCGGGAGATCTTCCAGACCCAGGGATCAAACCCACGTCTCTTACGTCTACTTGTATTGGCAAGCAGGTTCTTTACCACTAGCACCACTTGGGAAGCCCCAATGGCGTAATATATTTACATATAATTTTGTAGTATTTTACACGTGCAGTATATTACTGGGCACTGCTTGTGTGTGTGTGTGTCTGTGTGTGTTAGTCACTCAGTCATATCCAACTCTTTGTGGCCCCGTGGACTGTAGCCCACCAGGCTCCTCTGTCCATGGGATTCTCCAGGCAAGAACACTGAAGTGAGTTGCCATTCCCTTCTCCAGGGGATCATCCCAACCCAGGGACTGAACCCAGGCCTCTTGCATATTTGGCGCTGCAAATTTTCGCAAATAAGAAAATAAATGAATACTTAAGATATTAGTTAGAGGACTTCCCTGGTGGTCCAGTGGTGAAGAATCAGACTGCCAATGCAGGGGATATGGGTTCAATCCCTGGTCCTTGAAGATTCCTCATGCTGCAGGGCAACTAAGCCTGCAAGCTGCAACTACGGAAGCCCATGTGCCTAGAACCTGAGCTCTGCAACAGGAGAAGCCACCACAGTAAGAAGCCTCGCACTGCAAAGAAGAATAACCCTCTGCTCACTACAACCAGAGAAAGCTGGTGCGCAGCAATAAAGACCCAGCACGGCCAACAATACGTAAATAAAAAATTTTTAAAGATATGGGTTAGAATAACACTTGAAAAGAATTATGAGGAATTGTACCAAATATGAAAGTTTAAAAAATTAAGACATAATGTAGATGCTAATTTTCACCTTCAATTATGGTTATATAATCAATCAATGTTTGGGATATAAACAAAATCGCTTGAGACCATGAGTGTTATCTAAATTCTCAATTTCCTCTCTATAAAATGAAGAAATGGCTGATCTCTGCACAAATAATGCAGCGAGGAATAATACAATATTCTCAATAAATTTCCTTGGGCTTTTCAGAGTTTCAGACACACACACCTAAAAAGTTCTATTAAGGGACAATAAAAATGCAAATACTTATGAAGTATTATAATGTATAAATAGTATAAAGAGAGTTTAACTGCATAGAAAGAAACCAGAAAAATAATTACTTCTGAGGAAGGGCATGGTAGTTGGGAAACAGGAATTAGTGCTTTTTAAGTATACTTTTGCATTGTTTTGACTGTTTACAATAAGAATAAATTCCCATGTTACTTGTTAAGATAAAGAGCTAGACACTCAAATCACATGGAGTATTTAACCGGATATCAGAAGACAAGCGACACCAACATGACTTTGGGTAAGACACTTGGCTCAAGGACCCCACATTCCTATAATTAGTGCTAAAGCTAGGCTGTCTCTAATACTACTCTTTCACGTCTAAACTATAATAATTGGTGAGGGACATAAAGAGAGAATGCTAGGAACTCACAGCCCCCAAATAAAGCAAATACTTAATAGTTCATCCACAGGAGACTTACCCTCAAAATAGAATACTGTCCCCATCCTATTACCTCTACTGTTTTTGCTAAAGCACAAAATACAGTGAATACAGAAGGTCAAAAGCTCTTCAAAACAATTTTATAAAGTAGAAAAAACACCAAAGTATCCATGGAAGGTGTAATACACTGAGTGAGGGAGTGAGTGGCGGTCGCTCGGTCTTGTCCGACTCTTTGTAACCCTGTGGGCTGGTGCCTGCCAGGCTACTCTGTCTATGGAATTCTCCAGGCAAGAAAACTGGAGTGGGTTGCCATTTCCTTCTCTATAGTATACTGAACCTAGCTCCAAACTGCAAAGCTGTTTAATTGCTAATGAATGACACATTAGAATAAAGGAAAAGATGGGCCATCTCCAAAGTCTTTGCAGTTGGTCCAGTCATCAAATGTCTGAGTTATAAAATGGCACAACTAACAAATTCATGACTGTTAGAATGTTTGTCATTATATACAATACATGGTGTGCACATTGATACAAGAATCACTTGTTAATCAGAACTGAAGTAGGTGTATAAGTTGCAAATCTCTGATCTGTTTAAAAGGCCTTGATATAGTTTCATATTTTTGGTTTTCTCTTGGCTTCTCTTTTTTTGTTGTTGTTTTCAGTGGTTCCCAGGTTTCCTTCCGTAGTTGTTACCCTGCTCTACTTTCTTTTACACTATGCTTGACCTGTGAATGCAAACTTAGATTGCGCCCTATGCTTTTATTCCTAAGAATCAATAAATTTAATAAAAAGAGGAAAAGTAATTTAGGGCCTAATGAATCAATAACAACTGAACCATTCCTTCCCACAGAGAGTGATATCCTTCCCATGCCCATGAAGCTAACAACAAAAAGAATAAAAATAACAACAATGTACCATGGATTGTGCTCCATACTTCAATCCTCACAATAATCCTAGATTCACGTACTATAGTTACTCCTGTTTTACAGATAAGTAAACCCAGACACAGATATGATAAGGAACTTGCCCAAAATCACAAGGTTAGTCAGTGAGGCAGGATTTGGAATTCCAGATTATCTGACTCCTGAGTTGATGCTCTTAATTACTCTTAAATTGAAGTCTGTTCAACTTTAAATCAAGTGCTCATTACACTGGTCTTAAATGGTTCTCATTCTAATTCTTCAAAACGTGCTATTTTTCACTCACTTTACATTAAGGACCCAGAATCTTAAGACAATTACTATAACATTTTCCATTTTTTAGCCATATGTCCCAAGTTTTCTTCAACATGAAAAATTTCCTTAAAACCTAGACCCTCCTC
This sequence comes from Bison bison bison, assembly GCF_000754665.1. Classification (NCBI taxonomy): domain Eukaryota; kingdom Metazoa; phylum Chordata; class Mammalia; order Artiodactyla; family Bovidae; genus Bison; species Bison bison. The sequence goes on from NW_011494961.1 coordinate 3,860,866, forward strand.
CACCTCTCCCTGGCTTCATTGCTGTGGCAGTCTCATTGAAGTCCACTGCTTCAATGACTAATCTGTCAGATGACCCATAAATGTCTTCATTTCATTCCAGAATTCTCTGAACTCCAGACTTGCAGCTCAAGTTTGCCATTAAAATCTCCTCTTGGATGTCTAACTAGCACCTAAAACTCATGTTCTTTACCCACCCCACCCCTGACAACAAAAACACAAACAAAACCTTGTCCTTATCCAGCGTCCTCTATATCAATGGACTGCATCACCACCCATAGCGGCTGACAGACGAGAAAGCGAAAGGTCATCACTGTCACCATCCTCTTCCTCACCTACTGTACGCCACCATGACCGAGTGACGAACGAGGTCCTACATCTCCATCAAAGCAGTTCCCTTTCTCCATCACGCAAAGCACCAGCAAGCACTCCACTCTAAGCTAACATCACCTATTGGCTAGAGTCGACCTCTGCAATCATCTCCAAAGAGTTTGCTTTGCATCTGTCCTGTCTCCCTCCCAGTTGTTCTCTGAACTGTAGCAGGTGACCTTTCCAAAATCTAAGTCTTATGTTATCTCCCATCTTCACCTCATACTGGGCTTAGGATAAATAGCTTAAAACAAAATCCTCAACATGGTTCACAGGGTCCCATAGGCTCTGACTTTCTCTCTCAGGCCTCATATATATCTCATTTTCCCCTTAATGTTTTAACCCTCAGATTTATTATAGGCTCATGGATGCAGTATTTCATCTTGCCGTAGCACACACTATCTCCTCTTAACCCTAATAGTAATAGTAACTCCTTTCTTTAAGAGAACAGGTCACTGGAGGAAATCATGCTAAATGAAGTAAGTCAGACAGAGAAAGAGAAATATCACACGGTATCACTTATATGTGCAATCTGAAAAAAAAAAAGCCAAACTCATATAAAGAGGGTAGAAAAGTAGCTGCCAGGAGCTGGGGGATGAGAGAAACAGAGGTTGGTAAAAGGGTATGAAATTTCAATTATAAGGTGAATAAAGTTTGAGGATCTAAAGTATAACATGGTGGCTATAGCTGATAACACTTGTATAATGTAAATTTGCTAAGAGAATAGAATTTAAATGTTCTTATAAAAGAAAGAAGGGAGGGAAGAAAGAAATAAAGAAGAGGAGGAAGGGAGGCATGAAGGAAGAGAGAAAGAAGGGAAGGGAAGACAGAGAGGAAGGAAGGAAGAACTATTTGAGGTGACGGATTGTTAGTTAACTTGACAGCTTGGGGAGGAATCCTTTCACAAAGAATATATATAACCAATTATCATGTGGTACACTTCAACTAACTCTCAATTTTATTCATCATTTATACCTTAATAAACATGGGGGAAAAAGAAAATTTGAAAAATTGTAAGTTTTAAAAAAAGAGATCAGTCATCATTTCCTCCAATTCCACCACCCTCGTCTCCACCAAATCATCATATCTTTAGCCAACAAATACCTGCTGAGTATGTGAGGAAAGGAGTAAAGGATTACTTCCAACAATTTTCTATTGGCAAGTTTTATTTAGTGTCATATTTTCAAAATTACAATTGTAATTGCATATTTTTTTCCAATTGTAATTACATATTTGACCATTACAATGTCAATTTTTTTTCTGTGATCTTTGCCTTGAAGGATCATTCTTTTGAGGTCTTCCCAATGGCTTCACCTAGCATCTTAGCTGCTGTGGAATGTACACATTGAGCTCTGAGATCTGAGATCTGAAATAAGAGGCAAACTGCTACAATGCTATTATACCTACTTACTGCCAGAGTAGCTTATCCTCCATATTACCTCAGAATGAGAGAAAAAAAAAAAAGGAGTCCTCTATGAAATTCGAACTCCACATTTATTAAGAGAAATGTGGAGCTATCTTTGCCATGTTACTGTTCTCCCTACAAGTACTACCTTACTACAAATTTAGTTCCTTTAAAATGCAGTGATAGAGGACTTGGATAGGCTTGTGAAGGAATGAATACACCTACCAAAGAGTTAGATTTGATGATGCTTAACCACTCAACCATTCAGGTATGACCTAAAACAAATCCCTTATGACTATACACTGGAAGTGAGAAATAGATTTAAGGGACTAGATCTGATAGACAGAGTGCCTGATGAACTATGGACGGAGGTTTGTGACATAGTACAGGAGACAGAAATCAAGACCATCCCCAAGAAAAACAAATGCAAAAAAGCAAAATGGCTGTCTGAGGAGGCCTTACAAATAGCTGTGAAAAGACTGGAAGCCAAAAGCAAAGGAGAAAAGGGAAGACATACTCATTTGAATGTAGAGTTCCAAAGAATAGCAAGGAGAGATAAGAAAGACTTCCTCAGCAATCAATGCAAAGAAATAGAGGAAAACAATAGAATGGGAAGGATCAGAGATCTCTTCAAGAACATTAGAGATACCAAGGGAACATTTCATGCAAAGATGGGCTCAATAAAGGACAGAAATGGTAGGGACCTAACAGAAGCAGAAGATATTAAGAAGAGTTGGCAAGAATACACAGAAGAACTGTACAAAAAAGATCTTCATGACCAAGATAATAACAATCATGTGATCACTCACCTAGAGCCAGACATCCTGGAATGTGAAGACAAGTGGACCTTAGAAAGCATTACTATGAACAAAGCTAGTGGGGATGACAGAATTCCAGTTGAGCTATTTCAAATCCTGGAAGATGATGCTGTGAAAGTGGTGCACTCAATATGCCAGCAAACTTGGAAAACTCAGCAGTGGCCACAGGACTGGAAAAGGTCAGTTTTCATTCTAACCCCAAAGAAAGGCAATGACAAAGAATGCTCAAACTACCGCACAATTGCACTCATCTCACATGCTAGTAAAGTAATACTTAAAATTCTCCAAGCCAAGCTTAAGTAATACGTGAACTGTGAACTTCCAGATGTTCAAGCTGGTTTTAGAAAAGGCAGAGGAACCAGAGATCAAATTGCCAACATCTGCTGGATCATCGAAAAAGCAAGAGAGTTCCAGAAAAACATCTATTTCTGCTTTATTACCTATGCCAAAGCCTTTGACTGTGTGGATCACCACAAACTGTGGAAAATTCTGAAAGAGATGGGAATACCAGACCACCTGACCTGCCTCTTGAGAAACCTATATGCAGGTCAGGAAGCAACAGTTAGAACTGGGCATGGAACAACAGACTGGGCGAAAAGGAGTACTTCAAGGCTGTATATTGTCACCCCGCTTATTTAACTTATATGCAGAGTACATCATGAGAAACACTGGGCTGGAGGAAGCACAAGCTGGAATCAAGATTGCCAGGAAATATATCAATAACCTCGGATATGTAGATGACACTACCCTTATGGCAGAAAGTGAACAAGAATTAAAGGGCCTCTTGATGAAAGTGAAAGAGGAGAGTGAAAAAGTTGGCTTAAAACTCAACATTCAGAAAACTAAGATCATGGAATCTGGTCCCATCACTTCAAGGCAAATAGATGGGGAAACAATGGAAACACAGTCAGACTTTATTTTGGGGGGCTCCAAAATCACTGCAGATGGTGACTGCAGCCATGAAATTAAAAGACGCTTACTCCTTGGAAGGAAAGTTATGACCAACCTAGACAGCATATTGAAAAGCAGAGACATTACTTTGCCAACAAAGGTCCATCTGGTCAAGGCTATGATTTTTCCAGTGGTCATGTATGGATGTGAGAGTTGGATTATAAAGAAAGCTGAGTGCCGAAGAATTGATGCTTTTGAACTGTGGTGTTGGAGAAGACTCTTGGGATCCAAGGAGATCCAACCAGTCCATTCTGAAGGAGATCAGCCCTGGTGTTCATTGGAAGGACTGATGTTGAAGCTGAAATTCCAATACTTTGGCCACCTGATGTGAAGAGCTGACTCATTGGAAAAGACCCTGATGCTGGGAAAGATTGAGGGCAGGCGGAGAAAGGGATGACAGAGGATGAGATGGTTGGATGTCATCATCAACTCGATGGACATGGGTTTGGGTGGACTCTGGGAGTTGGTGATGGAGAGGGAGGCCTGGTGTGCTGTGGTTCATGGGGTTGTAAAGACTCGGACATGACTGAGCGACTGAACTGAACTGAACTGATGCCTTAATTCATTCAAGTTTCAGGAAAAAATGAAAATTAGCACTCAGTCTTTCTACCTCACCTGTCTTCAGAAAGATGAACAGAAAGACAAAATATGTGTATTAATTTTATTTTAAAAATTTGAATTTGCTTTATTTTACTACAAATGAAAATATTACCATGTCTTTTCAGATATGTGTGCGTATTTAGCAGACTAATAAATTTAATGTTAGAATAGTACTGGGATCTGAGACAATAATTCCATTCAAGGCAGTTTTTAAATATATATATGAATCCTCATCATTTCTCCAATCATACTGGAGGGTAGAGACTGGAGAAAGCATATTACCTTCATTTAACTTGGAATGGTAAAGAATGCAGATACTCTTGCAGACCTGTAATCACCCAGTAAACTGATTTTCAGAGTCAAAAAAATAAAAAAAAAAAAATTCTGACTTCAATCTTACCTCCAGTTAAATGCAAGTATGTGTCATCATCTTAACATCAGAGAATTTGTATTACTATAGCAATTTTCCTAATTAAAAAACCAACCCTTATTAAGAATCATATGTATATATTTGGGGAAAAAACTGAAAATGAAATATTTTTTGAAATGTGTGATCATGGATCCCATTTTATACTGTGTGTGTGTGTGTGTGAGAGAGAGACAGAATGGAATGTCCCATTCTGAGCTTTTGTTTTGAGAGCCAAGGATGGCTCTGTGGTCATATGGAAGCAATTTGCTGTAGTGGGCATGGCGGCCAACTATGTAGGCTTTCTTCCTCTTTACAGTCCAATCCAAATTATGAGACAAGGAGTGAGCGCCAGTGAAGACAAATCTATTGGAAGCCATACCTGAAAAGATACTCATCTTTGCATATAGTGGTTGTTGTTGTTGTTTGTTAACTAAGTCGTGTGCAACTCTTTTGCAATCCCATGCACTATAGCCCCCAGGCTCCTCTGTTCATGGTATTTCCCAGGCAAGAACACTGGAGTGGGTTGTCATTTCCTCCTCTAGGGGGTCTCAACCCAGGGACTGAACCCACATCTCCTGCATTGGCAGGTGGATTTCTTTACCACTGAGCCACCTGGGAAGCATAGTGGGTATATGAACCCTTGTAAATCTGGTGGAGTAGTTGATGGATATTTAATCTTGCAACTGGTCATAGTATGTCTGAAAGCTAATAAAACAGTGGTGTAATCATGTTTGTGTTACAAATTGAAAAGTCTTCTTCTAGAATAAAATTTCAAGGATTTAACAAACAAAGAGTAGTGATCATAAAATAGGCAAAAGGATTCAAGGAAAATAGAACTAAATTTAGTAAAATATGGTATCAAGAATAGCCAATCAGAATATCTTATTTGGCACTCACCATTAAAATAAAATAAAAACTACAGTGTTCCTGAAGGCCTCATAAAAAAACTTGAACACAAGAAATTCCAAGAAAAAGTAGAACAATGTAGACTAGATAAGAAAAGTGAATCAAAAAAATCACAAACTACATTTCTGAAAGTATAAAATATTCCATTTGTTAAAAGTTGTTTGGTAAAAGAACTCTGTAAAAAATGGATGGCTGAGTGTCACAGTGCTAATGAACTCCTTTGTGTGCTAGTTGTCTAGCTTTTGCGGAATCCTTTCAGTATTCCTTAGCATCTGAGTGACCAGACCAGGAGAGAATGGATGGCATTAAGCCATAGACCTGGCTCTGGTGGGAGGTAAGTAGGTCTTGGACCTCCTTAGAGGAGACAGAAGGTGTAGCGACAGCTCAATGAGAAACAGTGAAGTATCCTAAAGATTTGTGGAAGGAAGGGGGCCATACCATACGGCCGTGCGTCTGTAGCTCCATCACTAATTGAGGATGAGACCTTGGTTTTCCTATTTGTGCCTCAGTTTTCCCCATATCCAAAATAAGGATAATCATTGCTGATTCACATAATTATAAAAAAATGAAATTAAATAACACATGAAAAGACTTTTTACAATTAAGCATCTAAATGCAAGGTATTACAATTGGGCTGCAGTTCTTTGGCATCTGGAATGTCTTCCAAGCCACACTCAGCTCCCTGGATATTCTTCTAATGAAATCACATTTTCCTTTCTCTATGACTGCCAGGGAACTCAAACACTATGGGCTCCACTGAATGAAGGTAAAAGTTAGAGAGCTGCAGCTGACCACAAGTTCTCTCCCCATGCTCCATAATATCCCTCAGTTGTATGGAGGTATCACCTATTCTAGAGCTCAGTTTGCTTTTTTTAAAGCTGTGGTAAAATATAAATAAGATAAGCTAGTTTTCTTTGTAAAATCAAAAACCAAATACACATTTTAAGTCACTTTGTTCTATTATTAGAGCAGTCATTCGGAGAAGGCAATGGCACTCCACTCCAGTATTCTTGCCTGGAAAATCCCATGGACCGAGGAACCTGGTAGGCTGCAGTCCATGAGGTCGCTAGAGTCGGACACGACTGAGCGACTTCACTTTCACTTTTCACTTTCATGCATTGGAGAAGGAAATGGCAACCCACTCCAGTGTTTTTGCCTGGAGAATCCCAGGGACAGGGGAGCCTGGTGGGTTGCCCTCTATGGGGTCGCACAGCGTCAGACACGATTGAAGTGACTTAGCAGCAGCAGCAGCATTCTTATTTTAATAATTTTATATAGAGAGACTATAATAAAGATCTAAAAACATACACTTATTGAGGAACAAGAGTTGATAGAGAAATGTTTCTCTGTTAACACATGTTGATAGAGGAAATTAAATAGGGGAGATTTCTCAGGCCACATATCTTTGCAGAAATTGCACATGTTCATATTTTGAACATTCTCCAAAGATACAGCATTTATATATTGTTGTATATTTATACAACAAATACTAGTTAAAATTTTTTCACATTAAACCTTTTGCATGGATTCTGCTTCAGGAGAATCAGCTTATTTAGACCTTAATAGGATTTTAACCAGAAGAAAAAAATTATTCTCTGGGGTCTATAGTGAAGGTAGAACTGAGGTCTTGATGAGATCTTCACACCACTAAATACAGGAGACCAAAGAACCAAGCCATGGAACTACGTGGTCAAGGTGAGGCTTAAAATCACACCAAAAACTGACTCAGTAGAGACCACACTGCTACCACTGCTGAACAAAGAATCATTTGTTGACTGTTTTTGTATCCATCACATAGTTCTATTTAAAACACTTAAATTGCTCCTGCTGGAGTTCTGGAATTCTTCTTGAATGAAGGACACCACCTACCAAACGTGGCACGGTGCCATTTGAAAATAAGCCTCCCACGGATCTCACTGTTTATGTAGAGAATGCATAGGACTCCATAGAGGCATACATCTCCATAACCTAGGAGTCTCTAAATGTTGACTCAGTGATGGTTCCTTGGAGCTTTTCAGAGTTTCCTACTTTCTCAATTCAACAAAAACCTTAGTGCTCCATTTCCAAATAACTCAGAAGTTTGTCAAAGCCAAACTACAGTGCAGTAACCCATGATGCTATAGTGACAGACGATTCTGCATTCGCCATGCATTAGGTTCTTACAAAGAAGTAGAAGACATAATTTGAGTACAAAATTCAGGATTTACATTATACATCTGGGATTCCTATGCTCTTTTTTTGGTTCTCAAAAGGGAGTGAGTGTCCAACTATCATAAGCACAGTTCCTACTGATTCACCTGACATTCACTGTTGTCACACAAGAAATCTGTACCTTAACAAGCCACCACCGACAAAAGTCATATGTGGAGAAGGGCTCGCATTCCCCTTCAACAATCCTTAAAATGACGCCTTTGGAATTTGCTCACACACATGGCAAAATAATCAATCTGTTTTATATAAATCACAGCATTTTAAGTTCAATTATAAATTATAAAATATTCTAAGTTATAATAATTTTTGTTAATTGGTAGTGATGACTACCTAAATTTAATATAGCGAATAGTGTTATAGATCTTATCAAATGATTTAGGCATTCAGAAAAACTAAATTTTAATTATGAATTTTTCTTACTCTAAAACTTTCTCACAAAAATATATGAAAATATAGAAATTAGTGTGAAGCTATCTGTCAGTATTCCCTACAATATAAACCTAAATTGAGTTAACTGAATACAGACAAATAAAAATTATTTTAATCTCAAAGATAATATAAATTTTCCTTTAAGATCTGTTATAATCTGGCATGGTGTGACTATAAAGAACAGCCTCCTTGACACTGAAAGCAAATCACTGATTAAATGGTTTGTTTTCTTTGAAAAGTCTCCAAAGCATATAATATCTAATGGACAGTAAAATAACTGATATAACTTTTAACAAGTTTTTACCTTACAGCATTTGATACCTGTCAGCTTATATGAAATTACTATGCTTAGTTGACCATTTTGAGGAAAGTAGGCAAGTTCTTTTGATAGATATCCAGTACCAACATATATGTTAACTTTCCATCAAAAGCAACCTCCTATGAGCAAAGGATGGCTTCTGTTTCCATGCTTTTTTTAAGGTCACAGACTACTGATGTATCATATGCAGTTGAATCTGTATTTAGACAATCTTACTGCAATATCCTTACACTCAGTTTTCTCTTACATTCTCTCCAAAGCAGAGGTTCTCAAAGTGCGGTCCCTATATTAGCAACATCAGCATTAGCTGAGAATCCGTAAGAAATGAAAATTCTCAAGTCCCTCATCAGAACTAAATCAGAAGCTCTGAGGTGTGGCCCAGAAACAGGTGTTTTAACAAGTCATGCAAGTGATGCAGGCTAAAGTTTGTGAAACTCTGCTCTAAAGCAAAAAGATACTCTCTAGCTATGAAGAAAAGTTTGTCTGTTTTTTAAAAAAAATTTTTTTAACTTTTTTTTTTGTTGTTGGTTTTATTTTTTTTATTTTTTTTTCAACTTTACAAAATTGTATTAGTTTTGCCAAATATTTATTTTTAAATGAAGGATAATTGCTTTACAGTACTGTGTTGGTTTCAATGAAACATCAACATGAATGAAAAGACATTTTTATCCCTTACTTTGGAGCAGTCAATTTTGTAGTGTCCTATGTCTCTAAGCCCAAGATGCCATTATACTTTATAGAATATACTAGAGTTCTTTACAATGACACCGATTTTTTAAAGAATTTCATTTAACAAAGATTTTAGAATATGGCATATTCTCAATAAGTGTTAAAATGTTGATGCACACTTAAAACATGGATTATAAAGGGAAAAGTGATTATTCAAAACACTGTGAAGTAGAGATAAAAATTGATAATGTTTTGTCTGTTGTAATTTCAACAGATTCTTCCCTACAATTAAGGTCAAAGAAAATAGGGCTGATTTTAAGTTCCACCCACTAGTGTTTTACGGTCCAGAACTTGTGTCATTTATCAAAGCAGAGCCATGTCTATGTGATGAATGAATGAGCACTACAGGTAATATATATTCCTGTACAAAGGTCTTCAAAGGCAAGCTGGAGAGATTAACCCAAGGAATGGACAGAGAGGAGCTGGTTTATTTTGCCAATAGCACCCTGGTGTGGTCTATGTTACTAGAAAGGCTAAAAACTTTAAAAACAGAACAAATGGATTTAATTTCAAAGATATGCACCTCAATTTCTGCATAAATTATAATAGAAACAGAATAAAGCTTTGGGCAAACCAATATTTCTCGACCTTTCAACTAGAAAAAACAGGGATCAAGTTTGTAGTATGGTGCTTTATTATTTCAAAATTGTAATTAGTTTCATTTTAAGATTATCATTCTCTATACCATATAATTAGTATAACATGCACCATAAGGCTGTGGGTCTTGAATTTTTCTATCTCCCTAAGGAGATCTGTAAAGCCCGCATTTGACATGAAACTACCCAAAGGAGTATGACTCCCACTTTAAAACAGATTCTCCACTGGACTATTAATTTTTGATAATTTTTTTTAATTTAAGGAAAGAAAATACTTTATAGAGTGACATAATTTGCATGAATAATTCATCTTTCACAGATGTTACTTTCAAGGAAAAACACTATATCATTTTTTAATGTACTTAAAGACAATGATAGACTGTGAACTTGTCAAATTTTGTCAAATTTTCAGTTATATTAACAGGAAGATGATGTACTAAGTGAAATAAGTCAGAAAGAGAAAGACAAATACCATATGATATCAATTATATGTAGGATCTAAAATATGACACAAATGAACATATCTACAAAACAAATAAAGACTCACAGACAGAGAACAGACTCGTGGTTGCTAAGGAGGGGGAAGGATGGATTGGGAGTCCAGAATTAGCAGATGCAAACTATTATATCTCTAGATGGATAAACAATGAGGTCCCATTATACAGCATAGGGGTCTATATTCACATACTATGATAAACTATGGAAAAGAATGTGAGAAAGAATGTATACATATATATGTAAAACTGAATCACTTTCCTGTATAGTAGAAATTAACATAACAATGTCATACAAAATAAAAAGAAAAGAGAAAGAAGCTAGAAAAAAAGAGGAAGATGATGATACATAACGAAAATCAGAAATGGTATGAGTTAGTAAAATAACTTGGCTGAAATAAATCACAGAGTGTTTATAGTAAATTTATGTACACAATAGCTGGCTAAACATATTAAATCAATTTCACAAGGTTAATTTAAATTTCTTTACATTATAGAAAATCAGAATGTAATACCTGAGACTGTGCATTAATATTGGCTCCTTCCTTGACGAGAACTTTGACAACTTCTGCTTGTCCAGCCAAAGATGCAATGTGAAGAGCAGTATTTCCTTTCTATTTTGAAACAAAATAGAAAATGTTAAGAGGCTTCTAAACCTTGTAGAAATCAAAAGGTACAGATATTTTCAATTTTGCTGATTATTTCAAGTGGTTAAAACTTGTCATTCTGTTAAGATAGCAGCCCACCTCAGGAAAAAATAATTTTTACCATCAAACATTGGCCATTCTATACAATGTTTTCCTTCTCTATTCTGTACAATCTTGGTTTACTGTGAGGAACATGGAAAGACTGAGATCTTACTGAAGTAAATAATTTGGGACGTATGTGCATACGTGTGTGTGAGTGACAATATTACCATTCATGTTATTTAATCAACAACAAAAAAAGTCCTACCCTAAGATAAAGTTAACTAAAAAAAAAGAGTTTATCTGAATTCATTTCTCTATGTAGAGAAACCTAGGAATTTTAAGTGGTGAAGAAAATGACAATTCACAGTTGGATTTTGAGTCACCAGAGCACATAGGTGTTCAAAATATTTGGGGAATAAAATAATAAATTTTACATGTACTACATGATATTACCAACAATTTCAACCATTAGCTACATCAAAAAGTTACCATTAAGAGTACTAAACAAAAATGAAAAATAATTTAAAACCATCATGAAAAGAAAATAAAGGCTAAGACATTAAAAAAGGCCTATGACATCATTAAAACAATTATAAAAAATAAAAAACAAACAAATCTGAGGCTTCCCTGGTGGCTCAGTGGTCAAGTATCCACCTGACAATGCAGCAGACACAGATTTGATCCCTGATCCAGGAAGATCTGGAGAAGGCAATGGCACCCCACTCCAGTACTCGTCTGGAAAATCCCATGGACAGGGGAGCCTGGAAGGCTGCAGTCCATGGGGTCGCTGAGGGTCGGACACGACTGAGCGAGTTCACTTTCACTTTTCACTTTCCTGCATTGGAGAAGGAAATGGCAACCCACTCCAGTGTTCTTGCCTGGAGAATCCCAGGGGCGGGGGAACCTGGTGGGCTGCCGTCTATGGGGTCGCACAGAGTCGGACACGACTGAAGCGACTTAGCAGCAGCAGCAGCAGCCAGGAAGATCCCACATGCATGGCCTAACTATCCCCAAGGGCCACAACTACTGAACCTGTGCTCTAGAGTCCAGGGGCCACAACTACTAAGCCCTGTGCACTCTGGAGCCTATTCTCCACATCAAGAGAAGCCACCACAATGAGGAGCCCACACATCGCAACTAGAGAAAAACCCACACAGCAATGCAGGCCCAGCGTAGTCAAAAATAAATAAATAAAATCATTTTTTAAAAATCTGTACATTCAAAGTCATAAATTTGGGGGGAAAAAGGTCATAAATTTTGGAAACTGGTTCTTTTTTCACCACTAATTCACTGTGGACCTTTACCACTCACATACTATATTGGAGGCTCAGTTGCCTTCCCTTCAAATGAGGAGTTTCAGTGAGACTCGTTTCTGGATCTAAACCTGTACAACTGTTGTAACCGGTGATTAAAAATGAACCTGTATTTTAAAACATCGAGTTTAAAGAAAAGGAAACAAATGATAGTAAACAGTTAAGCTAGAAAAAGCAGTTGCTTTAATGAATACATTAATATAGACAACTCAGGGGAACCAAATAATTTGATATAGGTTAAAATTTACATTCTTTAAATATTTAACATTTATTTGACGTTGTCAAGAGAAATGTTAAAGATGTTTATTCTCTCTTTAGACTTAAAAGTAAGCAATTTCTTGCATATGGTGAACTTATATTTTAACTTCTTTGGAATTGCCAAAGAGTTTTTCACTTGGTTGTGTTTTTTTATTTCCAGTGGAATGGCTGTATTTCCAGTGGAATGGCTGTATACAGTGGGAGTAGTGTCAGTCCACATTTTGGCAATTATGCATGAGCTATTGGAAATTCAGGTTAAATGGTCATATTTCTAGTTTACTCCAGCACTCTTTTTGTCTATTCCTGACTAGGCTAATGACCCAGCTGGGGGTTGGGGTGCCTGCAACCTCTCTCTGCATCACACACAATCAAATTGTCATAATTCAGCCCTAGTCAACAGGCTTGACTCTGATTGGCTATGGGTTTTTTTTTTTTTTCCAAATTAAATTTTCACCTTCTAAAGATAAAGATTTGTCACCACTGACGATATTTTATAAAATACTTGTTTCTGAAATGATCCCCCAAAGTTCAAATATATTTACCAAAAACAGCATCAACAAGTAACAGGTACTAGTGTACCAAGCATCTTATAAACTCCTTTAAAAATGAGCCCAATTTCTTTACAAACTCACCTTATAGTGACAAAAATCTAGTTTTACCCTAATAATTCAACCTATGATCAAAAATCTCTTTTCCGTTAGAGTATAAAGTATCTGTATATTCTCTTATCAAGTTAAATGAATATATTAAAAGTTATAACAACTTACTGAAAGCATGAAAATTACTTGTTCATTTCCATCAAGCAGTTTACTACATCAATTTATTTTAAAAAATGAATTAGCCTTGGGAAAATAGGTACTTTTGTCTATAGAGGATTATAGTAATCTAGTCTCTATGTGAATCAAACAAGAAAATAAAAGATAAAATATTGAAAACTAAAGATACAGAATTCTTTAGTCTCTGTTAAGTCCCTAAAGGAAACAATTCAAACTCTGCAAGATTTAATGAACAGGGGTTTCAATTTCAGTTCTGTATTGTGAAGAATCTTGGTGTTCCTGCAAACCTCTGAAATACACAGCCAAGGTAAAGAAGTTTTAAATTGTTTCCTCTTTACCATGGGATAAATATGACCAGCACAAACATTACCTTGGTGGCAGAGTCCACAGCAGACCCTCTTCCCAGCAGCTCCTGAACTAGCCCCACGTGGCCTTCCTTGGCAGCCAGGTGAAGCGCGTTGAGTCCATTCTGAAAGGAGAAAGCAACAAGGCTCAGAAGTGGAGTGATGATGAGGCACACCGTTGCTGATCTAAGCAAGTATAAAACCCAGAGGACAGACAGACTCTGATCCTCTCATTTTCTCTCTTTTTGCATTAGCTTGAAGCTGTTAATTTCACAGAGACTAATTTCCAATGATTTTGATTCAGAGAGGCAAAGAGGTAAATATCATCACTGCCCCTTCCTTCTCTTTCAGGATTAATCCCAAACCAATGCCCACCTCCTGAGGCGCTGCTGGCTCTTCTGAGAGAGGTCTCAGAGCAGCTGTGGAACCCAGAGAAGGGGCCCAGGGTTCCAAGCCATTGGAAGCAGTGTTAGAAGTAGTTCAGGGATGGCCCAGGCAGAAAAGGAGGCCCACATGGGCCTAATGATGGAGCTGCAAGGCCATGAGGTGAGGACCACCTGCTGCAGAGGAAAGAGTAGATGGTGCTCACTGTAGCATGCAGGGGATTAGGGCTGGATGCAGGAGAGGAGCCCTCGAGGGGGCCACAGCTGCTGGTGGCAGAGACAGGGCTTCTCAAGCCACTGGACTGTCCAGGTGACTCCAATAACCGTGGCAAAATGTCCCTGAGTCCACAAAAGGAGGGTCATTCGCCATGGGAGGAACCACTGTGGCTACAACGGCTACCCGGAACTGGAGAGTCTGTTGAGCCTGCTAGTATGTGTGGGGTGTGATCATTGGGCAGGTCACTGGAACTGCTGGGACCTGCATTGCTTCTCCTCTGGGGACTGTGGGTGAAGCAGGGTATACTTGGGATTCTGGTTGTCAGAGCCCCAGAACTGCCTGCTAAAACAGGGCCATCTCTGCCTACATCTCTTTCAAACATTCCTTGCTGCCCTCGCCTGGCTGTTGGAACCAGGGCCCACGACCAGGGCTCCTTCTGGACCCAGGGATTGTGAGGCTGACCCGCCAGCTGATGTCTTTACTGTGGCGGCATCCTGAATACGGACCAATCAAAACAGGCTACTGTTGATAACTCTTTGATATTGGCTTTATGTAAGCTAATGTTGATAAAAGAATATGAACTTGAAAAAAAGGAATAAGCAAAAAAATATGAACTTGAGTCTTTTGAAACAATCAAAAAATATTCATTGAGCTGGCTTACTGAGAGCAAAATACTGATTGGGCTTATACACCTGTGAATCCCAAGCAAGATATCACCTGGATCTACACAACTTTTGGAATAATGCTATTTCTATATAATATCATCAGAATGACTAAATATTCCACATAGTTAAAAAATAAGATCTTACCACTACTTTGAAACAACCATGTGTACATTAATCGAAGGACAGAGTTACCTGTTTTGATGAGCACTTTTATTAAGTGCCTATATAAAGTAATATTGTACTATTTTATTTACAATTAAATTTTACAATAAGCTCTATTCCCCATTTCTCTTACTGATTTTATGAGATATTTTGCCCATTGACTGCTTTTCCATGATCATATAAAACTAGTGGATGAAAACCCAGGTAAAACAGTCAATAAAAATTTTATAGAGCCACTGACCATTGTTTACACTTCTGACACATATAGAATATGCATAGATTAACCTATTTCTAAAAGTTGAGAACAGATTCAAGAACAGCTAAATATAACTGAATGTTAAAAGCATTGAAATCCATTAAACTGTTTTGCATCTTAGGACAAATCTGTAATTAATACAAACTTAGCAGTTAATCAACAAGTGTTTGCTAAGTTCCAACCAAGTGATCAGCTCTAGGTGCTAGGTGCTAAGGGAGGACCCATGGCATAGTTTCCAGCCCCAAACAGCCCTGAAATATTTATTATTAAACTACTGAAAATTGCTTCTGCACTAGCATATACTTGTCCATGACTTTTTCAAATCTTTGTCTATTCTACTTTGCAAATCTTACATGTAGAGTTAAAGGTTCTTCAATCTGTTTGAAAAGTATAACTTATATACCTTCCTTAATAACATTAAAATTTAAATATCTGAAAGGAGGCAACTGCAAATAAATATGAGTTCTTAAAAAATATTAAAAGAAAAAGATGGAGGGTAAATGAATACATCAAAAGGCAAATAAAAGGAGAAAGCAAAACTTGGTCCCTAACCTCCATCCCAACCCCACTCTTAATGGGATTCCTGTGTCAGACACTAAACCAGGAGCTCTTTTCAAAAGGAACTAAATGCCCACATATAGAGATACAAATAATTGTGAAATGCTATTTACTGTTTCAAGCTTCCCAAGTGGCTCAGTGGTAAAGAATCCACCTGCCAAGCAGGAGATGCTTGGGTCAGGAATATCCTCTTGAGAAGGTAACAGCAACCCACTCCAGTATTCTTGCCTGGAAGGTCCCATGGACAGAGGAGTTTGGTAGGTTAGAGTCCAAGGGGTCACAAAGAGTCAGACACAACTTAGTAAATAAAACACCACCATTTAGAGTTTTACTCTGCCATTAGCATAAATAACACTGATAAAAGGAATCACCTATAATGGGAAGAAAAAATCAAACTCAAAATGAAAATGACTGTTTACATATTCCTAATCCACTTCCCACTCGGTAAACTCATCCAGAATCTACCTGCACCTTTCCCATCTCTTTCACGGTGGCTGCTCTAAACTAAGAGTACTCACCGTGTGACACAATTAAGAATGTATTCAGTTTTCATGAAAACAGGGAAAAGTAAAGCATGTGTCATCTTTGTCAGTTTAACTGATTTTACTGTGTCGAAGAATAGATGCTTTTGAGCCGTGATACTGGAGAAGGCTCTTGAGAGTCCCTTGGACTGCAAGGAGATCAAACCAGTCAATCCTAGAGGAAATCAATCCTGAATATTCATTAGAAGGACTGATGCTCCAATACTTCGGTCACCTGTTGTGAAGAGCTGACCATCTGAAAAGACCCTGACGATGGGAAAGACCGAAGGCAGGAGGAGAAGGGGATGACAGAGAGACAAGATGGCTTCACTGACTTCAATGGACATAAGTTTGAGCTCTAGGAGATGGTGAAGGATAGGGAAGCCTGGCGTGCTGCAGTCCATGGGGTCACAAAGAGTTGGACACAACTGAGTGAATGAACAACACTGGGTCTTTGATGTCCAAAGATTTCTGATTTAATATGTAAATAAACCTATGGATAATCCAAGAGGAATCTTGTTTTGTTAGTGAGTTATTCTCAAATCCTAAAGACTTTCTTTTTAATTCCCAAACGAATATTTAATGAGGATTTACTGAGTCTTTAACTTAAAAATATTTACAATGGGGCTTGAAATTTAGTGACTTATTGATAATTTATAGGGAAAAGTGAGAATACGAATGCTTTGAAGATACTACTTTATAAAGCCTGTTTCTTATTCTCCATTTCAACCATAGTGGAAGGCCTACCTAGTACCCCTAGCTGGTAGCTCCCTTTATGGCCACTGGTCCTTCTCCTCTTTCCAGCCCTATCAAATGTTTCTATTGTACAATCCCCAAAGATAGAGAAAGACACTAAACATGACGGTGAGTTACCTGAGAGAAGAAAGAGTTGCAAAAGTCCTTCAAAATCTTACCAAGACCAAGTAGAATGAAAATATTATCAGAGCTGAGAAATAAATACTTAATGAATGAAAGATAAGCTTATGACATAAATATCATTATTATATTCTACACTTTACATATATTATATCACATTATAATATTTTACAGATGAAGATACTAAAACCCTAAGACTCCAAGTGACTTGCCTCAAAGATCCTTACCGTTAAGAAGAGGAAGAGAAAAAACTCAAACTTAGATCTGATTTCCAAACTCACGCTTTTAAAAAAGTTAAAACAATGTAGCTCTACACTAGTGTTTCAAACGGTAGGTTATCATGCACAAGTACATCTAAAATCTATTCAATGGATTGCCAATCAATGTATTTCAAAACATGAAGTAGAACGAAAAACAGAGTACATTGTGGATGGCAAGTGTTGATATTATTTGGGGTTTTTTTGGTGAAGCTTTACATACACATACACATGTACACATGTGGAAAATTCTTAAAGAGATGAGAATACCAGACCACCTTACCTGCCTCCTGAGAAATCTGTATGCAGGTCAAGAAGCAACAGTTAGAACAGGACATGAGCAACAGACTGGTTCCAAATTGGGAAAGGAGTATGTCAAGGCTATATATTGTTACCCTGCTTATTTAACTTATATGCAGAGTACATCATGCGAAATGCTGGGCTCGAAGAAGCACAAGCTGGAATCAAGACTGCTGGGAGAAAGATCAATAACCTCAGATATGCAGATGACACCACCCTTGTGGCAGAAAGTGAAGAAGAACTAAAGAGCCTCTTGATGAAAGAGGAGAGTGAAAAAGTTGGCTTAAAGCTCAACATTCAGGAAACTAAGATCATGGCATCTGGTCCCATCACGTCATGGCAAATAGATGGAGAAACAGTGAAAATGGTGGCAGACTTTATTTCTTTGGGCTCCAAAATCACTGCAGATGGTGACTGCAGCTTACTCCTTGGAAGGAAAGTTATGACCAACCTAGATAGCATATTAAAAAGCAGAGACATTACTTTGTCCACAAAGGTCCGTCTAGTCAAGTCTACAGTTTTTCCAATAGCCATGTATGGATGAGAGAGTTGGACTATAAAGAAAACTGAGCACCGAAGAATTGATGCTTTTGAACTGTGGTGTTAGGGAAGACTCTTGAGAGTCCCTTGGACTGCAAGGAGATCCAACCAGCTCATCCTCAAGGAAATCAGCTCTGAATATTCATTGGAAGGACTGATGCTGAAACTGAAACTCCAATACTTTGGCCACCTGATGTGAAGAACTGACTCATTGGAAAGACCCTGATGCTGGGAAAGATTGAAGGAGGGAGGAGAAGGTGACAACAGACGATGAGATGGTTGGATGGCATCACCAACTCGATGGACATGAGTTTGAGTAAGCTCTGGGAGCTGGTGATGGACAGGGAAGCCTGGCGTGCTGCAGTCCATGGGGTCGCAAAAAGTCAGACATGACTGAGTGACTGAACTGAACACATGTGCACACATCTGCACTGGGTGTGCATGCAGTGTGCACCTGTGTTTGTGTGTGTATGTGTACACACACACTGCTCTACATTAGAAGAAAAGCTTGAAGACCCAAAACATGAGAGCATCTTGGGGAAACAAAATGTTGTTTCAGACCAATAAGTAAGTTAAAAAGCTGATACAAAGATCATTCTAAAAGAAAAATGGTTTTTATGATATGTCTATTTGAATTTATGAAATAAAATTTCACAAATTTCATAAAATTTCAAAAATAATTTTCATTTTAGATGAGTGTTGTGATGTAAACAAAATGAATGACATTGGCACAAACAAGATTTCTTTATTTTGAAAATACTGGCAGAATCACAGTTAAATGACATCCACATTTTGAGTTCTAAGAAGGGTTGTGGTATAGTAGACAACACACACATTAGGAACCCAGTCCTGTTTCTCCATTACTGACAATATAATTTAGTTTCTTCACTAGTATGAAATGGGGACATTTCCACTCTGCTTACTTCAGATAGCTACTTAAAAGAGAATATAAAATAATGTATGTTTCTGTTTGAAATCTATGAAGTACTATGCAAGCGTAGGTTAGATGCAAAAAGTAATAAATTCACACATATTCCTAAGTCTTTCCTTCTGTTTTCTATCACAGAGATTTCGTTGAGGTATGATAAGCTGAACTGAGTATTTTTTCTTTCATGAAATGGACCACAAGCAAATGGCATTCCAGAAGTCAGATGTCCAAATCGAATTTCACTGGGCTAAAATCATGGTGTCGGCAGCACTGTTTTCCTTCCAGAGCTTCTAGGGTAGAACAATTTCTTTGCCTTTTCTAGCGTCTAGAGGCCACCTGCATTCCTTGGCTGGTGGCCCCTTTCTCCATCTTTAAAGCCCACAGCACAGCATGTGCAAACCAGTTTTGAATGTTTGGGGTCTAACCTATAATGTTTACCTGGGCTGGGAAAATTATTAAACAGAAATTATTATTTTAAAAAGTGTTTTGAATTCTGTGTGCTTAGACACACACACACACACACACACACACACACGTGTTTAATGCCCTGCTGTCTGTGTGTGTGCGAGTCTGTGTGTGCTTAGGCGCTCAGACGTGTTTACCTCTTTGCAGCCCCATGGACTGTACCCCACCAGGCTTCTCTGTCCAAGGGATTTCCCAGATAAGAATACTGGAGTGGGTTGCCATTTTCTGTTTCAGGAGATCATCCCAACCCAGGAGGTGAACCCCTGTCTACAGCATTGGTAGGTGGATTCTTTACCACTTAGCCACCTGGGAAGCCTCATTTTTATTCTTTAGAATTCTAATGAAACCAAAAAAAGCAGATGGGAACCTGGTCCCTTAGTAGCCATCCTGTCAATAATTCAAAGAACTGCTATTTTACTTCTCAGTTTTAACTCTCTTAACTTAAATGTCATTTTCACATGGTCTCATTTCTTTGGTTAATTTAATTTTATAAGAAATGATAAATTATTTTAGTATTTGACTTGTGTTAAAGAAAGACATCTGACTTACCATGACACTCAAAGACAGAAAATTACTTGAGCTACTTATTCTAATATCATGGTTTAAAGCAATTTAAACATTAAAAGTCAGCAGCAAATCATTTAAATAATAATTAAAACTTATTCAAATTTATACTCATGTGTTAGGCTTGGCTCTAAGCTTTTAATTGCATTAACTTATTTAACCCTGAATTGAACATTATGAGTTATGAACTACCTGGTGATTCTAGAAACAAGACTCCACTTCTATAATCAAGACAAAAGCAAACTATATGGGCCCTGTTTTATAATTTTATTTCACTTTCTTTAGACCTCAGTTTCTCATCAACTGTTATTTGGTATTTTTTAGAATAAAAATATCTCAGCCTTTGATAATAAGTCAGCAGTTAAGGAGAAAAATGATTTCCTCTAGGCCTCTACACTTACAATGTCTAAATGTGTCAAAATTAGAAACGAATTCCACAGTGAGTTCTAGACTGCTCTATCATGTACATGCCAAACTTAGTTGGTTAAGCAGGTTCAGTGTAGTTGATCCTTTAAATTATATATAGTAATAAAATTATTTGGTTCTGAAATGACAAGTAATGAGAGTATAATTTCCAGATGATTTAAAGAAAGTATCCATGAGATGAAGTCTTCTCTTTGTATATTTATCACGTTTAACTTTTCAATCAACTCATCTTGACAGAAAACTTTCAAAACATGGCTCTTCTCCTTCTGACACTGAATTTAGCAAGACTGGAAGCCAGGGAAGGAGTCCACATCAGAATTAATCAGCAATCTCTTTTTTAAAATGAAATGAAAAAACTCCCCTAGTAGGACAACCTGAATTGGATATGCATTCAGGGGTAAAGGGTAAAATTGAAGTGAGAGAGGGAAAGAGCAGCAGGATCTCCAAGGGAAGGAAGTAAGGCAGGAGAACAGATTCTTAAAAGGTCCCACACGGTTCATTCCAGTTGCACCGTGTCCTGCTACTGTTAAACCTGGCACAGAGTTTTATATTAATATAGACTAGAGAAGGCTTAAATTCAATAAGTAATAACTGAATATCAGTTATTCAACTATTTAAGCTGTTTCGTACATGCATTATATGCCAAGCATCATTCTAGGTACCAAGTCTACATTTCAAGGTACCCATAAAAAAATCTAGTAATGTTATTAGGGAATTAATAATTAATCATCTCTCCCCCCATTTTACAATTTTAATTAAAAATAAGCCAAATTTGGCTTACTGGGCTCTAAAGGATTATGGGAAAAGAGAGGAGGGAACCCTCAGACAACAAAAGTTAGCTTAGAGCAGTCCTCTAAGAACCGCATCATCACTCTGTTTTACATCATAATAAAATGATTCAAGGCTATGGTTTTTCCAGTGGTTATGTATGGATGTGAGAGTTGGACTGTGAAGAAAGCTGAGCACTGAAGAATTGATGCTTTTGAACTGTGGTGTTGGAGAAGACTCAAGAGTCCCTTGGACTGCAAGGAGATCCGACCAGTCCATTCTGAAGGAGATCAGCCCTGGGTGTTCATTGGAAGGACTGATGCTAAAGCTGAAACTCCAATACTTTGGCTACCTCATGCGAAGAGTTGACTCATTGGAAAAGACTCTGATTCTGGGAGGGATTGGTGGCAGGAGGAGAAGGGGACGACAGAGGATGGATGGCTGGATGGCATCACCGACTCAATGGACATGGGTTTGGGTGAACTCCGGGAGTTGGTGATGGACAGGGAGGCCTGGAGTGCTGCGATTCATGGGGTCACAAAGAGTTGGACACGACTGAGCGACTGAACTGAACTGAACTGAAAATGATTCTTGCAATTTGCATTTGGTATCACTTTCAGATTTGTCTCAGATGCACTCACTGGCTTAGTCAGTTTATCCTTTACACAATCACAAAATTTGTTTCTTTTCACAATTGATTGTATTTTGTGTTTCCTGTTTATCTTCTATGAGAAACAAGGTTTCTCGTGAACAACAGTCAAATCCATTCAACCTTGTAAACTCTACACCTAACATAGTACCTGGAACAAGAGGAAGGCCACTGCAGTAATGTTCTTACAATGAATGAGCTAATAAATAGTATGTGCCATGCAGAGGTAAACAAGAGTTTGCTTAACTCACCCAATAACTGTGCATTTTGTCAGTGAATGAGACAGGTGCACAGACAAGTCAGGAACAATTACACCCACCTTTAGCCTTTGGAAATACAATCAAGAAAAGTACACTCTATGAGGCTGAAGTTGGTTAACATTAACATGTATAAGAGCAAATTAGACTCTGAGATAAATATTTAAAGTGGTTTTTCTCAACCTGAAATTCTTGGATGTGCTCTTAAGGATCTCTGAATTCTCTGAGAACTTTTTTAATTTAGCATTTTCATGCAAGTGCCAATCTTAAAGTTAACAGACATATATGCTGGATCATCTGGATAATCACATTTAATTAAATATCATCAGGCAATTTCTTGCTCTCATATTCGTGATTGATTCCAAAGGATCATTTAAAGGAACATGAATTTTAATGCAGTATTTCTGAACCTGAAGCATACAGATAGCTTCTCAAGGTTCTCAAAATAGTCTCCTTCTCTAAGTAGAAGAAATAGGGCCTCAAGAGATGGTTTGTAAACATAACCTAATGAAACTTGGGTTGCTCCATTTAGAAAGTAAAACAGATGCTTGAGGAGGCAAGATAAGAAGTACTCAGCCATAAAAAGGAACAAATTTGAGTCAGTTGTGAGGTGAATGAACCTAGAGCCTGTTATAGAAGTCAGAGAAAAACAAATATAATAATCCATATATATATATAGAATCTAGAAAAAGAGTACTGATGAACGTGTTTACAGGGAAGAAATGGAGATGCAGACATAGGGAACAGACTTGTGGACACAGCAGGGGAAGGAGAGAGGTGGGACTGACTGAGAAAGTAGCAGAGACATCATACACTATCATGTGTAAAAGGAAGCACGTAGGAGGCAGCTGCTACGTAACACAAGGAGCTTAGCCTGATGCTCTGTGATGGCCGAGAGGTGTGGGATGGGAGAGGGGAACGAGGCTCAGGAGGGAGGCCCCTGCATATATAATTATGACTGATGGCGGCTGTTGTTCAGCAGAAGCCAACACAACATTGTAAAGCAATTATCCTCCAATTGAAATAAAACAACCTTCATAAGCATTAGAAGCTTTACTATGTCCCAGAGAATTGTAAATTACCTGAAATGAATAATGACAATATTGATCATACTGGAAGGAATACACTTGTTAGAATTTATCCAGAATTTGTCCATCCAGCTACTCTAGCTTGAGTGAAATCAGTAACTGTGGCCAGCCCAACTTTTTTGTTAACTTCTATCCAACTGCAACTGACACAGCCATAATTTGGTCCCCTGAATAAGTGTGTGCAACACAGTGGGTTTTCTCTGATATCGTTTTAGCCTAAAGTAGTCTTGCTTTGAGGAAGAGAACTACATTGTGAAGGTTACATATATAAAGTACACAGACAGTGATGAGCATGTACCCGGCATGCAATAAAGTATTACTTAATACCACAGGTGTTATTTCCCATTTCATGACTGGGTAATATGAGATTCAGAATGATTTAGGAGAATGGCTCAATATCCATATTTATTCAATTATTCACTTAGTGAATATTAATTGGAAACCTATTGTGTGCCAGGCCTTCCAGCAAAGTACCCTTTTCACTGAACAACACTGAAGCTTAAATTTTAGCTTATAAATCATCCTTTGTGAGCTGGTTCATATAAGTCAGTAACCATATTTAGATTGCTATGCTTCAAGGACTTCTCTTTTTAAACCCCTTAATTTTCCTGTGCTGTTAATGTTCCAAGTTTTCTGTTTGTGGGTTGTGCATTCATTCCTTTCTGCATTTTGCTAAATTGTTAGCTCTGGATACAAATGGTTAATAAGAATATAGTGCCTTCTTTAGAGGTATAAAAATCCCACTAAAAGGAGTCATTAAAAAAGGCTATAGAGATCATAGCTAGTTTTTCAGGATGGGGAACACATGTATACCTGTGGTGGATTCATTTTGATATTTGGCAAAACTAATACAATTATGTAAAGTTTAAAAATAAAATAAAATTAAAAAAAAAAAAGAAAGAAAGACCATTGGAAAAAAAAAAGAGAGAACTTGAACAGCAAATCTCTTAAGCAACTTCTCTTTGGTTGCTTTGGATGAGAAAATATTTTCTCATCTCCCTGATAAATTGCTTCCTTCCATCCCTACTTCTCTCCCCTGCCTCCCTTGGGCACTTTGCTATCTTCCTTCATTCCTTAAGGGAAATATCACATCACACGTTCTCCAATAAACCTCTTTCCCAAGAGCAGTAGCATCCTTCTCTCACCCCAGCAATGGGTTTGTATACATGATCAGGTGCAGGGTTTGATATCAGATTGTCCCCACCACACCCTCTACCCTGCACAAAGTACTTGTCTTCTTTGTATTGTTGGTAACTTGTTTTGGTGGTGGTGGTGGCAGTGAAGGGAGTCAGAAGAAGGGAAGAGCCATGGATTACCTTTTCCAAGGTGTGCCCTTATGAGCCCTTATTCATCTGCATTTTAGACTGTTTTATCCTACCCTGAAGACCTTTCATTTCTGAGGGAAGAGGCTGAAGAAAAAACAGTGTGGTACTAAAATCAATCACCTACATCAAGTTATACACCTGTACAGACACAGGTTCATCAACCAACAGGTAGCTCCTGATCATGTCCGTTTCAATGGACAACCACATGGAGCTGCTGAATTCTCTTCTGCATGTCTGTTTTCCTCATTTCTAAGAATCCAAAGAAGTTACCATCCGAAAACAAGGTTTCCTTTTCTTTCCTACTCCTTATCCCTAAGAGAAGACTTTGAAGACTAGAGATCCTAGGATTTGGGGTTGCTCCTTTACAATCATCAAAACACACACACACAGAAGGAGAAAGAGAAAATTTCAAGAGTAGACAGGCATGGTAAAGGCCTGGAAAATGTCTATAGAAACGTGGGAAAAGACTGGAATTAATCAATCTCTAATACTGCCTCTCTCCCATCTCTCCTCTCTGCTGATGACCTTCATTCAGATTTCACTAAAAAAAAAATAGAAGCAATGGAAAACAACTTCCATTCCACATCCAGCTCCGAGCACCTCATCCAAAGTGCTTCTTGCTTTTTTATCCATAAACCCTTCCATTTTCCTGAACTATCCCTGTTCTTAGCAAAGGCCAAATCCCCATGTGTATACCAGGCCCCATCCCCTTTTACCCACCTTAGGACAGCATCCAGCATTTCTCTCTTCTCTCTCATGCCTCATTGACTTCTCCCCCTTCTGCTTATTTTTTCCATTAATGAGACAAAAATGCTATAATTTATCTCATATTGTTTTTA